>NC_092706.1:2508506-2857012 GCF_964275005.1 Diadema setosum | reverse complement strand
GACCGAGTTGGGGGGGGGGGGGTGGGAGGGGGATACCCCCCCCCCCCTCATCAGACGAGGAAAATTTTGCATTTCAGATCTGAAATTAAGCGATCTGGTGCCTACTTCTGGTGAAATTTCAAGTTGATTTACATGTTTACATGTAGGCCTATACTATTTGACGTTGTCAACGTCTGGGCCATACCTTATGTCAATATTCTTTCTTCGCGAGATAGAATACTGTTCAGCTCTGTTACCTGTCTGGAGGTGGGCGTACGAACGTCATGCAATATGCCAAAGTTGATACAATCTCATTTCTGCTTCCTCATTTTCCCCTCAAATTTCAGGGGGGGGGGGGATGATTGTACAGGCCATCCCCCCTCCTCCATTTCAGGGGGGATGTGATTGGATTCTGCGAGATTATCACTTCAGAACAAAACTATATAATTTTTTATCGATTTTCTGATTTCTCCATGTTCTTACAAGAATTTCAGTGAACCTACTTCGAAGAGTTTACTGTATAAAGATATGGATACATTCGTGGAAAAAAGATATGGCTTAGCACATATTGAAAAGAGCTCGTCGCCGCTATAAATAAAAATGAATATCAAACAAGCCGACAGCTTGTAAAGTTATTGAATGATCGGATAACAACAAACATAATGACCCGAATTCACGAAGGTGCCAGGTACAAATGAAACCATGGTTTAAACCATGGACAAAAAACATGAAGCGCCAAGTGTCGCACGGAATATTTGTCATTTCGCTGACTTGTAAATGACCGTTTCGTTAACGAAATTATCATGTTGTGGACGAAATGTTCATTTAGTTACAAAATGTTGCCATTTCGTTACAAATTTCATCGACAAAATGACTGAATTCGTAAAGAAATATTCCATGCGACACTTGGCGCTCCATGGTTTTTGTCCATGGTTTAAACCATGGTTTCATTTATTTTGTATCACCTTCGTGTATTCGGGCCAATGAGTAGTATAGGCTTCTCTGAGTATGCATACCCCCCCCCCCCCGTCCTGTGATTCAGTCACCTTTCCATGAATGCAGTGACAGTGTTGTACAGTTAAACGACATAGTTATGTTGTTCCTGTCTATCGTTATGCAACAATTACTTAATGGGATAATTTTGTCAATGTTTTAGAATAAGAGAAAACGGATTGAGAGAGATCTGAACGTGTGACGTTTGTCATATAACAGGCCCTTTGCAGGCCTGAAAAGGAACCTTACCGTTGACTACAGTTACCCGTTGTGTGCCTATCAATTTCTGCAATAATTACTTGAAATTAGAATTTCGTTGGCTTGGTCAGACATAATTATTTTGCTGCTGCTGTTTCTTCACTTTTGTACATCACAATGTCACATTGGACACCGATGGCTCGGTGTTAACCTGCACCAGTGAGGAGTGTCTGATGCTGTTTACTGAATAATGTCGCACAAAAAAAAAAATAAATGAATAAAAAATTAATATTTTGCCAATAAAAATCTCTCCCCACTGGAGTGGCAGTTGCTATATTTTTTCACGCGTTGTGCTTTAGAGGGCGCTCATCACACTGCGACTCGTACTACTTCAGCGTCGTAGGCCTACAGCACTGTGGATAGGACTCTATACGACAATGTTGCCAGAGTTGGCATAATTATAATGCTCTCTGACCTAATTTTAGACGTTCAAGCATCTAGCATTAGGCATTATTTGTCCGTTTTCGCATAATTCAAGCATGATTGCTAGAGAAAGGAAATGTGTAGGCATTTTGCGTACTGTGGTACCTTTCTCTTTTTTGTTTCTTTATTAGTAATGTTGGTCAGTTGATTTTTTTTTTGTTGTTGACAAAATTGACTGTAAAATACTCTGAAGACCTGTTGTTGTTTTTGTTGGTTTTTTTTTTTTGGGGGGGGGGTGTGTTTGTGTTTTGCCCATTGAGTGCCACAGTAAAAATGTGATAACCATTTTTTGTTTGTTTGTTTGTTTGTTTGGTTGGTTGGTTGTTGTTGTTGTTGTTGTTTTGTTTTGTTTTTGTTTTTTTTTGCTTGTCAGCGGCTGATTGCTACCACCAAAACAATGTGGCAAAAATGCAAGGACGGTTGGGCACCACAATGCAATTGGGGAACCCATAGAATGCGATTTGTCACCACAATCATTACACAATCATATACAGTATATTATACATCATCATTATTATTAATTCGTAGCCCCCCCCCCCAAAAAAAAAGAGAAAAAAAAAAGAAAAAGAAACGAGGACTGGTTTTTTATTTCGTTTTCGCTCGTCAGCTGACTAAGCACCACAATCGGTTGACAATGACGTGACATAATTCCATTGCAATTCAGTATAATTTTAGGCCACTTCAAGCACAATCCCATTTCTTGCACGGGTCACACTGCTTTACTGGACTGTATCTTCGCAGTGCCTTTCCCAGTATAGCTGTACCGCTCTGCATGCTCTTTTTGACTTTGCTTTGTTATATTATAGCTACTGCTGAAGGATATTTAGGCTTACTTAGAAATGTGTCATTATGATTATGGTATTGAATGTCATTATTTTCTCTTCTTTTTTATTTTCTATTATCTCTATTTTTAACTTTTTTTGACAGATCACATGTGAGACTGCCATTATTTTCAGAATAGGATGAATGGCTGTACTGAACTGAAATGTAGTGGTGGTGGTGATGTTTTCAATAATAATTTCGTAATTTTAATGATATTTTTTTTATTGACTCTTCGGGTTATCATAACACATTGACGACGACATCTATAAAGATAGATGCACCATAATCATACAGCTAAACTGATGATCCTTACATATTATCAAGAAGCATTGAAACCGCTGAAACAGGAAACCAAGGTAGATGTACATGTTGTACATCAGATTTTGAGTTTCAAACAATGATTATTCTGATCACGAATTCACCTCGATATGTTTTCACGTATGGAATGCATGAACGCAGATGTCTATCGCTCATACATAGAACTGCAATGTTGTCACTATAGCATGCATACAAATAATCGTATAGATTTATTCCACATTGTTAACCTACACATAAATTATCATAGTATGTATATTAACACACACACACACACACACACACACACACACACACACACACACACACTCACACACACACACACACACACACACACACACACACACACATATATATATATATATATATATATATATATATATATATATATACCAACAAAACAATGACCACACCACAACGATCTACGACCACGACCCCCCCCCCCCCCACCCACCGCTTCAGAAACGCTCATGCGTGAACTACGAAAGACGTCGATGCGGAAACAGAAATTTCAACTGCACCTAGACTTCCTATGCCACTACAAGGAGAAAGACATCATCCCAAAAGGCCTACATCTCCAAAAGCCATGCTGCCTCGCCCCAGAAAATGAGGAATGGCAATCCATCCTTTGGGACGCATCTTGCTCTCTATATATGCGACACAACAATCGACTTGGTAGAATCGAAGCTTGACTCGATTGAGGCCTCATTGAAAAAAGAAACAAGAGCTCTGGAACGGAACCACGTCCGAAACATATCACAAATCTTTGAATTCAATACAGCAATCTATCAGTAGGGAGCTCACACAAAGAGCCAGCAAAGAATCAAAACTCCGTCCGGACATCGAACTCTGTAAAACTCGAATTCACAACTCTGAAAAGACGAACAAAACGAACAAACCGCCATTTCAGGAGACGAAACTACACAAAACGGCGGAAAATCCACCACCAATTACTCAGGAGAAAGAAATCACAAAACAACGAAGTCCCTCAAATTCCAATAACTCAGTAGTGAATTTATCCAACTACCAACTTTCCGAGGCAGAACATGGCCTCCTATCGAAAGGACTAAAATTCTGCCCCACCCCACCCCATATGGACGAACTGCAACTGCGGCAGACATAGATGCATTCAACTTGACGCGGAGTGACGCTGAAAACACACTTCGCTCTGAAGCAGAAGAAAGAATTTGTCCTTAACGATAATCGGCCGGTTAAAGAAAAATGATCAGACTCAGCTGCCCGAACAGCTAGGAACAAAAAGCGCGTGGACTCCTTTCATTAAGGAGCCCAGTTTGCGCAAGTATTTAGAGCAAGTAGAAACCGCGACACTCAACATGGTCAGTACTCACGAACGTAAAAGAAACAAAAGATGCGACAATCTAACCTATGTAATCAGAGAGAAAGGCCCTCTTATACATGCAGTCTTGATTTACAACGCAACAAAGATATAATCATGAAACCAGCCGACAAGTGATCGTGTACAGTTGTCATGTCAATCGACACATACATTAGGTCTACGACACCCGGAACAGATACAAAGGTCTAGATCATGACCCCGCCCCCAACACCTACAAAAAGTAAAACACGATGTAACTTCGTTGTATATACGAACATCCCCTATAACAATGAGGGCATCAAAGCATGTCGAAACGCCCTCAACGCCCGAATGAACCCCTCCCCTCCAACCGACCAGCTCATTCGTCTACTTGAACTTGTACTCTCATTGAACAATTACCAGTTCAACGGCAAGAACTATTTGGAAATAGAGGGTACCGCAATGGGCACCCCCGTTGCCCCATCATTTACCAACATATTCATGGGGGAGATAGAGGCAAAGCTATTACAGTTCACAAACGCCATCTTCCCGAAATCGTGGAAACGATACATCGATGACATCATATTCATCTGGACACAATGCTCCCAATCATTAGCACAATTTCAAAACACAGTGAATGCCCTCCATCTCCGAATTAAATTCACTTTTGAGTCATCCCCCGACTGTGTCAACTTTCTTGACCTAAAGGTCCTCTCAGACGACGGAACTCTCCAGACAGAGTTATATTCCAAACCTACAGACTCCCACACATTCCTCCCTCCCTCCTCATGCCACCCCGACATGTGTTCAAAAGCATACCATACAGTCAGGCCCTTAGAATCAAACGTAACTGCTCTCAGCCAGAAAGCACAGACAAACATCTCGAAGATAACTCTATCTCGACAAGAGTGATTACCCTCCCCAACAAACAAATCGACAGAGCTCGCTCCATCCCTCGCGCGGAATTATTTGACAAAAAAGAACGGCCCCCTTGAAAGAACCCCATTCGTCTTAACATACAGTCCCGTCACCGCCATAAATTGCACAAAATTCTCAAAAAGGAACAAAAACCCTAGACGAATCGGGTGCTGTTCGTTATTCCGAAGATTCGATATTCCGAAGGTTCGTTATTCCGAAGGTTCGTTAATCTGAGACACACAAATTCCCTATACCTAGAGGTTCGTTAATCCGAAAATGAAAAAGGGTCCGTTAATCCGAACATTGTGGCGTTATTCCGAAGGTTCGTTATTGCGAAGATTTGCTAATCCGAAAATGAAATTCAGAAAAACGAACCTTCGGGATAACGAATCTTCGGACTGAAGAGCCTTCGGAATTACGAACCTTCGGAATAACGAGCTGTAACCGACGAATCAGCTTCACTATCAGAGATACTTTCGGATCCCCCGTTGGTTGCATACCGACGCCCCCGCACCCTCCGCGACCTACTAACATACTCTGGCGACCCCAAAAATGACCAACCGAATGAGAACAACACAAACGGCTTTGCCAAATGCGAAGCCAAACACTGCATGCTTCACGACTTTGTTAAAGAAGGCAAAAAGTTCAAAAGCAATGTCACGGGGGAAGAATTCCCAATCATATCCAAGATACAATGCAAGTCAGACTGGCTTATTTATTTGATATCGTGTACGAAATGTAACAAACAATACGTGGGAAAGACAGAAATATCCTTGTACACCAGATTCAGCAACACTAAATCGGAAATACTGAACTTCAATAAACCCAACAAGCGAAAAACTCTCCCCTACACAACACGACCACTCAATTGACAATGTAAAGATCACATGCATCGAGACAATCAGGTTAAAATCCCGCCAAATAATCCTCCATAGAAAATCTTTCTGGATAAAGAAATTGAAAACACTGACCCCAATGGCATTAAAGTTGACCAATGAACCCCACATAGCCCCTTTCCCGAACCCCTCACTCTAACTTCAGACTCACAGTAGAACACCCGTAGCAGAACACTCAGCCATGACCAGACAGGACATAATACATTGTATGGCCCAACACAGGTAAAACACCCTAATAATTTTGAGTTTAGATATATCGCAAATGTTGAGATTTCATTTGTGTGTACCGATATTAACGACAAGATATCATGGATAATGTCGAGTTTAATGAGCTCATGTGATTCGATATGAATGAAACGTATAATGGTGTAGGATTTGGAAAAATGTATGGTTTTGCGATTATTGACATGATTATGTTTGATTGTGTATTTATATGTAAAATAATATTTATTATGATTGAATATTAGTCATTGTGAAATTTTGTGGATATTTATTGCATGATGACACGATACATAATTACTGTTGAGCGTCATGAGTTACTTGATTTGATATGAATGATACAATAGTGTATGATGGATTTGGGAATATGATTTTGTGATGTTTTGATATGATTATACATGTTTGATTGTATATGCAATATACGAGGTATTCTGATTGAATGTTAATTATTGTATTTTTTTTTTTTGACAGAAGATGAGCACACGGTGCTATGATGCAGGACATCACGTCAAGATACACGTCTCATGCAGATAATTCATAGAGTGTTGTTGCTGTTTATAATTATATCTGATTCAAGAGTTGATATATTTTGGCAGTGGTTAGGGTTATTATATTTCGGTAATATAAAAAATATATTATGATAATATGTTGATTTAGATAGTATTATATCAACCGGAGTTGTGTGTGTGTGTGTGTGTGTGTGTGTGTGTGTGTGTGTGTGTGTGTGTGTGTGTGAATATATGTGTATAGTATAGTATATGTATAGTGATGTTTGGTGAGTGAGCACGCGTTTCGAAGTCCGCTCCCGATTCCCCATAGTGATAGTGCAGTTATATACATGATGGCCAGCAACCTGCGGAACAGTGGTGAGACCGCCGCACCAAAGAGGCCCCGGTCCGAGGCCGGAATGACCCCGCCCAGCCCCCAAGACAGTCTCCTACCAAATTTCCGTGCTCTCCTTGACCAGCAAATGGAGAAAATAGAGGAGCGATTTTCCCTATTGGACCATAACCTGAAGGAACAAGAAAAGTGAAGCATCTCGAGAAGATGTTCACTAACATCAAAGCTTCGGTCAGTTTCCAAGCGGAAGAGACTGAGAAATTGAAAGGAAGAGTAAAGGATTTGGAAGAAAAACTGGAGGAGAAAGACACTGCCTTGAAGGACGAAATTGACAAATTGTCGATGTACGTCGCGTGGGAGAACTTGGTCTTCATAGGGATACCGGAGAAGGAGAACGAAAATGTGAGCGAGATCCTGAAAGAAGTCTACATAAAGAACTTAAAACTATCAGCAGACGAGGTTGCGGACATAGAATATCAGCGTGTTCACAGAATTGCGGCGAAGTCGAAACCACGCCCAATTAAGGCTCGCTTTGTTAACTATGGCGGCCGAGAGAAGATCATAAAAAGCGCTAAAAATCTCAAAGGCACAAATATCTACATAAAGGAAGACATTCCCCTAAGAATGAGAATGGCGCGCCAAACGCAGATGCCCGCCCTGATTGCTGCAAGGAACGCAGGTAAACTCGCCTATTTTTCAAGATCGGAACCAACGAAGCTATTTGTAGACCGAGTGTGGTTGCCAGTGGAGAAGCAGAAAGGGTTTGTGGAAAGCATGAAAGGCATGGAGAAGCATGGAGGTAAGGAGGTGAACCAGCGTCAAAAGTAATGGAGGAAAAGATGTGCATGGTGCTGGTGGAGGAAATGAGGTAAGCGGAATGGAGAGAAATGGAGGTGAAGCGAGTTTTCATAGGTCAATGGAGGAGAAAAGCTCAGGTTGGTGTTAATAATATTATGTGAAGCTTAGGGGAGCATGGAAAGCGTGGCAAGAAAGTCCAAAAATTAAAGGAGGAAATAATATGTGCATGACGAGGAGAGATTCCAGAAAGACGCTAAAAGTTGATAAAGCGGTTTAAATTTTAAAAATCAGATGAACATAGACGTTTAAGTTAAAAAACGGAAGATATGATTCTGTTTTGAAGAATGGAAGCGAGCAGTCGTCAACTGGAACTGACTGATACTTTCAGACTTTGTCTGTTCAGATGACAATAAACAGAATTTGAGTTGTGACTGGAGAATCCGGAGTTTCATGTAATAATGGCTCATGGAATACAATGAACAGTGTATTAAGAGTGTTTTTTTTTTGTAACGATTAAGTGAAACTAATGTAATAGGAATTTTTTTTTACGTTAAAAAAAAATAATGTAAATGGTGAGTGGAAAATGAATTAAGAAATGTATTTGAAGGGCAAATGGGCATCTATTCCCTATTACGATCAAAATATTTGATAGAAAAGAAGAAAAGGTAAAGTGGATGAATGTTATGTATAGAGGGCATTGGTTCAAGCCACCTGTGTCTTTTGGAATAGAATATAAAGACAGTAAATTTAAAGGAAAAGTAAGGTTTTTTTTATTCTTTTTCTTTTTCTTTTCGCTTAAATGAATATATATTTTTGCTTTTTCTTCTGGCTGTGTGGGAGACAATGGATTTTATAAGTAACCGGCAATAGGAAAAGAATCGTGTGGATTCTTATCTAAGCGTATGTTATTTTAAGTTGGTTTAAGTTGGTTTAAGTTGGTTTAAGTTGGTTTGCGCGGCCGAGCCCGGCCCCGCACTGTAAACGGGGTCCTAGATTTTCAACTGAATTTTCTAATTTAGAATAGGCGCCTAGGGAAGATTTAGAAAAGGCTGCCTAGGAATGATGGGCGGCATCTCCAATTTGCATATGCTGATTTTCTTTTATACATTCCAAGTGGCCTACAAAGTTGGGTGGGCTTGGTAATTCCTGATATGCAGTTGGATTTTCATATGTTTAGAAAAAAAAAAATAGCTTTTTAAAATGAATATGGAAGATGTACTTAGAAATTTTGGTCGATGATTCAAACAAGGAATTTGTAATTTGTTTTGTCCTGTTCCGGCATTATGATGAGGGCGTTGAATTGTATCATGAGTTTGGTCATGTATGCCAAGACGCCCTCTGACTGGCTCTTTCTGCGTTGCCCCGGACAAAGCGAAAGCAACCGGTCAAGGTATTATGTAAAGTTAGATGAAGGTTTCCCGCTTTTGGCACAGTGGGCGACAGGAGTTTTTCAGGTGTGCGTGTGTATATGTATCTTTTTAGGTCTTTTATGAAAAATGGATTCTGATTTATATGTGCTCATTGTAAAATGCATTCCAAGTGGCCACCTGCCGCTACGGTTTTTGGTCTGCTTGGCAATAACTAAATTGTATGGGTTGATTCATATGTTATGGAAAAATATTTTTAAGGTTGTATGACGAAGAAAGCAGATGTACGTATATAGGAATTTGGACCGATGATTCAAATTAGGAATTTGTAATTTGTTTTGTCAGTATCATTGGAATAAGAGAGAGAGCAGTGAACTTGTTTTCTAACCCTTTCATGAGTTCGGTCATGTAGGCCATGTTAGGCCTCTGATTGGCTGTTTCAGCGTTGCCTTGGGCAGTGTGGAGACAGTAAGTCACGGAATATGTAAATTGGAAGAAGGTTTGTAGGCCATGCAGCCCTCTGACTTGGCTGTTTTCGTGTTGCCCGAGGCAGCGCGGGGACAGTCAGTCACGGAATATGTAAATTGGATGAAGGTCTTCCATTGTAGGCATAGTTGGGTGACAGGTTTAACCAGGGAGTTGACTCCTAGATTGAAATGAATAGTTTCTCTGTGTGATTTTTGAATAGATGTTCGGCTGCCTAGGGAATACAGGTGTGACTGGTATCTCTAATTTGCGCATGCTATTTTTTTTTTTTTTTTTTTTTTTTTTTACATTCTAAGTGGCCTGGCTGGCCTGGACTGCTTGGTAACAACGGATTTATAGAGGTCACGTTTTCAAGGTCATGTTAAAGAAGAAATATCTGGAATAGCATGTTCAACGAAGATTGCAGAGGTACTCAGGAATCTCGGTTAAAGATTTAAATTAGGAATTTGTAATTTGTTTATGTCAGTCTCCGGCATTATGATGAGGGCATTTGACTCTTTTTATAACTTTTTCATGAGTTTGGTCATGACATTGATAACACCATGTCGCCCTCTATCAGATGGCTGTTTCCGCCCTGCCCAGGGCAACGTGGAGGCAGCCAGTGATGGAATAATATTCCATCATGCAGTGACATTAGGGTTTCCCACTTTAGGCGCAGTGGATGACATGTTCAACTGATTTTGTTTTCCTTTCTTTTTTGCTGTTGTTGTGTTTAGTATAAGAGTCGTCATGCTCTAAAGAAGACTGTATCTTTAATTTACATAAAAAGATGATGATTTTCATGCATTTCACGTGGCCATTCTGCCCCCATTCTGCCGCAACAGGTTTTAGTGACAACAGTTGATTCATATACAAGTTGTTTGGGTAAGCCAGGTCGTTACCTAAATGATTTCATAAGATTGATTCTTTACGATTTGTTTGCTCTTTAAGTGGTTGCTCGTGTGTTTTGCTTTGGGTAGAAAGAAAACGGTCACTTACTGTGGAGAGCTTTAATTCATAGGAAAAATTTATACATGTATTTATATAAAACTATAAAAACATATAAATGAGGATTGTTAAGGTACATTTTGTGGCGTTATTACGCATGCAGGAAGGAGTGGGATTTAACGTGGCAACTTGAACTGGCTATAATGACATTTATTATGCCATGGTTGTCGGTTGTTGTTTTTTTTTTGTGATTGTCGTTTGTTATATCAATGTTCGACTGAATATTTGTCGGCTGAGTTTTGATTGTTCAAGTATGTACAGATTTTGATTACATTGAAGATAGTCTATTCTTTTCTGCCGCCTAGGTCAACTCAGGATTTTTTTTTTGTTAGCTTTGTTGGTGCTTAGTGTATCAGGAAGAGGTTTTTTTTTTTTCTTTTTAATCCTTTCATGAGGATTGTCATGTATACCAAATCACCATCTAATAGTTGTGTCTGACTGAAGTTTGAGAGTTGCCTTGGCAACGCGGAGGTAGTCAATAACTAAGCTATTTATGTAGATTTCACTGATTTTTCTCTCTTCTTTTTGGAGTTTCGATTAAACAAACATTTGAAATTTGTTTATGAATAGGATGAGAGATATACTGTTACTTTAATTTATATTCATAATGGTTGGTATTATATAGAGTTAGTAAGTTTTTGATAGGTTAAGATAAATGAATAGTGGAAGGGATAGGTGTGTGGTGAGAGGATGTCCGAGTGTGTTTGTGTGTGGGTGTTAGGTACATTCTGGGATTACTGGTGACAGTGTGTAGGTATATGCTGGGATTGTCGGTGACAGTATGAGAGATGTGTAATTTTTTATTCTTTACTTATTTATTTAATTTTTTTTTTCGGGGGGGGGGTGATATGACGGGATGAAAGTATAATGTGTGGAAGGGAGCTGCTTCAGAAATGTACAGGTGTTAATCACTGACGGGTGTGTTGTTGTAGAAAGAGGATAAGTGTTATAAGGTGGGTCGGGCACGGGTGAGTGAGGGATCAAAGATGATTGAGGGGATGATGAAGTGTGTGTTGTGTTGCGTGTGTGATGGTGTGAAATGGAAGTGGTGTGTGGGATACCGCCTTTTTTCTTGGTGTGTTAGATTAAGCTTCAGTACAATTCAGAGGTTTGGCTGTAGTAGGTTTGAGCTTTGTGCTCTTATTTATGTAGGTGGGATTTTCTCCCTACGTTGCGTAGATACCATTTGTCATACAATATGGCGGGTTTGAATTTAATTTCACTTAATGTTAGGGGAGTACGTGATAGAGTAAAGAGAAAAATGATTTTTGATTGGGTTAGAATGAGAAATGGGGATATAGTTATGTTACAGGAAACGTACAGTACCCCTGATATTGAAGGAGAGTGGGAAAGAGACTGGGGAGGACGTATTATTTTAAGTCATGGGTCAAATCATAGTAGGGGAGTAATCATTTTGTTAGCCCCTGGATTGAATTTTAAGATTGATCAGATTATGAAAGATGAAGACGGGCGTTTTGTGGTTTTAAGAGGGGATTTTTAGGTTATAAACTGCTTTTGGGAAATGTTTATTTCCCAACAAGGGGTAGGGTGCATCGACAAATTGATTTTCTTGTGAATTTTGATGATAGTTTGTCAAAATTATTTTCTATGAATTATTCGTTAATTTTAGGAGGAGATCTTAATCTAGTAATGAATAAAGATTTGGATTATATGGGAGTAAGTACTAATTGGAGAATGAGTGGTAGTAAAGAATTAGAGGGATTTTTAAAGAAGATGAATCTGATTGATATATATGGCGGAAACGGAACCCAGCGTAAGAGATTTACTTTTAGGCAAATTGCTCCTTTGGTTCAAAGTCGCTTAGACTATTGGTTTATATCAAAGGATTTGGAAAGGTCAGTACGAACATGTGATATTATATCATTAGTAGCACCTGATCATTCTGGGATTTTTTTTTTTTTTTTTTAACAATTGAAACTTATTCGACATCATGAACGTTATTGGAAGACGTATTGGAAATTAAATAATAGTTTGTGTTTTGATAAGGATTTTGTACAGGGGATGAATAAAAGAAATAAAAAGTATTGAATTACAGTGGTTGACGGAATTTGATACTAAATCTTCTTTCTGGGATTTTTTAAAGATGAAAATGACAAATTTTGCAATGAAATTTTCGAAGAAAAAAATCAAAGGAGAGAAGATTGAATATACAGCAACTTGAATATGAAATAGATATTTTGGAGACAGATCTTTTGTCGTCTCCTGATGGTGGTGGAATTTTAAAGGATATAGAGTGTAAATAAAGTGAATTGAAGAAAATGTATAAAGTGTATACGGATGGATTAAAAGTTAGGTCAAGAGTGGTTTGGTATGAAGAAGGTGAACAGAATCAAGAGTACTTTGAGCAGTTGCTTAAGTCAAAATAAAGAGAAAACAGTTATACGGAAAATGTGTGATGATAAGGGAGAGGTGATTAAAGAGAAGGAAGTGATAATGCGTTTGATTAGAGATTTTTACGGAAATTTGTATTCAGAAAATGGTTCAGAGGCTGAAGATTTTAGAGAAAGTGTATTTTGTAAGGATATTCCTCAATTAAGTGATGAAAGTAAGAGTTTGTGTGAAGGAAAAATTACTAAAGAAGAATGTTGGGAGTGTTTAAAAAGTATGAAATTAAATAAATCACCTGGAAATGATGATTTTACAGTTGAATTTTATCTTACATTATATTTTGGCCACAAATAGGAAGTTTATTGGTTGAAGTTTTTAATGAAGCGTTTGAGAAAGGTTCCTTAGCAACGTCTCAAAAACAAGGGGTAATAACATTGATTGAAAAGGAGGGTAAAGATCCATTATATATAAAAAATTAAAGACCGATTACGTTGTTGAATACGGATTATAAGATGCTTTCTAAGATAATGGCAAAGCGAATAAAGGGAGTTTTATATGAGATTGTTCATTTGGATCAAGTAGGTTGTATAGAAAACTGGTATAATTGTGAGGCTTTGCGTTAATAGATGATATGATTTTTTATTGCAATAATTGTTGTGAAGAAGAGGCATATTTGGTAGCAGTTGATTTTGAAAAAGCGTTTGATTCAGTTTCGCACAAATTTTTATTTATTTGGTGAGCCGCTTTGTTCTTGTGTAAAAATTATGTATAATGGAATTAGTAGTTGTGTTATGAAGGGAGGTGTTTCAACAGGTTATTTTGATATAAAGCGAGGGGTGAGGCAAGGCGACCCACTTTCACCATATTTGTTTTTATTGGTAATGGAAATTTTGCCGCAGGCGGTGAGAAGGGATAATGGAATAAGAGGAATTCAGTTTGAAAATTTTGAGGCTCGGCAAGTTTTATATGCAGATGACATGACCTTCTTTGTTAGACATAGGTCATCACTTATCAGAATACAGGAAATTTTAATGGATTTATATGAATTAAGTGGTTTAAAGGTAAATGTTGATAAAACAAAGGTAATGAGGATAGGGAAGGAAAAGGGAGGATCTGTAAGGTTACCCATGGGAAATGTTACTGAAATAAAGGTTTTAGGGGTGTATTTTGCATTGGATATCAAGGTCAGAGAAGAATTGAATTACAAAGAGATACTGAGTAAAATTAAAAGATTTTTGGGATGGTGGAGACAAAGAGATTTAACTGTAATGGGAAAAATATATTTGCTTAAAACATATGCTTTATCTAAATTATATTATGTTTCTTCATCATTAGAGGTTCCAAAGTGGGTAGCGGCAGATATCAATAAAATGTGTTTTGAATTCATATGGAATGGTAAAGATCATATTAAAAGGGTTATATGTTACCAGAGTTATAGTGAGGGCGGTCTTAGCATGACAAATTTTGAATTATTTGTTAAGAGTCAAAGAATTATGTGGTTGAAGAGATTGTTATATGTGAGAAGTTTATGGGATGGAAACTCTTTTTTTATTACATTTTAAGGTCTGTTGGAGGAAGATTTATATTTTTGTGTAATTATGATATAAGATTATTAAAGCTTAAAGTACCATTGTTTTATTTAGAAATTTTGAGGGAGTGGCAAGAAATGGAGAATAACCGGAATTATCAAGAAGGTTAGATTAGTCCATTTTTTTTTTTAAATAATAAGGATTATTTATGTAAAGGGAAAATGTGTTTTTGTGAAAATTTGTATAGGAAAAATATCTATTTAGTAAAGCAAATTTTGAAAAAAGATTGTTTAAGAGAAGCAGTACATTTTTACAGGTTAGGATTACATAATGAAAATATGTTACAGTTTGGAAAATAGGGGAAGTTGTTGTAAAAAGTCAGAAATTTGAGGGAAATATGTATGATTTTTATTCTGTGGATGAAGAGGAATACAATATCTCTTTGAAAATTTTTGAAAATGTAATCTTATTGAAAGATGTCTCATTTAGAAAGGTGTATGAACTCTTAGTTACAAATTTACAGCAATTGTATACTTTACGTATTAAAGATGGTCAAAATGATTTGTTGTTTTCGAAACAGGAAATTACACATATATTTCTAAGACCAAGAATGACAACGCTTTTAACAAAACTCAGGGAATTTCAGTTCAAATTATTACATGGAGTTGTTTACACAAAGGAAAAGCTTTTTGAGTTTGGGTTCGTTGAAAATAACCGATGTTCTTTTTGTGAGCAATCGGTAGAAACAAAGAAACATTTATTTTGGGATTGTGGGCATGTTAAGAATTTGTGGCAGAAAGTGATAGATAGGTTTGAGATGACAGATCTCCGAAATATAGAGTGGAAAGATGTTCCTTTCGGTGTTATGGAAAGGGACCCAAAGATGAAACTGTATAATGCAATACTTTTTTATTTTTAAATATATTATTTTTAGATCTAGGGCAGAGGGAGAAATACCTACTTTTGAGCAAATTTATAAGAGAATAATAATATTTCGGGATGAAGTAAAAGAAATTGCGGTAAAAAAGATAAGTTGGGATTGCATTTGCTGAAATGGAAAAATGTTTCTGAAACAAGGGCCTCAGATTTTTTTTTTTTTTTGTAGTATCTATCATCGGTGAAGGCAATGGTTGCGAGCGGGGAGGGGTAAGTTATTGCTGGAATAAACGTTATATTGATTTTATCAGCAGCTTTGAGTTTCATGAGTTTGTTCGACGGTTTTGTATTTGAATTAGGTGCTTAGGTGCGGGCAGATGCTGCTTTTATGCATACGGTCCATTATGTTTCACGTATCAACATTGGGAAGTTGTTCATCAAGAAGGAAGGTGGTATCGGTTCGGGCGTTTTATGAAACGTGATGAGCTCTGTAATGATGTTCTTGAGGCTATTTGGATTGAGTTACCACGGACAAAGTTTCACAAGTTGATTGTTGGTTGTCTTTATAGACCCCCAAATGCTGATAGTTTGTATATGGATATTATATTTGATACTTTAGAAAGAATTATGACGGAAGATAAAGAACTTATAATCCTAGGGGATATGAATTATGATTATAAAAGAAATGATGTAATAAGTGATACCAGTAATCCAGTTAATGATACTGAGAATTTATTTATGATGACCCAACTTGTGAGTGAACCAACTAGGGTTACTGAAACCAGTTGTAAATGCCTTGATCATATATTGACTTCTATACCTGAATATCATGATTTTTGTGGAGTGGCAAAGATCTCCATCAGTGACCATTATCTGATTTATACGTGTGTGGTATTTCATAAGAAAGAGTATGGACATAATTGGAAACATTTTCGTGATTATAGTAAGTTTGATTCTACTCATTTTATTGATGATTTAGAAAAGTGTAATATATTTCATTCAGAAAATGATATGGATAATAACATGGAAATGAAATGGAATAGATGGAAATCTGCATTCTTTGTGATAAGCATGCTCCGATTAAACAATGTAGGTTGAAACGTAGACAGAATGGATGACACCAGACATTATCAAGTTGATCTATAGAAAAGATTTTTTAAAGAAAAAGTCTGTTTCTGTCAAATCTTCAGAAGTCTTGTCAGAATATCGGCAAGTCAGAAATAAGTTTATATATACATGAATGTTATATTGTTAATAATTAACTATTCATCTGGTTTGATACTTCAATTACTGCAGCTGATTTGGATTTTATACTGATGACAATTCATAGTAATGATTGAATTTTTGTTTGTATTTTTATGTTTTATCTCAGGACCTTGATGAAAAACAGCTCATGCTGATCAAGCTATCCTAATAAATATGTTTCAATAAAATAAAAATAAATAAAAATTCTAGATTTGTATAATCTATCTGTTTTTTATGTATAATATGCCTTTGTAAGTGAGAAGGTTTGGTACATGTAAAAATTCTCTTGTGAAGAAATTGTTAGTTGGTTTGATTTATAATCGAGTTACATAAAATGTTGAAGAGAGATTATTGTAGTACATGTATAAAAATTGACAAATGGATTATTTGGGTTTTGAATATTGCATTTGTACTGATTTTGTTCATGTTACACCCAGAATGGGTTGATTTATGAATGATTTGAATGAAATCATTAAATATCAAGGAAAAACAAAAAGTGTGTGTGTATGTGTGTATGGATACATACGCAATGCAAATAGACATATGAACATAATATATATATGTATATGATTTTGTTTGTAATTATTATGCTTAGAATTATGAGAAAATAATTGGTTGTGTCAGCAGTTTGATATAAGAATCTATTCATATATATATATATATTGGATATAAGATGATATTTTGATGAAGAGATGAGGTTAGATTGGATTTTTGTATCGAATTGAATAATTAGATTGATTTGTGTATATAAAGGTAATAATTCAGAAGATTGGCATTATATGAAATTGTATTACATATTTATGACACATCATCAGGTTATTCAGATAGGTCTAATAACTATTCTGTTGGTAGATCCTGAGGAAGGCCTGATGACCGGCCGAAAGCTTGACTGAATAAAAGGGAGACTCAAGATCGAGAGCAACGTCCGCCTCAGTCTAATTTCTTTCAGTATATATATATATATATATATATATATATATATATATAAACGAGAGTAAAGAAGAGGCGGTAGACGTTGCTTTGGAATCCTCAAGAGATGTGAGATGCACAGTTCACCTTTGGCCCGGTTACATGCCGGCAGTCAATAATGGTAGCCGGTTGTAGGGAACCGGAACATTTGTGATGGTGGTTGGAGTTGGGTGTGCTGAGGTGAGGTGTTGTGTGTGTGCTAGGATGGCAGCACACACACAACACCTCACCTCAGCACGCCCAACTCCAACCACCATCACAAATGCTTCGGTTCCCTACATCCGGCTACCATTATTGACTGCCGGAATGTAACCGGGCCAAATGTGAACTGTGCATCTCACATCTCTTGACAAAGGGCAGAGCCCGAAAGCTTGAAGTAAAATCAAATTGGCGAGAATTCAAAAGCAACGTCTACCGCCTCTTCTTTACTCTCGTTATACACACTACTAAAATATGCGACGCCCCAGGAGTTTAGCAGCTGAAGATACACGCCTCACACTTATATACATATATAATCCATACGCGTATATATATATATATATATATATATATATATATACAGTGTATATATCTACGAAGTATCAGACTCTATCCATGTTGCAGCAAGAAATGGAGTCTTTCATTTCTTTTGATTTGTATACTCGTTACCACGCTGAAGAAGTTTAATTTTGCATGCTATGTTGCCATGCGCGTAGTTATCATAGCTTTCATTATTAACGCATACACGAATACTATACGACCAAGGAGCTTCGAAGTTCCTTGATACGACTTAGATTTAGAAGATATACAAAATTAATTCAGGTGAGCAGTGACACCAGAGCCAATCCCCGCTACACATTGGTAAGTAAAATACAATTATAATTTTGCAAGGTGATTTACGTTGAATTAATTATCACTATATATCAGATACATGTATCATAGTATTTACTCTCCCAATTAATCATATTTATGCCTAGCGAATTATGCTAATAAGCTCACACAAGTCCTTTTGTTTAGATTATAGTGCCATTAAAAAAAATCGAAACACGAAACAGTGTGTATTTACGTTTTATGTGTTGAACAGCTGGAATTAAAGTTGTAAATTCTTGATTGTATATTCTAGTCCTTGCTGTTTCAGAAAACCAATTTTTATTATTCATCTGCTCCGCGAGAGAACTTTCATTATAGTTTGCTCACTGTATTGTAAATAGAACTTCATGTAATGATACAATGATATTGTCGATTGCTATGTTATGATCGCAAACCCTATTTGAACGTTGTGACTACACGATGTTCATGTATTATTGTTATAGGAACTGTCTTCTACATAAACAGTGTTAGTGTTGTTTTTAGTGTCATCATTGTTGATACATGATTTTATTAGAGTTGTGTGATTTTTACAATCTTAACAGTATCTGTCAAATGGTTTTATAAAACGTGAAAGGAAGATTAGTTTAGTACATGTGAATATCAAGTCTAGTTCTTTCCCACGCAGGTGTCCTTTAAAGGACAAGTTCACCTTTATTAACATAAGGATTGAGAGAATGCAGCAATATTAGTAGAACATATCAGTGAAAGTTTGAGGAAAATTGGACAATCGATGCAAAAGTTATGAATTTTTAAAACTTTTGTGTTGGCACCGCTGGATGAGGAGACTACTACGGCTCGTGATGTCATATGAGTACAACAATATAAAGAAAATGTAAAGAAAATTCAACATATTTTCACTTTTTTCGCATAATAAAAGAGCACTTGACTTGCCTCTTTCTAAAGGCAATGGGAATAATATTACCCATAACATATATCAGTAACCAGTCAAGGGAATGTGTACTTTTTTCAAAATATGAAATTTTGTGCAATTCTCTTTATATTTTCCTTATATTGTTGTACGCATGTGACATCATACACTGTAGTAGTCTTCTCATCCAGCAGTGACTGTACAGGTACTTAAAAAATTCATAACTTTTGAACGGATTGTCCGATTTTCCTCAAACTTTCACTGATGTGTTCTACTAACATTGCTGCATTCACTCAACCCACATGTCTATGAAGGTGAACTTGTCCTTTAACTATATTTTGATATAATTATAATAATATATATAGATTATTATACATCTTAGAATTTTCGACGTGTTGGAATTCGAATTTTATCATTAAACGTTTAAGAATGAGTCTCGAATACACTAACATAGTTCCGACAAGAAGGCTTTTATTCACAAAATTTTCAAAAAACCTTATTGGAATTACAGATGGCGTATAATGGGGTTTTTCGAGACTCCTTCTTTGTACGTATATATATATATATATATATATATATATATATATATATATAATTATATACATATATGTATATATGAAGGGTTTGTTTGCAAAAACCGATAAGTCCATTTTTGAAGATTTTGAAGTACGATCTCTGTCATAAAGTACAAAATAATACCTTTTAAATTATATATTGGTCACTACATATTATAAAGGTATATTTTTAAAAATATGGTCAAAAGAAGCAAAAATTTTCTTATTATTCTCTTTATTTTTCTTGACCTTTAATCGCAAATATCTCCATTTGGCAAATATGGACTTATCGGTTTTTGCAAACAAACTCTTCATATGTGTATATATATATATATATATATATATATATATATATATGAGTGTGAAGTGTGTCAGTATCATTTGAGGTGCTCGTTTAAGGTAGGCATCGTGAGAGAACAAAAGGCGATACATTCTATACGTTGTTCTTTTAGTGCAGTTTTTATTTTGGCAAAATTAACACGATTGACACGACCATTACATGATTTCTGACGCTGATATACGTGATGTAAAAGCATGCAGAATCATAGTTTGCACTACAAAGATAATCGAAGTAATGTTTAATAAACAAATCATAATAGATAGATCAAGCATTATGATTACGACTTAAACATCGTACAGCACTTTACAAGGCTTCCGCAGTTACATCACTAACAGGCTACAAAGTTAATGCGTGCTATCCACATATACTTATCTTTACGTTATACCTATTGTATTGTCCACATTTATAAGCATAATTCGTACGGTCATTCACATATCCATAGTGAGTTGAGGTGTATTTTTAAAACTAACAGAACGTTTGATATTGACCCATTTATACGATATACCACATAGAAAATTCCTCTCTTATTTAATCCGTCATATTTAAACAGGGTAGTCTTCTCAGTTTCTCAACTGCTTTCAAGGGACCCCTGTGTACATAAACATGATAAAACACTGGATTACAATAGACTTCATAAAAAAAATCACAAACAAGTATAACATAAATACACAAAACAATACACGCTTAAAAAGATCTACAGGTGTATATAGACCATGGAGACTAAGATAAAATGTATACTGAATTCGGCAAAAACAAAGTGAATTATTGAAAAAACCTGTGCAATTACTGTAATAACACACCAAAAAAAAAAAATAAATAAAAACTGAGTTTAAAATACCATAACAGGGGTTAGTGGAACCAAAAAGAAAATTCATTTAAACGGATGGTACAGTATTGGTGGAGATGAAAATTGGACTTTTAACTTTTTGTGAGATACCAAGAAAACACTTATGATATAGTACAGAGCATACAATTTTAAGAGAAATTCAAAGTTTATTTGAAGAAAATCGGGTTTGGAATGACTGAAACATTCAAAAACAAAGTAAAACAAAGCCATCGTAATAAAGTGTGGGTCCCACACTTTCTTAGAATCGCTCTTTTTTGGATATCTCAGCCATCCCGAAACCAATTTCATCAAATAAATTTTGATTTCGTTATAGAATTGCATGCTCTTTCATAGTTCATAAGAGGTTTCTCATTATCTCACCATTGTCAGGAAGTCACTAATTTCGCCGTCTATTGAAACACACTTTTCTTTCTGTTATATATGAGTGAAACCAATACTCTTTTCCGGTTATGCCGAATCGTTTAAGTTTCTCAAAAAGTTTATTATGTGGAATAACATCGAATGTCTTGCGAAGGTCTATGGCACCTGTCATGCAACCTGAATTCGTATTCACCAGTAAATACTCGGTAACATCGAGGAGACTTGTGTGCGTTGAGTGCAGTGATCGAAAACCTGACTGACATTGTGCAAGCAAATTGTGTTCTTTCAAATGATTATAAAGCTGGATGTGAATTCCTTTTTCAAATACCTTGCTTACAGTAGACAAAACAGAAGTGGGCCTATAACTAGCAGGATCTGTTTGAGTACTGTTTTTATGTATAGGGATAATTCTAGCTATTTCAAAATCAGCTGATAATTTTCCGATTTGAAAAGGGTAGTTATAAATAAAAGCTAAAGGTTTAGCAATCACTTTAGCGGCTGCTTTGAGCAGTCTTGGGGGCATTCCATCAATACTATAGCTTTTATTTTGCTCAAGTGATCCAAGTTCCCTCTGAGCAAAATTTTCAGTAATTTTTCTTTAAATTCAAACACATGTTTTGTTACTTCCAGTGGAACCACAAGTCTATCATTCATCAAAATCTTATCTTTTTCCCGCAATTTATCACAAATACAATTGAAATAAGAATTAAAAACATTACTTCATATTAATCGTCTATTATTTCATCATCACTGTCTAATTTCAATAATTTACTTTCTTAGTAAAATTACTATAATAGCTGTAATTTTTTATTCAAATTATTAACTTTATTGCGTAATCTTTATATTCATTCCGTAATATTTCTGATCTAATCTTATCAAATTTTGATTTAATATAATCACGTTGACGTGCAATCAATAAATACTCATCATTTATCCAAGGAGCCGGATCGAATTTTTGTCTTACACTTATATAAGGTGCATGTTTGTTACAAATAGACAAAAAAAAAAAAAAATTCTTTAAACTCACCCCATAAACTTTCAATATCTGTTTCAGACTTCAGAAAGTGTCATTGTTCATTTTCTATATCAGTAAAGAAATCTTCCTCTTTGTATTGACGGAATGACCTCATATAATACCCCACTAGTCAAACAGATGAGTATCATTTGCCCCTTACCCGAACTCTATTTACAAAATCCACGTTTATTTACAGTGGCCCCAAATTTTGGAATTCCCTTGGGAAAAATATAAAAGATTCCATTAGTTTGAAATCATTCTCTAGTAATTTAAAGAAATATTTGATTAGCTCATATGTACCCCATGATTAGTTTGACTGTTTGGAATTGTTGTTCTTTTTTCTTCACCCTGCATCGAGAATGCTGACCTGCCCTTCGCTCTCTCTACTCCCCCCTCTCTCCCTCCGTCTCTCTCCCTCCCTACTCTCTTCTGTGTGTGCACAATGTATGTGGATGCAAACATGTGTGTATACGTGCGTGTGTGTGCGTATGTGTATGTGTGTACGTGCGTGTGTATGCGTAAGTGTGTGTGTGTGTGTGTGTGTGTGTATGTGCTTGTGTGTGTATGTGTGTGTGTATGTGTGTGTGTGTGTGTGTGTGTATGTGTATGTGTATGTGTATACATGTGAAAGCGTATACTTCATGTAACCATCCGATTCGATTGAATGAAAACTGTATACTTTCAGTGATTAGCTTGTACGGTACATGTATCGTTGTATTGTGTTATAAAGTCATGTATTGTAGTAATGTAACGTAAGTGAGGGGACTGCAATCTTCAAGTTCGCTTTTTAGCAGCCCCTCAATTTTCATTTCCATGAAGTTCTTTTAAGAACCAATGTGTATTATTATGTTCCAATATATGTAATCATGTCAAAGTGTATTACCTGTGTTTGATTGGAAATGAAAAAAAAAAACAAACATGCATGTGAACATGCATGTGTGAAATGAATGAAATATATGAAATTTTTGGAACTGACTTTATAGGCGTACAATCTTTCAAAATCACATAAATCAAAGAGTGGTCAGATATGGCCATGGAGTATACATCTGAAAAAAAAAATCACCTAATGTTTCAGATACCAAAATCAAATCTATCAATGTTTCACTATATCGAGTTATCCTCGTTGGTTTGGTTACAATCTGTGACATAATATGAAGAGTACAGCACATCTGCACAAAATGATTTTCAGCTAACATATTACATAAATAAATAAACGTTGTCTTTATGAATGTTCGGAAAAAAAAAGCATCACCGCAAGATTATAAGCAACCGACAAAAAAAAAAAAAAACCGACAAAAATATTGACGAGGATTGTTACAGTGGATTACAAGTAAGTGGAGCAAAAGATATTTTGTACGATATGGTATATTGAACTGTAGCATAGGATAAGTATACATACAAGACAGTGTCTGAACTTTACGTAATGTATTCTAACAGTCTGATGTAGTATAATGTAATTGATTTCTTCCATTACCATTCAAGTTTCACGTAGTATTGGTGCACCTTGTCTTTATAGATCTCTGCAAAAAAAACCGTTGCAGAATTGGCAACCGACAGAAATGATATTGACGAGGATTGTTCTACAGTGCATTACAAGTAGGCCTAACTGTACGATGTATGGCTTAATTTAGTTAGCATAGGATACGTTGATATGCACATGAGTGTCTGAACTTTAAACCAAATGAAATTCAAGTGTTAAAAAAAAATCGAATTCAAGTGTAGGCCTAACTAGTGGAGATCAATCAAGAAAACGAAGATACATTTTATTAAAATCACGCAGTACATTTTCCTTTGTAATTCGTTATACAATGTACAATCAATTGGATTCTAACGTTAGCTTATTTCATGTATATGATGAAATGTTTATATCATGCTTAGTTTAAATGTAAGTGTTTTAATCACCATTAGCGATGTCTGACTAATCTTTCCAGCTACAAAGTCCAAATAATTCAAATGTCCTGCTGCAATGCAGGAAACAAGAACAAAATCAAACAGGTATATATACATTATATACAACGAGTATTCTCAGGGTGCGAATGGTAAGATGTCATAAAAGTCAAAACACTCCGAGGGAGTCTGTTTTGCAAGCTTTCATTGTCCAACACTCCCTGTGCAACCCATTCCGGAGACGTCGTGGACAATATCAGTCCGTGTAGGCGACCTGGTAGCCGCTGATGTTGACGTCACGAGGACGTCCCAAATACCAGCTGGAACATGAAAAAAGTCTCCGAAAAAAAGAAGAAGAAGAACATGTTTCATCATATCGCGACTCTTCGGAGACCAGACATAATACAGTCTTAAGGAGACGTCATGGAAATGTCTCCACAACCCTAGTTCAGACTCGAGTGCCAGGTCGCCACCTATAGTCTCCACTGACTCCATGAGATACCATGGCGACTTATACAGTGCACTCCCGTTATAATGAACACGGTTATAACGAAATTCCAGTTGCAACGAAGTTAAAATTCAAACCACAATGTTATCTGCTCTCAATTTTTATTGTTTGGTTATTTATTTGGTTAGAACGAAATTTTGATATAAGGAAAGAAAAATGCAGGTCCCGAGGACTATAGTTATTACGGGAGTCCACTGTAAAGCATTCTATGGTGGCCATTTTGGATTTTTAAAATGGCGACTGTTTTTCTTTCCTCAGTATCATGGTTTCCCCAAGTGTCGCAGGCTCTTGATGCCGGTGTTTAAACGCATATTTTTATCACCATAAAGCACGCAGCATGGTGTATGTTACCGTGTGGGCTTGTTTGATGGTATATACAATATGCAAAATACAACTTCATGTAGCTACAAATTTAGCTAAATCACATTATTCAGTGGTATACAGATAATGCGTATAGATTTATCTCTGCACGGCATGTGATATACTTCTTACGCAGACATTATGTCATAAATATGTATATTATGTACACTCAGTAAGCATCTAGTGTCCCAAATCTTGTCAGCGGACTGCATACGTGTAAACGAACACACGCCCCGATATTTGCGGTAGGTCTTTTAATTATCAGCAAGGATAATCCTCTTTACATCTGCAGTGGTCGAATCGTATGTTATGGCTATGAAGAAAAAAAAAAGGGAAAAAAAAAACGAAGAAGAAGAAAAAAAGAGAAGGAGAAGAAGAAGGAAAAAAAAAAAAACGCCCGGAAGGGGGGGAGGGAGAATGGTGGTGGGGGGGGGGGGCAGAAAACCAAATCAAACAAGATAAAAACAAAAAATGATGATGACGCGGACAAAATGACAATGTTTATTGTGTTCACACAAAAATTCCATATTCTGTGAGCTGAAATACAAAAATTTTCGGCTCGCTCGCTGCGCTCGCTCGCCAAAATTTATATAAAAAAGAAGGTAAGAACAAAACGTGATGATGACAAAATGACAGTGTCTATTGTGTTCACACATGTCATTTTGTATTTAGTAGGCAAAATGTTTCACGGAGCAGCGGGTGCATTTCTTTCGTTCTGAAGCGATCACCAATTGGATCAAAAGAAGGCGCCAACGGTTTCGAACATAGGGGGGGGGGGGCGCAAAAAAAAACCCGAATCAAACAAGATAACAACAAAACGTAATGATGACGCGGAAATATACAAATTTCGGCTCACTCGCTCGTACTAATTCAGAGTATTTTTTCAAGTCCTCAGTTTGTTGGTATAAATCGTTATCTATAAGGCCGTCACTATATCTTGATTAGAATTGTAAGATTTAATAAGCAAAAAATGACAAGAGTTTCATGATTTGTAAGCTGAAATACAAAAATATTCTGCTCGCTCGCTGCGCTCGCTCGCCAAAATTTGTATAAAAAAAAGAGAAGAAGATAAGAACAAAACGTGACGATGACGCGGACAAAATGATAATGTCTACTGTGTTCACTCATGTCATTTTATATTTAGCAGGAAAAATGTTACACGGAGCAGCGACTGCAATTTCATTCGTTCTGAAGCGATCGCCGATTGGATCAAAAGAGGACGCCAACGGTTTCGAACATACGGGGGAGGGGGGAGCAAAAAAAAATCAAAAAAGATAAGAAAAAAACGTATTTTTTCAAGTCCTCAGTTTGTTGGAATAAATCGTTATCTATAAGGTCGTCACTATAATTGTGAGATTTGATAAGCAAAAAATGACAAGAATTCCATGTTTTGTAAGCTGAAATACAAAAATTTTCGGCTCGCTCGCTGCGCTCGCTCGCCAAAATTTATATAGAAAAAGATAAGAACAATACGTGATGATGACGAGGACATATACAAATTTCAGCTCACTCGCGCGCACTAATTTAGAGTATTTTTCAAAGTCCTCAGTTTTTGGGTATAAATCGTTATCTATAAGGCCGTCACTATATCTTGATTAGAATTGTAAGATTTGGTAAGCAAAAATGACAAGAATACCATGTTTTGTAAGCTGAAATACAAAAATTTTCGGCCCGCTCGCTGCGCTCGCTCGCCAAAATCTATCAAAATTCATTACATTTAAATCACCCTCAAAAGATCCCTTTTAAGTGCTTGAAAAAGCATCATGTGGACTTTGTTTAAAGTCCCTACTGGGATGGTGTTGGGGTTGAACACTTTTTCAGAAATTAGGGGCGCAATTTTCGTGCTTGCCCCGGGCGCCGTTTTCCCTAGATACGCCACTGTACACTTTGCATACTTTTTTTTGTCCTACAGCCCTGCGCTCATTATCAATGTAAACAACACTTGCCAATCCAATGATGGATATATCACATATCGGTATGACGGTTTGGACGTGCC
Source organism: Diadema setosum (assembly GCF_964275005.1). Lineage (NCBI taxonomy): Eukaryota > Metazoa > Echinodermata > Echinoidea > Diadematoida > Diadematidae > Diadema > Diadema setosum. The sequence goes on along the minus strand of NC_092706.1, from coordinate 2,829,844 downwards.
ATCTTCTTCCGATACAACCCACTTCCGTGTTCTTTGCCATAGCAGTACAATAATTTGCTTGCGGTAGGCCTACTGCTGATGGCAAGTGTAACACACAAAAGGCTGATGGATGCTCCTGGTGATAACCAAACGAATCACCATTGCACTCCGCAATACTAAAGCAAAGATTATCTCATTGGTCCCAAATCAGCAAAACCACACTGCTAACGCCATACTTTCAGAATCTAAAGCACAGGCTGAGAGTCAGAGTTCAGCATCGAAAAATCTGGTATAGCTTGTATTGCTTCACAAAACTTACATCGGCAACCCTTTCCAGGATGATGGGTGAAGCCAAAGTCCATGTTGGCCTGGCTACAACTCTTTGGTGGCTGCCTCCAAAATCTCTTCGGGAAGCATCTTCTAATGATGCTTTTAAAGAGAACCTCAAGACCTACGGTACCTTTTCAATTCAAATTTACAATTGATTACCTGTATGCATGTATTATGTACGTATATTGTTTGCTTGTTTATTGTTCTTACATCTTCAACGATACTCTGTTGTAATGTGATACATATGTACTCTGTTGTACAGCGCCATGAGTATCTTTTTAGGTAGAATGAGGGCTTTATAAGAGTCTCTCTATTATTATCATTATCATTACTCGAGCCACAGACCGCAGTTGATACCGTGACACCACTCCCATAAAGTGACATAGGAATGGTCCACTCTGTGGTCAAGAGCTTGGAGCCACACCAGGAGGAACAAGAATGTGGCTCCCTTTCCAGAAAACGAGCAGATCTTGATGATATGCATGAGAGTGTCTGCAACAGACTTAAACTCTGGGGATGTTACCACTAACTGACGTTTACAAGGTGACACTGTTGAACAGCTCATGTAAACTACAGCAGGTATTTCGCCAGCATCTATATAGGCTATATACCTTCGACTTCGAGGCTGCCCATTGTATATGGATGCGAGAGGAACTGCGCATGTAGCCAATTATTTATATTGCAAAGATCTTTTGGTGTATCAGTAGTTCTCAGTGTGAAAATAGTGATGACTTAAACTACGATGTAAACTAGGGCGACGAGAGTGTTTATTAAATTGTCCCCTTTGTGTGATACAAGACAGGGACAAATACAATTTTTAAAAGGAATTTTGCAGCAACAGCGCAATTGAAGACGCTTAGCAGCCAAGATTTTACAAAACTTGAGCAATAATTGCCACCTATTTTGGAAGTCCAAGATTGGTACAACAGGATGCTTGAAAATCATTTTTTTTTTTTCGCTCGGGTTGATCAGGTCTTCATTTTTCAAAGATGTATGGATTTGTAAATATTCAGGAAAAAAAAAGCTTCCAAAATACACTGAAAACCGAAGTAAAATGGATTCAACTTGCAACAGTATAGGCAAGAAGCAGCATAGATATACTAATCAGCACCTCTAGATCATGAAGATATTAAGTATTATGCGTAATTCTTGACACTCATTTCAGGCAAGTTATCACATAATTACAATCAAGGCACATGGAACTGAGATTCAAGTGAATTTGAAACACTTTTATGGGTAAAAGAGCAGTGTTAACATGTACAGAACAATCAATTTTAAATACAGGTAGCACAGGTAAAAGCAAGTCTCTACAAACATCCTGAGAATATCAAAACTCCTAACAGATGAATCGATCAACAGCCCTACCCAACAGTCCCCCCGCCCTTGCAAATTGGGTGCACATCACGAGACCGACACCCACGAGTCATACAACCAACGAGCTATAGGACCTACAGCCCTCGAGTCATGAGCCCGTGAGTTTGACACTAAGCAAGCACGGCCCAATAGACCGACATTAAGCCCGTTGTTGTAATGTCAAACTCGTGGGATGTTTTTACCTATTTTTTATAGTGTGATGAACTCATGACGCTTATTTGCCTAGTGTCAAACTAATGGGGTGTAAAGACTCGTGTGCTGTACGACTCATGTTGATTGTTTTTTTTTTTTTTTTTCAATGCTGAAACCGTGGGCTGTATGAGTTGTGGGTGTCGGTCTTTCGGGATGACTCGTGCCGACTTGTAACCATGGTATTACTACATTTCCATGCGTCTGGTCATAGATTATATTAACATACACAGACATTCATAAAGATGCAGGGTAGAGTGCTATCTACATGCGTACAGTGGGTTATCCACCATGTCCAACTCTCCCTCGTCGACCATGCTTACTTCTGCATATTCATCCATGTTACTATTAGCATTGACGTCAATTGTCCGCTTGTCTTCTCGGGAGCTTTGTAATACTTCTGCATTACCTGCTGAACTGCTGAATTGCGGTGTCATTGTGTTATCAGTGGAATCTATTTGATATTTTGGCATAGGGCAAATATTGTCTACTTCGTGGTAGTAATAAATATCGTGTCCGTTTGTTTCGAATCTAGCTGGTACAGGTTCGCTGTTGATTGTCCCAGCCAGAGACTTCTCTTGGGAATTGGTAGCCATTTCTCCAAGTGTGTTCTCCAATACATGGTAAAACCCAATCTCGCCCAAGTTGGCTTCCGAGCTAGGCTGTTGATAATCACAACACTCTGCCACGACTAATTTTGTCTCCTGATGGTTTGGAGGTAATCGTTCATGACCATGGCATTCGCCGAGCGGAGAGCATGTGTTCTCCAACTCAGGATAATACCTGCTCTCATTTGAAGGCGATGTCGATTTTTGCCTCTTTCTTAATATACTTTCTTGAGGGCTAGGATATGACGTAAGATTTTGACTCCCTTTCCCGTTAAGCTGTGGTCGTGGGGGAACTTTTGGACGTTTGCGGTGGTCACCTTGTGTGACTGACGTGAGGGCATTTTTGCAACGAGGAAGGGGTGGACGAGGAGCATACTTTTGCGACGTCGGTCGATGTGGGAGAGGTCGTCTGGTCATCTCAAGTGCAGGTGCTTTCGAGAATTTCTCATCGCTTGGTGATTGCCAAGAAGTGATATGAGTGGAACGTTGGCTGAAAGCCTCCGAAAAAGGGGGTATTTCGGGATGAACAGGTGGGCAGGGGGCAGTGGATGATGCGTTGTCCGAGTCATCGGTGATAACGTAGTGGTTATCCGCACCTACATAGTCTTCTTGTGTGTTGTCTATTAATGCTGTCAGAAGGGGCAATGGTTGTGCGCCTAGAGATTCAACAGGAGCCGCACCTACTTGGCCGTGTGTGTAAGATACAGGAGTAACTTCTACCGTCGGATATTCCGATGAAATTTGACTTATCTGTAGTTCGGTGTTTACAGCATTGATTGTATTTCTCCAGGTGTCTCTCTGTCGGGGGCTTCTTGTTCTACGGTCCCCTGTTCTTGAGGACTCGCTTGGGTGTCCTCTTCTCGATTCAAGCTTCTCTCTATTTGATATAGGAAAGCAACAAGAACTGAAACATCAAACACGAAATCATTTCCATTTTAGAGACTCGATCTCCAAGAATACTATCACCTGGACAAAAATGCGGACAGGAAAAAAATTAATTATATTGATTGTCAAGAGAGTTGATGAACTTAGAAGCAGAAATTCGTTCACATGGTGTTAAAATTGACTGTGATAAGAATACTTTGATTTGATTTGATTTGGTTTTTGCATTCTTTTTTTCGTACAAGAATATAACAGAAAGCCAAATGAACAGCGCTCTTGAGTGATATTTGAACAGTGAATTACATGGATATTGGTTGATGGTTAACTTATACAAATAACGCTGTTTTTCTTATACACGTAATAGGCTCTATAAAATGATTTTTAACGTTAGTCATGCATGTCACTAAAAATGTGTTGTCGGATGTATGCGAACGGTATAGGAATGCAGCTATTAAATATAAAAGACTGGAAGGAGTAAATCATGACAATTATGTTCAGGCGGTAAAATCAGGGTCCACAATACAAACTGAAGGAATAATTGATTTTTTTTTTTGTATAAATAGTCCGCATATATATATATATATATAGATTAGTTATTGTATAAGCAGGCGAAAACCAATCGAGAAAACTTCTATAAAACTGATGATTTGTACTGCTAGGCACACATGTTTCACATGCAATGTATCATGCAATTTCATTCTCCATGCAAAACGAACTGGTACGCACAAGCAGACACAGGAGAGTATTAAATACAATAACAAAGCAGCTAGTACGAAAACATGCAAACTATGCTGCTTGGACATTACCAGAACATGAAATATGCCACCACATAAACAGTACCAGTGAACTATATAGACAAAGTATTATATAGATGGAATGGGGGCTATGTCATTATTTTCATTTTACAATAAGAACCCAACCTAGTACAGTTCATTAACTTAACCGTTTATCTTCTTGACGATGATTTTCATCTTTTATTCATTATTTTTCTTTTTTGATAATTGTGATCCATATGAAATGGTTACGACTGTCAGGGCATCCTTTGAAGAACATGAGCTAAAAAATAAATGACATTCCCACCACATGCATCCGTGTCATATAATATGAAAGTTTGACTGCTACAGATGAAATGTTGATCTCTGGATGTATGCTACAAATAAAACACTGTATATTTGTGCAGAAACTTAACAAATGAATTGAAATATCGCTATTCATCAATCATAGTGTACGTGTTAACGAACCTATACGCAATGTCTAACACAATCCGTGTACCGTGCAATGGGGAACCATGCATGTGGAATCAATGTCTTTCTTATGATGTACATTCATTCAGCGGTAACTAGCTGAAACAAAAAAACAAAAAAAAAAACCAAAAAGCAAAAACAGTGCTTACGATGGCACCATTCCTGGCAAGATGAAATTCTAAAATAAAATCAAAGGAAATGAAATTAATCTGAGAGAGAAGTGACGGTTCAAACTTCAAACAAAAATAATTGAAATAAATATATTGCATAAATACAGGATATTAGCTACATAATGGTATCATTCTCCTAGCAAGTGCAAAATCAGTGATTTAAAGGACAAGTCCACCTATGCCTTCATAGACATGTGGATTGAGGGAATGCAGCGACATTAGTAGAACACATCACTGAAAGTTTGGGGAAAATCGGACAATCCATTCGAAAGTTATGAATTTTTGAAGTTTCTGCTCAGTCATTGCTGGATGAGAAGACTACTACAGCTTGTGAGGTCACGTGTGTAGAACGATGTAAAGAAAATATAAACAAAATTCAACATATTATTTTCAATTTTCTCGCATATGCTTGACTTGCCTCTTTCAGAAGACAGGGGGAATAATATTACCCTTAACATACGTCACTGACAAGTGGAGGACATATGTATTTTTTTTTTAAAATTGTGAAATTCTCTTTATATTTTCCTTATATCGTTCAACGCATGTGACATCATAAACTGTATATAGTAGTCTTCTCATCCAGTAGTGACTGCGAAGATACTTTAAAAATTCATAACTTTTGAACGGATTGTCCGAATTTCCCCAAACTTTCACTATGTTCACTGATACGTTCTACTAATATTGCCGCATTCACTCAATCAACACAATAATATATGAAGGTGGACTTGTTCTTTGAGTTCATAAAGAACAACTCTTAAGATAACAATCTCCTTCATAGCCCCTACGGTTATAGTAATATGTTGCCTTAAAGGAAAGGGGGTTTCACACCGGGCTTTACGTAGAGTTACGTAGTGTTACGTAGTATTGCGTAGTGACTACGCAACACTACGCCACTATACGCTGTGAGAAGGCAACTCTACGTAAGAGTACGTCGAGGGACGCAAAATAGGTACGCGAGATGTACGCAAAAAAATTAAACATGTTTGATTTTTTCGCGTACCCTCCGCGTAGAGCTCTGCTACGCAGGTTTTACGCAAGTCTACGCAACCAAAGACGCTTAATAAATAAGACACGAAAGTGCGCGCTAATCCTGTACAAAACAAATGGACAGCGCGCGGACCTCAAGCGTATTACGCACATCACCCGAGACGCGCTGCCTTGACGCTTGATCAACAGCAGCAGCGGCTTCAGGGACAGCGCGTCTCAGGTGATGTGTGTCTTTGCCTGAGACGCGCTGTCTTTGAAGATGTTGTTGTTTATCAAGCGTCTTTGATTGTGAGATCATGTTGTTGCCAAATTTTTACCTCCACGAAATAACCCTTATCACTCTAAAATCTCGTTCTTCAAAGTAATCCCCTTAATCGAAAAAAAACTACGACTATAATTTTTAAATCTTTTTAAGATAATAAAAATACCACTACCTTTCGAAATGAGTGATGTTCCTAGGTGTACTGAGTTTGTACTTAGCTCTCTTTTGTATCGTCATGTAGGGTAGCCATTTTGTGTCCATCTTTATCGCGCGCCTTCGTATCTTATATCTCTACTATCTTTGCTACGCAACACTACGCAACTGTGCGCCATTTATACGCAACAGTACGCCACCGAACCCCTTTCACACCAGAGCACTTTTGGTGCTCGCGTATGACATTACGTAGTGTTGCGTACTGTTACGTAGACATTTGCGTAGACTTGCGTTGACCTGGCGTACATTTTCGTAGACTTCCCTAGACCTGGCAATTATTTGCGTAGTGTTGCTTTCAGTTGCGTAGCCTATTATTATAGGTGCAGATTTGGCATTCAAATGCCTGACCCATGTTGGAAAACTGTTTGATATCATTCATCCCATTGGACTCTGAATTGCTGGTGAATGTATAGACTACTTACCTGTGCTCTTCGAGACTTAACTATTTCTTCTGTAGGCCTAATAATTGTAAAATGCCGAAAAGGAAGAACAAAAGGCGTGGTAGGGACAAGAGTTCTCTTGCTCGTTATACACGCCTCGAGTGATCAGGATGCAGATTCGCCAGCACTAGTAGACCCAAACGCATTTTCTGCAACCCGTCTGGCTCGTGAAAGCCTATACGAGTAGTTGTAGACTCGCTGCTGGTTAGTCATGTCACAAAGTGACAGAGGCTTCATCAGCAAAGTCCTCAGCGCAAGAGCGTCATCTCCCACAAGGAAGTAGTCAAGTGGCTGCATGGTCATCATGGGGCGGAGGGTCTGCTGCAGGGAGGTTCATCTTCTCGATCTTCATGCCTGTTTTAAAAGGGCTCTGCTGTTGAACACCCAGCATCAGAGTCAGAGCCAGTCTGTCCAATGTCCACGTACATGAACCTGTAGTGAGCGTCTACAATTGCCAGCAGGTTAATCGAGAAGAAACCTTTGAAGTTATAAAACCAACTTCCGGTCTTTGCAGGTTTCTTGATGACAACATGTTTATGAGCGAATCGAAATCCATATAGTAGGGTCTTGTATGTATTGTCAGTGGCCAGAAACCTCAATGTTACAGCAAGTTTCAGGTTCCAAAGATTCCAGAAGGTGGTATCTTGTTTTTTAATTCTCAGTGCAGTTGGTGTCAGGAGTTAATTGAATACCTGTGGCGCCATCCGCATAAAATTGATCATTTTAACGAAAAAAAATCTTCGGCATGCAGTTCTGTCATCAGTTGTTCATATTGCCGATGGATGGGTCGACGCCGGACCCAAGGTTTGATCCACACTCTCCTTCTCATTCTTGTAACAGCTCGTTTTCTTCTCTTTTGCCGTTCTTAAAAACGTTCGCATTCTGCGATGCGAATCTGTCGGGCATCCAAAATGCTGAGGAATTAAAGATAGTAGCAAAGGATTTAACCTCCCCCATGATATTTTGCTACGTGTTCGAACAGCAGGAAAGATTGAACTGAAAAGCAGAAAGCTATATGCTGAAGTAGCTCCGCAGTTTCATTAATTTGTTAATAAATCGGCGGTACGCAACTTTACGCAACTGCAAGCAACTCTACGCGGTCTGTACACCCGACCTACGCATATGTACGCAACTCTACGCCCGCTATACGCAAATTACGCTACTTGGATACGTGCTTCCTACGCAACCATACGTAACTCTATGCTGTGACTACGCCAGTCCTGCGCGTATCATATTTATTTTTCATGAGTACGCAGGTAATTTCGGTGTAGTCGCTACGCAACTCTACGCAACTGTACGCAAAGCCCGGTGTGAAACCTTAAAGGGAGTTTCACACCGGGCTTTGCGTAGAGTTGCGTAGCGACTACGCCGAAATTAGATGCGCACTCATTAAAAAAAAAAGAAAAGATTATGATGATATGCGCAGGACTGGCGTAGTCCCGGCGTAGGGTTACGTATGGTTGCTAGGAAGCGCGTATCCACTTTTTTTTTTTTTTTTTTTTGCGTAAAAGGGGCGTAGAGTTGCTTACATATACGGAGGTCGGGCGTACAGGCAGCGTAGAGTTGCTTCCACTTGCATAAAGTTGCGTACCGCCGGTGTATGCACAAATTTATGAAACTTCGGAGCTACTTCAGCACATAGCTTTCTACTCCTCAGGTCACTCTTGCCTGATGTTCGAACACGTACCAAAATATCATAGCGGAGGATAAATCCTTTGCTACTATCTTCAATTCCTTAGCATTTTGGATGCCCTACAGATTCGCAGAATGCGAACGTTTTCGAGAACGACAACAGAGAAGTAACCGAGCTGTTGCAAGAATGAGGAGTATGTGGGTCAAACCTTGGATTCAGCGTCGACCCATACAGCGGCAATATGAACAACTAATGAAAGCACTGCATGCCGAAGATTTTTCTTCGATAAAATTACCAATTTTATGCTAATGGCGCCATAGGTATTCAGTGAACTCCTGACACAAATTGCACTGAGAATTACAAAACAAGATGCCAACTTCAGGAAATCTGTGGAACCTGAAACTTGCTGTAACTTTAAGGTTTCTGGCCACTAACAATACCTGCAAGTCCCTACAATATGGACTTCGACTTGCTCATAAACATTTTGGCATCAGGAAAACCTGCAAAGACCGGAAGTTTGTTTTATAGCTTTAAAGGTTTCTTTTCCATTATCCTGCTGGCAGTTGCAGACGCTCACTACAGGTTTATGTACATGGACGTTGACAGACTGGCTCTAGCTCTGGCTCTGATGCTTGGGTTTTCAACCAGAGCCTTTTCAAGACAGCCATTAAGACCTAGAAGCTGAACCTCCCTGCAGCAGACTGTCTGCCCCATGATGACCATGCAGCCACTTGACTACTTCCTTGTGGGAGATGACGCTCTTGCGCTGAGGACTTGGCTGATGAATCCTCTGTCTCTTCGCGACATAACTCACCAGCAGCGAGTGTACAACTATAGGTTTTCACGAGCTAGACGGGTTGTAGAAAATGCGTTTTGGTTTACTAGTGCTGGCGAATTGTCTGCATCTTGATCACTAGAGGCATGTATAACTAATAAGAGAACTCTTGTTTTAATTCGCCACACTTTTTGTTTTTCCTTTTCGGCATTTTACAATTATCAGGCCTACAGAAGAAATAATAAAGTCTCGAAGAGCACAGGTAAGTATACATTCACCAGCAATTCAGAGGACATTAGGATGAGTGATATCAAGCAGTTTTCCAACATGGGTCAGGCATTTGAATGTCAAATCTTCACTTATAATGATACGCAACTGTCTAGCAAGTCTACGCAAATGTACGCCAGGTCTACGCAAATCTACGCAAATGTCTACGTAACAGTACGCAACACTACGCCATGTCATACGCGAGCACCAAAAGTGCTCGGGTGTGAACGGGGTTTGGTGGCGTACTGTTGCGTATAGATGGCGCACAGTTGCGTAGCGTTGCGTAGACTTGCGTAAAATCTGCGTATCTGATCTCTACGCGGAGCCCAGCTAACATTTGGACGTTTTCTGAAAGCTCTTGAAACGTTCCAAGTTCATTATTTGGACTTTTGTCAAAACGTTTTCGGAACGTCTTTTTGTGGAAGGTTTTTGACGTATATAAAATGTTTAAAATGGACGTTATAAAAACAATTTTTAAACGTTTAAAAAACAATAAAAAAAAAAAAACCTTTCGGAATTATCAAGGACCTGCAGAAAACCTTTTGGACGTTATAAACGTCAGTAAAACCTTTTAAGAATATTCAAAACGTTCTGTGGACGTTCTGCGGACGTCCAGAAAACTTTTGAAAACCGTCTAGAACATTCAAGAAACATTTTAAGAACGTCTCCAAAGTCTTATGACCCGTTCCAGAAGGTTTAGAGAACCTTTCATATCCGTCTAGAACGTCCAGAAAACCTTTTAAGAACGTCTAGTGTTTATTTTTTATTGGGAATTTAAAAACAAAATTATAGTCATGAAATTATACAGGCACAATCTGAGATTAATGTACCCTAATCCTCAAATCCTATATAATCCTATCCTAACCTGTTCCTAATGTCCTACCACCTATTCCTATTCATCCTATTCCCAATTGTTGAATCTGTATCACATTCCCTTATATACCACCGAAGTGTTGAAATGCATGAAGACATGGTTACTAAAATTAGATCACTCACCCCTTAATTAGGCCTATTAGCATATGAAAACACCTCTTCATAACAGATGACAATTTGAAATTTTGAATAACTGAACAATAACGTAGGCAAGTTTATTTTTTACACAGAAAGTTTGAACCCAGTATAAGTCTTTGGAGATTTCAATGTCTTTTATCTATTTCCACTAGTTTTCAAATCTTTTTTAATTTGAATATTCGTAAGTATGCATGAATATTCATGATAAAGAAAACAATGACGAACACGTGGCTGACCAAATAAAAACGTTTTGTGGACGTTTATAAAGGACGAAGACGTAGCAGACATAAAAACGTTTTGTAACGTCCATTGACATTTTCAAAACGTTTTCCAAAAAAACATGTGCTTTGCGGTAATTGCTAAGTCCCAACTTTGACGTTGTATGTACGTTTTAAAAACGTCCATTTTATACGGAGACGTACAGAATCTAAAAAAAAAAAAAACGTTCAGGAAATGTTCTGAAAACGTTATGTTTTTGCTGGGAGGGTACACGAAAAAAATGAAACATGTTGTTTAATTTTTTTGCGTACATCTCGCGTACCTATTTTGCGTCCGTAGACGTACTCTAACGTAGAGTTGCGTTCTCACAGCGTATAGTAGCGTAGTATTGCGTAGTCACTACGAAACCCCACGTAACTCTACGCAATGCCCGGTGTGAAACCTCCTTTGATTTGATTTGATTTGATTTATTTATTGGGGGGGGGGGCAGTTCTTGAACAATCAACATGAATATGCAAATGGAAAAAAAAATTGAAATTTCCAGTTTATTCAAGCGCAACATGCCCGAGGCTCAAATCCTCATATATCTAACTGATCACTATTCTGAAGTTATTCAACCAGGAATAACGTCATGTTTCAGACGTCAATGACAGAAACATTGAATTTTGGTATTTTTTTTTTCACGATCAATGGAAAATTGTGAGGGTATGACATGGTTAGCTCACTCATTTGCATATTCATACCCGCTGTACAAGAACTGTTTTCAAAACTTCGAAATTTCATGACTTTCTTATTTTTCATCCGTTTTCAGTCGAATTTTTACCGTTTTTAAATATGTTGATGACACAGCCATTGTTGGTTTCATTAATTGGGTAATGAAAAAGAGTAAAGGAATTTATTGGAAATGTTTGTGGAAATGGTGAGATGTACAGTATATGTACAGCCTACAGGATCAGTGATGTATATGTTTCTGTGGGGCTGTTCTCATCCAACAACATGTGGACAGCTTAGGACATTATATGTATGTTTGTGTCACTCTTGCCGACTTCTGCTCTGCATTTACTACAATGGGGTTTTATAAGTTAATTGATAAATTGTAGATTTTGGGGGTCATTTTTACATTGTAACTGTATAGATCAGTGATTTTTAAGGAATAGAGTTCAGTCGTTTTTGTATCAGGTGTCATGTCTGATGCTATGATAACTTATGTAGGGTTTTTTCAAGGGTGTGTTTTGTCTCAAGTTCTGTTCATACTGTATACCAATGATTTCAGTTCAGTTGCAGCACCTGTTGACACGACCATTTTACACAAAATTGATTACGGACAGATTGTAAGAAGGACGGAAGGACGGACAGCACAAAACACAATGCTTCCGGCGACACTGCGAGGGAAAGACATTAAATAATGCAGGCCGACAACAGTGCTGCTATATAATGTTTGCTTGAGATCCACACAATAATAAAGAAGTGCCACAGAACACATTCAATTTCAAAAGATCTATGTCTAACATAATTTCTTACGAAATTAGTGAACTTCGAGAACCAATATCGGTCATACTAGGGAGGTGACGTCTCTAGCTGGTCATCCATAGTTCGCTGATGCCAAAACGAATAATCAATCATCAGGGGAAGACCACTAACAAAACACTTAAGTTTCATTTGTAGGTATGACTCAGTGAATCAAAGGACACCCACGATAACCAGGCGCATGTTACTCCAAAATCATGGCATCCACCCTGAAAGACTCATCCACTGAAGTGACTTTGCTCTTTGTCAGAGGTAAACGGCACAGAAGGGTTTTTTTTTTTCCTTTCTCCTACCCTCTTGTTTACGGTGGGCTACTGTCTAGGTAGAAAGAATTTTTAGGCCAACAGCTGGCGAGATCGAGGTTGCAAGCTGCACCCTTCTCGCAGCGCGGTAAGAAATGCTTGGCTGGGTTTCCCGCGAATTTTGTTACGATTCATTTGGTTATCAATAAAGGCCGCACACCGGTATTTGAATAAAGAGAATGTAAGTGACAGTGAGTAGTTAAATTACAGGTTAATAATTATTGTATTGGTATGGGAGTGAAAGGTTAGAATTAAGGGAATCGCACTGATTGGCGAGTGATAATATATGCAAGGTTAAGAGCGAGAGAGGGAGCGTGAGAGAAGATAAATAGCTGTGAAGGAGGAATAAGAGAGGAGAAGCTAATCCGACGCGAGAGTGGAAAGACCGTTTGTGCCCATTGGGAAGGGTCCAGGCTCGTCGAAATAGGAGGGAATCCAGGATAAGACTCCGCTGAGATCCGAGCTAAAAGGCTGTGAGGGAGAAAGCGAGAGAGAAATTGAACCTGTGATACTCCGAGGCTAAAGTATTCCTGCTGCTGAGCGGAATTGGCAGACGGGGTACTGGACGACAACTCCGAGGGCAGACGGCAACTCTCCGCGCGGGTGCAGGGCAGAAATAACTCCGCATCCTTATATTGCTACGAGCTGAGACAGCCGCAGTGCTACGAGCTGAGACAGCCGCACCACTACGAGCTGAGGCAGCCGCAGAGCTACGAGCTGAGACAGCCGCACTACTACGAGCTGAGTCCGGGACCAGCCGCTGCTCGGTGACACAGTCACGGTCGTCAGCAGAGACGCTGTCATCACTGGCCGGGCCAGATTGGTCGACGTCGACGCCCTCCAGCGACGTCATAGGACACAGAACTCGGCAAGATAACGCCTGACAGTTGATAGTTACAGGAGCTCCGTAGGCAGTAGTACAAGTGTAGTGTAATTGTAACAGGGAGTTTGATGAGGTTGATTTAATCTAAGGAATTCAGTGGAATATTTGATTTAAGTATATAAGCAGATAATTCATTTATGTTGCATTGCGTTATGAGATTTGTCAGAAAACATAGAACCCGCAGAGGAATTAAATTTTTGTTTATTGCACTTTGAATCCAAAAGAAAAAATCTTCACGCTGTGTTATTTACGTGGTCTATACTAAAGTAAAGTAGCGCAGTAAGTTCCCCCTGACACTCTTGCACCAAAGAAGACAGAGAATCAGTACAAAGACAATTCACCAACGACCGCAGCTATCTCGACAATATTAACGCCATTAACGCAAACACAATTACAAAACGTTTAAAAAATACATAAAAGTTTGCCAACTGCAGAAGTTGAAGGCTAGGCATAGTACATGTATAAGTTGATAAGCAGGCCTACATTTTTGGAACATTTCCCTTGCAGAAAATGGTGAAGTAACCGAATTAGATAACAAACCTTTGTTTTATTAAAAAAGAAAAGAAAAAGGGAATGGAGACGCTGTTTTGTTCTTCCGTTGGAATGTATGGGCAAATGCAGGCTCTATTTCTTTCTGTCTTTTTTATTTTGAATCTTTCTTTTTTTTTTGGGGGGGGGGGATCAAGCTCTGGCAGTTTAAATCATTCTCTTTGGAACAAAGACATTAACCACACACGCCTAACTGCATTTACTCTTGAAAGCGGATTTCTTAGATCTCTTCACGTATATCGTCATACTTTCTTATTGTCTCATTTTATGGTCTCATCACATATGCACACACACTTTTTTGTTTTTGTCAATATTTTATTTGTCTTTGTTTTTCATATAAAGAATATACAAATTAATTCACAACAACATAACATAAATGTCATTATAACAACATAAATTCCATATTGTTAAGAATTAAAAAGAAAGAATTTTGTATGAAAATATGTGTAAAAAGGAAAAGAAACAACCACATCAAACAGAAGGGAACAAGACACCCCTACGCCCCCACACCCAACCCCATATCCAACGAACCTGCTCACAATCTCACTTACTCAAATGCTTAAATTACAAAATTGCAGTGCCGATACTGCCATGAAAGCATTAATTATTGATGTGTAAGAACATAGAAAAAACATACAAACAACAAGAAAAAAATCCAAACAATTACACAGAAACACATACGCACACACACACACTTATATATATATATATATATATATATATATATATATATATTTATATTTATATCTACATAACTAGACAATATGTACACTGTATACATTCGACATTTAATATCAGTATACATCGAAATGTTTGCATGCACGATTGGATTGGATAATAAGAGACATTATTCTTTTTTTTTCTTTGTTACCTATTATTACTTATTCTCCCACGTGTCAAAATATTTGCTATATTCTGCATTAAGCTTTTTGGGGCTATTCTTAGTTAATTAGGAGGGAGAGGAGTGGCTTACTTTTTGTGTTAATTTCAGTATTGGTTGCATAGAATAGTTGCAAAAGTCAAATTACATATAATATGCAAGACATATACACATTCCACAAACACATTAACATGCAAAGGAGGGGTGACTGACAAATCAGCTAAATTTTATAATCGATGGGGATGTTAATCATTCTACCTGCATTCTTTAAACCATTTTCGCTATTGGGGGCTTTTTCTTCCCACGTTATTATATTGTTGACATACATACATAATTATCCCTGTGTCTTTCTTCCAAGTTTGTATTAGCTAGGTATTTTCACCAAATTCGAAGAGGAGAAAATGAAGTGGATGCAGGGGAAAAGTACAACAACATGAAAATATCAGTTAAGCCGCCATCGAAATCTTGTTCTTACCAAATGATGATGGTCTTTTCTATTTCTAATCTGGTGCTTGTTTATACAGTCCACTTTCGTCATCTTTCTCATTATATATTGCTTTTTGTGTATATGGACAAGATGTTGAGACATGGAATGAAAAATATTGCTTTTTCACATTTGCTTTTGAACCTTGTAATTTTAATATTCTGTTATTACTTCAAAAACATAAAATTAAGTGGGCAGCCCTTCCCCCCCCCCGTCAAAAAAAAAAAAAAAAAAAAAAAAAAAAAAAAAAAAAAACCCGAAAAGAAAATCAAAGCAAACACTGGAAAACAAACGAACAAAATTTGTTTGGGAAAACAGGCAGTCAATGAAACAGTATAGTTAAGACCGTTGTTACCTCAGTCATATTATTTCCAGACATGTTTTGGTTTGTAGTCCTGCAACGTTGTAGAAACCTAGCAAAGAAAATGGGGAATAATCGACAGTGCAGACTTGCTTACCGCTACATAATAATAGAAACAAATGAAATTTCCTCTGCCGCGCATGCGTGTATTACAATAACCGCACGCAGGACCATAGCGGGGGGGGGGGGGGGGGGTGGAAGGTCGCGGGTACGTCAAAGGTGTACTCTCTAAAAAAATCGAGTGAAAATATTCACTCTTAAAAGAGTGAATACAAAAAAAAAGTGAATTTAGAGTGAAATTGGAGTGAATTTTGAGTAAAAATGTTCATTTTCACTCATTTTGGAGTGACCTTCAAGGATCACTGAGGTCACTCTAAAACGAGTGAAAATAAACATTTTTACTCAAAATTCACTTCAATTTCACTCTAAATGCACTCCTTTAAAGAGTGAATATTTTCACTCGATTTCTTTTAGAGAGTACCCACAATCCCCCCCCCGAAAGAAATCCGATTGTCCACTTTATGAAAAGAACATACTGTACCTATTTTGATGACAAGCCTCGTCATAATATACGCCCTAGACTTTAATGTTAAACTTATTATCATTATTACTATTTGTTTGTTTGTTTTTTTTTTGTTTGTTTGTTTGTTTTTTTTACTAATGAAACGCCATTTTTAATACAGTATGCTGATGCACGTATCAGACCACTTTACGCTACGGTCACAACCCTCTAAATCAGGCTGCTCGGCGACCAGTTTTCATTCGCCGCCCAAAACACACTCGGTGTCCAGGCGGCAACCGCACGTTCGCTAATCGAGCGCCTGCGGTCATCATCGAACGGTTTAGGGAATAAGATGGTAAAAACAAAAGTGACATAGGTACAAAATAAAACCAAGGGACTACAAGGGGAAATGAGCCATGCAGGGCTATCTGGAAGATGCGGGGGGGGGGGGTTGGTGCAGAGGCAAGGATACCCTACCAACTACACACAGCCCTGTGTGATTGTAGGCCTATACTCCCCCTGAAAGCAGAAACAGTTAGCTGCAGCTTCAACCTAACATTCTCACATAGCCAACGCAGAAGACTACTCGGCTATCAACATGGGAGACAGGGAATATGAGATGAAAGCTAAAATTTGGCTGACATAGTAACATATGGCTTTGTTATTTTTTATTCATCTAGGCCTATGAAATGATGAAGTTATGAATGAAAAGAAATGGGGGTAATGAAAATATGAAACTAAATTGGAAATAGAAAATAATTATAGTGATAATATAGTAGGAAACATAAACAAAGATATTTGGGAACATTCTAATCTTAGAATGATTACAGATTTTTAAATCTTGGATTCTTCTCCCTTTCTGTTTGATTTCCTAATCTTAGGGTGCACGTCACGAGACCGATACCAACGAGTCATACAGCCCACGAGTTATACAATCCACAAGTCATGCAGCCTACGAGTTCGACATCAAGTAAAATAGGCCAAAGAGTTACAGCCCATGAGTTCGACACGATCCCGGGGGAGATGGGGGACGGGTGCCCCTGGAATTTTCCTGGGGGAACCGCTCCCCCTTGATTTTTACAGGTAACAATTTTTCTTAAGCATTTTTATTATTATTATTATTATTATTATTTATTCGGCTTTCAATCACAAATACATTTTTCGAAATCAGAAAATTGTACATTGGAGTGGTAAGGGGGCACCAGGTTGGGAAGCCCGGGTCTGGAAAGAGCCAACTAAATGACTTAGGCCCTCAGGCCATCCTCCCCAACCCACCTGGTGCACTCAAAACAGTCAGTTTACAATATAAAAAATACAAATTTCATACAGGCATACATAAAAAACAAAAACAAAACAACTGTTTCTTTGTAAGTGTCAATTTGAGATATGTGAACCTACCAATCTTTCTTATTCCATTCAGATATCAGAGGTCATTTTCTAAATAAAAAATTAAGAAAAAAATGACTACCGACATCAAAACCTATACTGCGTGTAAAAATGCATACAGTTAATGAACAATGTAAGAATTTGAAATTTCCATGTAAACTATATTCCCTTACAACATTTCATTTTAACTTCATTATATTTGGACAGATAACAAAACAGAACTGCGAGAGAGAGAGAGAGAGAGAGAGAAAGAGCGAAAGATAGAGAGAAAAATAATAAATTCATAGATAACTAAAACTATCTCTCAACGTGAGTAACACCCCTACCCAACACCCATGGAGACTGCTCAACCAGTAATGATCATCTGCATGTTTTCTATTGGAGAAAAAAAAAAAGAATACCATGGCAATGTACCGCTCAACATTGAACAAAATGTACACTCTGCTCACTAATAAAGCATGAAGTCACGTGTGCCATGTATTATCTCAATTCAAGTGCTCATAACCCGAGTAAGGTTTTGGAATAAACAATGATTTTCATTAAGGAATGTTGTTACCATGGCAACACAATGTTTGACATGAAGATAAAAGATATGGGGGAAAAATGAAATTTGCACAACTACACAATATATTTCATAGCTGTCACATGTGCCAAAATTTAAATGAAATTGCTCAAATGCTGAGGGAGTTAAATAAATTCACAATAACATTATGATTTTCATTCAAAATATGCTGTTAACACGGATACACATTTTGTAACAATGACGAAAGATCACTTTTGTACAGGCAAATAGTATAGTCACGATGTGGTAACATGGGCCATATTTGATACCTTACAAACAAACAAAAAATACATACTTTAGATATACAAATATTATAGTCTAATCAAAGGAAGAGACATGTGATTTCAGTCTTTGTTGCCAGTTTGAAAAGTTCACAAGCACAAAATCTGTGCGCAAGTCCGTGGGCAGCTGATCCCATAAAATGGGAAAAAGGTGCATGGCTGTCTTTGAAAGTCTTTGTGTGCGAGCTTTCAGATGCTGGAAACGTACATCATATGGGCGTCGAGTAACAACTTTAATAGTAGACACGATGTCGTCACACAATATGAGACGATGCAAGGCTTTGGCGATGAAGCTCAGTAGGAGGTATGTGCGGCGGGACTCCAATGTGGACCAGTTCAAGGTACGTAGACGCTCAGGGTAAGGCATTTGTTGTCTACGCTGCTTCAGAATCATTCGGGTTGCACGGCGCTGGACGCCCTCAAGTCGGTCACACAAGTTCCGATTGTAGGGCATCCATGCAGGTAAGCCATACTCCAAGATTGGCAGAACGAGCGATTTGTACAGGGTAAAATTGGCTGATGATGTAAGGCCGGAAGACATGGAATTAATCAGGCCCAACAATCTATTGGCGCGAGAAATTATGTAATTAACATGGCTTTCCCACGACAACCTATGATTGATCACCACACCAAGATATTTAACTTCAGAAGCAACATCGATTGGAACTCCCTGTATGAAATACGAAGGTAAGGCAACATTCGTTTTCCTTGCTCCAGCGATTCGCATGACTTTTGTTTTCTTGACATTGATTTCCATACGGTTGCGGGTACACCAGCATGACACGTCGTTCAGGTCAAGTTGCAGATCCTCGACATCCCTGGCAGATTGAATTGGTCGATATAACACCGTGTCATCGGCGAAGAGGGCAACTTTTGATGAAGCAATGACAGGAAGATCATTAATGAACATGTTGAAAAACAGGGGCCCAATAACACTTCCTTGGGGGATCCCGGACGGTACAGGAGACCAGTCAGAGTGGACACCTCTATACAAAACTCGCAGCTCACGTCCGCAGAGGAAATCTTTCGCCCAGTGCCAGAGCTTTCCGGTGATATTGTACTGAGTGGAGAGCTTATGTAAGAGAATATCGTGAGGCATTTTGTCAAAAGCACGGGAAAAATCGAGGAACAGAACATCTACAGGTGAGGCATGTGGGCCCTCCAAAGAGTGAAGCCAGTCATTCGTCAAGTGCAGTAATTGGGTAACACACGATTTCCCCCTCCTGAATCCGTGTTGGACAGTTGTAATCGGACAGTTTAAAGCGAGATGGTCCTCTATAGCTCTGGCCACCAAGGACTCCATGATCTTACTAGCTATTGAGGTAAGAGCAACCGGTCGATAGTTGGACGGGTCAGATTTGTTGCCTGTCTTAAACACTGGTATGATATTTGATCGCTTCCAGGATGTTGGAACAGAACCAGTCGAAAGAGAAATGGAGAAAATCCGCTGCAAAATATGAGCTGATACTGGAGCTGTTTCCTTGAGTAGGACTGGCGAGAGCCTATCAGGCCCTGGAACTTTTTTGGCTTTGAGAGTGAGCAGTTTCCGGTAGACATCCGCTACAGAAATGTCAAGTGATTCCATGGTACTTATGGGAAACTGGCACTTTGGAGGTTCAGCGGGTACCTCTTGGCCTCCAGTAAAGTATCTTTGAAAAGTGGCAAGATACCCATTTGCAATATCAGCTGGGTTCCTGATCACATGGTCGTCAACTACAAGAACCGGAGGAGGAGAGTGTCTTTTCCTTTCCCTGACAAATGCAAAGAACCGTTTACGGTTGTCAGGGAGAGAGAACATATTGTTGACGTAGTGCCAATATGACGCTCTGGTGTGGTATTTCACCTGGTTGCGAATTGCACGAAACGCAGACCAGTCACTCGAGAGCTCAGTCCTCCTAGCTCTTTTGAACAGCTTGCGTTTCCTGTTGATCATATGTTTGATCTCTCTAGTAATCCAAGGTCTGAATCTGGTAGAGCGTTTCTTGGTTCTGGGAATTGCATCCCTAACAGCGGCGTCGAAGATGTCTAAAAATCCTTCCCAGGATGCATTGGTGTCATCAGGGTCCAGATATAGACTCCATGGGACGAGCTGCAGTAGGCGATTTAGATGAGAAAAGTCCCCTTTGTTGAAAAGCATGAACTCACGAATTACAGGATTAGTCGAAAACATCTTTGTAGACTTTATTTCAAAGAAGACACCTTGATGGTCACTCGGAACCGGATTTGGACATACATCTGCATGCAGAAAGACATCAGGGCGGTTGGTAAAGAGATGATCAATCAACGTTCCAGACATAGGATCGTCGCGTGAAGGCCGAGTAATAGAACTAACGAGTTGAGAAGCATCCAATGTGTTAAGTATGGACAGCAGACGAGTGGAATCAGGTGAGTGTCGATTCAGCGAATCCACATTAAGGTCACCAACAAGTAGGATACCTGAGAAATCTGACGATACTCTTTGGATATTGTCAATGCATTCTTGCAAAGCTTCCCATGTATGAGCTGCTGCATTTGGTGGACGATACATGGATACCAAGAGCCACTTTGAGTTACCAATGACAATCTCGACACAGGTCATTTCGAGGTTTGGGTGTTCCAACATGTTCAGGCGACGTGGACAGAGTGTTGCATTAACAGCCGTGAGAACACCACCTCCACCTTTGCCGTGCATAACTGGGACGTCTTCCCTGTCCCTTCGAAAGATCACGTAGTTGTCAGGAAAACCTAGTTCAATTGTATCGCATGTGTTGTTGAGCCAACTTTCGCAAACAGACAATATATCAACCGGATTTGTAGCCATATGAGCTAGCAGATCTGGCATTTTGTGTCGAACAGAGCGGGCATTGAACAGCAGACCAGAGATTGTTTTCCTTTTCGCACCATGGTCTTTGTCAGGACCTGGGTTGGTCTCAATATCCCCAGACTGGGCGGAGAAAGACTGAAAGGCGGAGAAGTAGCACCATGAATCTTTTGAAGTGCAGTTGTATTCAGTGTAAACTTGAAGAAGTTCTAGCTGAAAGGTAGATGAAGAGTTAGTGTAGTAGTGTATTCTTGAGCCTAAATACCTGGTACGGCGGAACAGTGTAGCATGTGTGTAACATGATGAAGACAGGCTCAGGGGGCTAATTTCGTAGCCGCAAGCCTGCTCAAAAGGGTATTAAAAATGATTTAAAATTGTCCAAAATTTCTACTAAGAGAATGGACCAGAACGCTGACTTCTAATTATGAAAATGCAAAAGCTCCATAATGTGGGAGGAGGGACACCCCCTCCCCTTCTCTTCACCTCCATAAAGGTAGTACACACTGAAGACGCACATGCGGATCAAAAGGTGGCAGATACCATGATTTCATTTTAGAAATTCACATTGCTTCTAAATAATGAGTTTTCTACTTTTTTATACTGAGAAAATTGCAAACATTCCAACAAAGTGCGTACCAGATCGCTTAATTTCAATTCTAAAGGTGAAAAGCGCCCTCGTGTGGGAGGGGTGTCCCCCTCTCCCTTTGGTCCACCTCCATAAAGTTATAGTACATTTTACTTTATTAGCAGTGATTTGTGCAAAGCGCATTCACCGGATCAAGAGTTGACAGACGCCATTTAACCATTCAAATTTTCCCTGCAATGTTCGATTTTCTTACTTTTGGGATCGATCTATTGGTAAATATTTCACTAAAATGTGCACCAGGTCGTTCAATTCCAATAGCAATAAAGCAAAAGCAACTTTTGATTTCAACAGCAATTTATCATTGAGAAAAGTGGGCCGAACAGAATAGTACAAGTTTCTTGACAATCGGAATTTCAATGGGAAAACCAAAAAAAAAAAAAAAAAATCTCAAATTTCGAGAACTATAACAAGTCTCATTTTGGTCTATATAAGAAAACATCTAATAAAATATGTTCTGTCCATGACATTTATATAGGCCTAGCATTACAACCCGATCTCTTAAAAGAAATCATCCAGACGTTATTATTGCAGTCCAACAAGATGATGCGAAGGACGTCACGTTCACTGAAAATTTAGTGAAGATAAAATACAGGTATGGTACCGTATTACCGGACAGCATGGTAATTCCGGACGCGCACATTTTCGCATACTAATGACATTCAATACGTGTGGAACTTCGTAGATTAGCCTCACAGAGCGTTGTGTGGACCGAAATTGCAAAAACAAACAAACAAACAAACAAACAAACAAAAGCGCGACATAAAATGCAAAAACACCATGAAATTCACATTTCACCTGAGATTTAGAAGAAGATGTCAATTTATCACCGTTGAAGGTTTTGTCGCGTGAACACTTCGAAATGTTAAAGTTCGTTCATTTTCTATCTGAGAAGATGGCTGGATAGCCCACATTCAGCTATGCTAAAGCTGGTCTTCCATCGGGTCCAGTTGGATGTGAGGCTTGACCACTTCACCGGGTTAAACACCCTGCTCTTTGCGATGAATGAATGAAGCGGGATCTTTTACGTGCATGAGTTGAGACTTTCTCACACACGGGACTTCACTTTTAAAGGACAAGTTCACCTTCATAAACATAAGGATTGAGAGAATGTAGCAATATTAGTAGAACACATCATTGAAAGTTTGAGGAAAATCAGACAATCCGTTCAAAAATTATGAATTTTTGAAGTTTTTGTGCAGTCACCGCTGGATGAGAAGATTACTGCAGCGTATGATGTCATTATGAGTACAACAATATAAGGAAACTATAAAGAGAATTTCACAAAATTTCATTTTTTGAAAGAAGTACACATTCCCTTGACTCCTTACTGACATTATGTTATGGGTAATATTATTCCCCCTGTCTTTAGAAAGGGCAATTCAGGTGCTCTTTTATTATGTGAAAAAAAATGAAAATATGTTGAATTTTCGTTACATTTTCTTTATACTGTTGTACGCATATGACATCACAAGCTGCAGTAGTCTCCTCATCCAGCAGCTCCAACACAAAAATTTTAAAAATTCATAACTTTTGCATCGATTGTCTAATTTTCCTCAAACTTTCACTGATGTGCTTTACTAATATTGCTGCATTCTCTCAATCCTTATGTTTATGAAGGTGAACTTGTCCTTTAAGTAGTATCCGAGGAACAGTTTTTTGCCTCTATTGCTAGCGGGGACGGTATGATTACACACAACATTGCTCAGTCCAGACTCGGGTTCGAAACCGGGTTCTTAGGATCGTGAGGCAGACGCGCTACCGACTGAGCCAACTCACCGCCCTCACTTACGGCAAAATGTCTAACTTACGGCAAGTTAGACATTTTGCCGTAAAATACGAAATTTGAGCCCCATTTGCAGATGTTTTTTTCGTCCGCTCGGTAAGAATGTGTACGGTTAATCGTTGGTATGAATTGTGATTCTGGTGCAAGGACAAGATGCGAAAGACTTCGATTATTCCATTACGAAAATCGTGTCCGGAATTATAATGCGATTTTGCACCCCGCTAAAAGACAACTTTTTGGAGAGGGGCATATTTGAAGTTTGTTTTTCAAAAAATCGGAGAGAATAATTTTCATTATTTTGCCGAATTCGTAATTTTCAGGACTTTGTGAATATCTGGTGGACGAAATTTCATCCTCTGAGTAAGGGATTCAGAGCACGAAAAAAAAAAAGCGTTCGGTAATACGATCCACTCTCCTATGTGTGTATGCAGGTCACTAGTAATAAGTAAAAACGTTGTCTTCTCTAATGTCTAGATGCGGTTGCGAATTGAATCACTGTATATCAAAAAGATTCATAAAGTGACTTTATTCTTCAAACAAGGCAAGTGCCATAATGTGTCTCGCCCATTCGCGTACAAGAAATTTTACGCGAATGGGATATAACAGATAAAAAAGAGATATAACAGATAAAAAGTGATATAAAAGAGTAACAATTTATGGCAAAAAAGAAACGTGCCATAAAAATTCAACATTGGGTCCTTAAAGATGTTGAACCCTGCCTGTGACCTTTGACCTTGTGGTGACCATCCATTTACCAAGGGACATCTACCATTCAAGTTTGGTCACAAACGGACCTATGGATCAAAAGTTATGACCCATAATAGAAACGCGCCATAAAAACTTAACTTTGGGCTCTAAAAGTTCGTTGATCCATGCTTGTGACCACTGACCTTGTAGTGACCATCCACTCCCCAAGGGACATCTACCATCCAAGTTTAGTCACAAATGGAGTTATGGATCAAAAGTTATGACCCATAATAGAAATGCGCAATAAAAACTTAACATTGGGCTCTAAAAGTTCGTTGACCCCTGCTTGTGACCTTTGACCTTGTGGTGATCATCCACTCCCCAAGGGACATCTACCATCCAAGTTTGGTCACAAACGGACCAATGGATCAAAAGTTATGACCCAAAATAGAAACGCGCCATAAAAACTTAACATTGGGCTCTAAAAGTTCGTTGACCCATGCTCGTGACCATTGACCTTGTGGTGACCATCCACTCCCCAACTCCCCAAGGGACATCTGCCATCCAAGTTTAGTCACAAACGGACCTATGGATCAAAAGTTACGACCCATAATAGAAACGCGCCATAAAAACTTAACATTGGACTCTAAAAGTTCGTTGACCCCTGCTTGTGACCTTTGACCTTGTGGTGATCATCCACTCCCCACGGGACATCTACCATCCAAGTTTAGTCACAAATGGACCTATGGATCAAAAGTTATGACCCATAATAGAAACGCGCCATAAAAACTTTACATTGGGCTCTAAAAGTTCATTGACCCCTGCCTGTGAGCTTTGACCTTGAGGTGACCTTCATAGTGGTAAAATGTGAAACCTTGTATGACCCCTCTTCCCTCAAAGTTTGATTGCAATTGAAGCCCAGAGTAAAGAATTATTGAAGTTTTTGTAGCGTTACGGACAGACGACGGACGGACGACGGACGGACAGACGCCACAGGCGATCCCTTTGGTCTCCCCGCACCTCCGGTGGGCTCGACAAAAATGACACACTTTCATAGAACCTATCATCTATGATATACTATTAAGTTTGCTATAACTAGTCACCTTTAAAACGAGATGCAAATGCACTATGAACAAGATGATACAGGGAAGACTGTCAAGTCATCATGCTTTTAAAGAAAAGGGAGCAAATGATTGGTTTTTGTTAGCCATATTGCAGTAAAAACCGAATAAGAAATATTTGTCACAATACAAAAGAAAATGCAAGGGTAATGCATTATTTTGTTTTACATTATAAGCAACGACACCATCACCGATAGCTATTTTTTTTTTCGTACATATTCAATGAAATATAATGCACTTGAAATAGATATCATAGCAAAATATCATAATTATGACAATGTCTATACCTGATTTAACGGCTATATTCAAGCCTGAATCTTTGCCCCATTAAACCAGTGCCATCCACGAGCCCGATCAGAAGAGGTCTTTTCACTTGTAGAACTACCTATCTTTCCGACGAACAAAATGATAGTTCTGCTTAATATACCTTTTGTTATACTTTTTTTTTTGTTTGAGTGAGAGAAGCGTGGCTAGATTATACAATACGAAACACGTACATTTATTTGCACAATAACAGTTCTTATAATTTCATCACCTAAAGTGTTTATGTACGTGAGGGTGTGTTCGTGTGCATGTGTGTGTGTATGTGCGCTCGCGCGCACGTTCATGTGTGTATCGCTAATGCTATCCCAAATGCTTAAAATGCATACAGCTTTTTCTTTTATTTGATAGACAGTTTGAAAAAAAAATCACTCCTCATTGTAAATAAAACATGTTTAACAATATACAGCCTTTGACATTCAAGGGTGCTCCTCTGCACTATTAATGCATGCATCCAAACCCAATCAACTTGCTTGGCACTGCAAAAAGACACCCACCGCGTGTTACATTATATTATTATTCCATCCGTTAGTTCTCCGAAGCAAAGCAAAACCAAGCAGAGATTGTTTTCGTTGCGGAAATACAGGAATAACAAAACGCGCTAAAAGTGAATCACTGGAACAGGTACAAACCTATAGCTGATACAAGGAAATGATTATATAGTGCACAATCAGGAAATTTGTCTCTCTATGGCATCATCTTGTGGAAATTATGTCACCATTGTGATCTACGTACACATACCTTCAAGTGGTGCACTGGCCCTTTGAATTTAATTTACTTGAGAATAAAGAATCCACACGCATGAAGATTATATAACAGGGCTGCAGAGTGACAAATGCATATATATCGTGACAACATTTTATGATAAGGTAATTACTGATTTTCAGTCATGCACTTTTCACATAACAGCTGGTGAATAATCATCATCAGACAATCGTAAACATACAGAACCACACAAACATTCGTGAACTGAGAAGAAACTTAACCTTTTACAGTGTGTTACTTCACTTTTTCATTTTCGAAACTTAACCAACATTATTATTGGTTTGCTAATAGTTAAGGCAGGGCACAACACATTTTTCTTTTCCTCTGGTAGACAGTTCGGACCATTAAAAACTTTAAATTAGACATTTTGGTGGTCCGATTTAAAGAGTAATGTATTGGTCGGAAAGGAAAGGAAGTATTCAGTTTTCAAAGAAGAAAAAAAAAATATAAAGTAGACAAATAATATGTAAATAATATTAGAGTGGCTAGTTTGTTGATGAAGAGTGCCGTGATTAACATGTTTTATTGCAAAGTCCGGCAGTGCAGGTGTATTTGGTTGACAATACTACTCGATCACACATCATTTTCTTATTTGTTAGGATCTAGTGCGGACCAAAAACCATGACATATTAAAAAGTAGCTTGGTGACTGAACGAAAGGAATGTCTTTTATGATAATGTTGTTTATAAGAATGATAGGTACGTAATCTGGTAATTGATGCAATAGACCGTTTCTGTAATGTATTAAAATTTATGGATGTTTCTTTTCTTACAATCTAGTAATGAAGTATTTCATTCACCTTCTTCCTCCCAAAGTCCCAAAGGCAGGAATTCACTAAGTTGTTGCTAGGTAGGGCAAAACTCCGGCAAGATTTGTGGTCGATAAGGGCAACTTTTGTTAACAAAACATGCATACAATCTGAATACATTGCACAACTGGTCTATTGGAAGCACGGTTAACAATCACAAGGGAATGTGTGTAACTTACCCATGAAGTTTTTGCTTGACACCGTTACGTTTTACATAGCAAAGAACTATTATCATCGCGATTGGAATAAGGAGGAGGATCCACAACAGCTGTAGTTGTCGTTCATCATCTCGGCCTATATATGAATATTCCAAGAAAAACGAACAAACGGAAAGCATATGGTTTCAGAAAAAGAACAATCACAAGAAAAAAAACTAAATTAGGGTCTCTTAAAGGGAAGATAAACCCCAAGAGCAATGTGGATTGAGTGAAAGCAGCAACATTAGTAGAACACATCAGTGAAAGTTTGAGGAAAATCGGACAATCGATGCAAAAGTTATGAATTTTTAAAGTTTTGGTGTTGGAACCGCTAGATGAGGAGACTACTAGAGGATATGACGTATGAGTGGACAACAATACAAAGAAAATATAAAGGAAATTCAACAAAAATTCTCTTTTCTAGAACCATGAAAGGGCAATGGACCAACCTCTTTCAGAAAGCAGGGGGAATAATTGCTACCCTTAACATATGTCAATATCAAGTTGATGGAATTTGTTATTTTCATGAAAAATGGATTTTTGTAGAATTTTCTTTATATTTTCTTGGTAATGTTGTCCACTCATACGTCATAACCTCTAGTAGTCTCCTCATCCAGCGGTTCCATCACCAAAACTTTAAAAATTCATAACTTTTGCATCGATTGTCCGATTTTCTTCAAACTTTCACTGATGTGTTCTACTAATGTTGCTGCTTTCACTCAATCCACATTGCTCTTGGGGTTTATCTTCCCTTTAAGTCGTGCATAAAAACTTCCTTTTTGACTATAAAATTTGTTACTATAGAGAGGGCAAATATCAGTCATAACCTGTGGAATCTAAGCGATAGAAAGACATGACATAAACTGCATTGAGTCTAATGTATACACGCATATAAATGATACTCACGGTCAATGTTGTAATTTACCAACAACAGTGACTACACACAGAGAACGCAACCTCCCTTCAAAGTCCCCGCATGATCAAATATGCATGTTTACTGTGAAGTGAGAAAGAGAGAGAGAGAGAGAGAGAGAGAGAGAGAGAGGAAGAGAGAGAAAGAAAGAGGGAAAGAGGGAAATGGGTTTACGGAAAGGAAATAGTGAAGGGGAGATTCAAAACCCACAACGAAAAGAGTCCACGATTTCAGAAAAAAACCCCAAATCTTAACCAGATATGCAACATTAACCCCCCCCAAAAAAAAAAAACAACCCACTGTCATAGAAGGTCGAACACAGGGAAATTGAATACTTTTCTCTTTCTTACGTTTGATGGTTCTTAGCAGTACATGCGGAACGGTAGATGGACATGTTTTCTGTCATGTCTGTGTAGTTGCTCGCACTTTGTATGTTTTTTTTTTATATACACATTTTAAGTAAGGTGGAAACTGAAACATATATCAATTCAATTCAATTCAAAGTTTTATTTTCACTTATTTCAACAGAATGCACTGCTAAAGATAACAAAAATTACAGGGGCTGCCGCCCTTAGAGATGCTTGTCAGTTTGTTAGTATAAAACGACATGAGTAAGTTAGTAGACCACAACTTAAAAAAAAGGAGAAAATTACCTGAACTATTCAAGTGGTCTGGCATGGTCTGGCATGACCAAGTATTTTTACCTGTCAACCATTTTATGGTTCAGTGAAAAAAGACACGGATATCTTATTTGAGGTCCCCAGCTTAAGCTCACTGGCAGTAAAGTAAAAAAATCAGCATAGTGCCCTGAAGCAAGGCAAGGCATCCTTCCCGATCATTCTTGATCACTTGATTGTGTGCATGTTATTACTTTTTAGTGGCAGCTAAAGTGTATCAAGATTCCATCTTTTGAAAGCGTGAATAATTCATTGAAGTAGGATATAATATATATATATATATATATATATATATATATATATATATGATTATAAACAGTGTGAATAATTCATACAAACATGCATTCCTTTTTTTCTTCATTGAACTCATAATACATGATACAAATTGACATCATGAAAAAAATATACAAACACAAAAATCAGTAAAATATCAGGATATGGTAAGGTGAATTAACAAAGCGAGCATGAAATTCACTGTTGAATGATTTCTTTTCTCCCTTTTTCACGATCGCATGATAGCAAGTGAAGCAAAGAATGTGGTTCCTAATTTTGCAGAAAAAGGTCATTTAAAAATATGTAGACTTTCGTTGGTATCATCGAAACTGAAAGGGTGCTAAAGTTGTGACTGTGCATGTGTATTATTAAAAGTATGAGATGTTATTCGTAAGAATGAAAAGCTGCAGATTAATTGTCTACTGGCAGTGCCTGTTTGCTGCAAGATGAGGTGTGCGATGTATAGTTTTCTTAACACAAAATCAGGATGCACTCACGTACTTATCATATACGCCAACAGAATACTTGCCAATGGAAAAAGTAAAACATGACATGGATATAGCACAGTCATTGACAAATCGTGATAATGCATTTCCAAATATCTGAAACTCGAGTGAGTTAAAGAGAGTTAGGCCTATATCGGGTATAAACGACACATTGCAAGATACCTTGGATTATGCTGCTTTGTTTTATTGTGTATGTGTTTATCAATAAACCAATTCAATTCGATACATCTCCTATAATACGCAAAGATTATGTTGTCTTTGTGCATAAAATTACGCGTGGCAACATCTAAGATTTATAGTCTAAACGTACTTAGCAAGTTATTCAAGATGAAACTTAAAAATGTCGCCATGGTGACTGGTATGTGCCTCCGCCACATTGCATGGTTATCCCAATAGGTCTAGAGTACATCGCTATTGACAATGTAAGACACTTTCACGCGACTGACAAAAATAAAATATGACACGTTTGTCACAATGTGTTGAGTGTTCACTTTCCCTGAAGTAGTTTCCTTTTGGATGGATGGCTAATTTGTTTCAGAGAGCGAGTATTCGGGACTTTTCACTTGATCTTTGACCCTTGCCCTTTGGCACCATGGCCCACATTTTTTTTTTTAATAATCACTAAGTGGTAACACCCTCTTTCATGGCAATACTTTGAGCCACTTTCAAAATATGATAAAAAAATCTGGCAACCCGAAAAGATGGATGCCTCTGACGCTACTTCCTTGCGAAGGCATAAAAAAGAAATATACTTGAATTAAGCGCATGAAATGGCATGAACGGTATTAAGTTTGAGTACATTAAGTCCTCACAACATAAGATACAGAGAGAAAATTAAACACAAATCTGTGGACGAGGCAGGGAAAGTCTCGAGTTTGATATGTCAGATATTCGTTGTTGTTGTTGTTTTTATTTCCGTCCTCATATAAAAATACACACATTACAAGTTGCATATACAGTACTCTCCGCATAATCGGGCAGTCTCGGGCAGAGCGTTTCTTACCCGATTAAGCGGAGTACCCGATTAACAGAAGAACACGTCTTATTCACAATTTACACACACAATGTGTATATATGCATTGTAATACACTGCATCAAACACCTACACTGTAAGCTCAACACGCGTGCTTGCACGGTACATTATAGACACCTTACACTTGGTCAGTCACGAGCAATAATTTACACTCTTTTTATGGAAAAATATGTCTTCAGAAAACTTTGTCGTTTGACTATAGACTCCTCGCTAACACGCAGGCGTTTTCCAAAATGAACACGTCTCTTTGCGTGCACTAGTCACGTAGAACGTCGGGTTACTTTTCGAGAAGTGACTGGGGAAAAGCAAAATTATGGACCTGGTGCATGGCCTGATTTTCGTTGCAAACTTTTCTTATTGTGAATGTTATTGCGGAGCAAGGGAGGAGCGCAATTGTGTTCAGCTCCTGTCTGTCTATGCAGTTGTGAGTGCAGTGCCAGCTACATCGTGTAATGTTCGTTGCAGTGTGGCAAATCGGTACTGGTAGGCCTACATGTGTTTTCATGTTTAATCACTCCCCAAATATCGGTCTTCTTTGCAAATTAAGCAGAGCTGAATGCGATTAGCCGTGGACAATTTGACATTAACAATTTCTTAATGTTACATCTGCGATAAAATGTGGGTAGAAATCATATAAGAAGATTATTATTTACCCATTTATGCGGAGAGGCAACCCGATTATCAGGTAATTTTAATGTGTATTGGAACTGATTTTGACATTACTACCCAATTAAACGGAGTACCCGTTTAAGCGATACCCGATTACGCGGAGAGTACTGTACATTGCATATACGTGCAGAAGAAACGGGGGATTGCCTGTTCAATCATATTTTCAAAATATGTCTGTTCTTCCACAGCGTCCCGAATTTACAATACAATACAAAAATGATACACTGTATATACAAAACATAAGAAAAAATGATGAAAATCATATACCGAACTGGTACACTGAGAGTCAACAATAATCAGAAATAGGTAGATAAAAAGCAGAGCAAGGAAAAGAAAAAGAGGAGGAGAACAAACTTACAAAAGAAAAGGCAAGACTCATATACCCCCTCCCCCTCTGAAAAAAAAGAAATAGCTGTTACATTTGGTACTTCATTGAGTCCTTTTTTTTTGTACCATAATGCTCTATCTATATAATCAGATAATAACATTTGAAAAGATCTTAAAGTTGTTGCGTTACGAATTTCATTGGGCAATTGATTATACATTGATATTCCCCTGTAAAAGAAAGTTCTTTTACAGTAATTAGACTTTGGCTTTGGAAGATTCAAATTCTGATTTGAACGAAGTGAACAATTAAGAAATCTTTTAGAAATATTATCAGACATGTAATTAGAGAGATAATTCTGCAATATCTTATAAATCATCATACTTATATATTTTTTATATCGGTATTCAAGAGGTTCCCAGCCCAAAATATCATGAATATGTTGAGTAGAAACAAAAGAATATGGATTTACTCTCATAATCATACAGCCTGCTCTATTCTGTAGGTTTTACAGAGCTGACAAAGAACCTTGTGGAGTTGAATACCAGATAACGTTTCCGTAATCAAAATGTGGAAGAATCACGGATTTATGTCAAATTCAAATTAAATTCATTTACAACGTATCTCAATCTTCCAAGAAAACCAATCAGTCTAGTAATTTTCTGGCACATTTTTTTTTTCTACATGAATATCCCATTTCAACCCAGCGTCGATATGAATTCCAAGATATTTTATCGTTTCAACAATTCGAATTTGAGTATTCGTTATTTTCACATCTAGTGTATTACACCTTGAGAGCATAAATCTCGTACCAAAAAGCATACTGACGGTCTTTGAATAATTGACCAATAGTTTATTCTGTGACATCCACTGATCCAAAACTTGCATTTCTTTGCTTAAAATGGACTCCAAGACTTTAACATCTTTGTTTGAGTAGTAAATGACTGTATCATCCGCATAAAGATGAATACGACATGACTGGAAAATGCGAGGCAGGTCATTAATGAAAACACAAAACAGTAGAGGGCCAAGAAGAGAGCCCTGGGGCACGCCATGAGTTAAGGACATTTCATCAGACAATGCGTTGTTGACCTTAGTCACTATCCATCTGCCCGTCAGATATCTCTTAAACCACTGAAGTGAAGCTCCGTTTATACCAATTCTCGACAGCTTGTCTAACATTACATTGTGGTCGACAGTGTCAAACGCTTTCCGTAGGTCGACGAATATCGCTCCAGTACATTCCCCTTCATCCATGGCAAAAAGCCATTCATCAGTTACCTTTACAAGGGCAGTTACAGTGGAATGATTTGCCCTGAATCCAGACTGAACCGGTGTTAAGACATTGTTCGCATTGAGATGGTATGATAATTGCAACGAAACTATGCGCTCGAGTAATTTCGAAATACAAGGCAGCAGGGATATTGGCCTGTAATTATCAGGGTTCGACTTATCTCCTTTTTTATGTATCGGAATTACCTTGGCTATTTTCCATGACTCTGGGACAACTCCTTCAATAATAGATCTATTTATCAAATACGTTATAGACTTATTCAATATATCAGCACATACTTTCAAAATCTCAACTGATATACCATCAATTCCAGTCGATTTTTTATTTTTCAGTTTGTTGATTTTGTTCATAACCTGAGCTTCAGATACAACTGTAAATGTGTCCATATTATCATAACATATGGATTCTCGAATGATATTTGATGTCAAGAGGGAAGCAAACTTTATAACTAACAATATTCACAACGCGAAGAGAAGTTACGATGAATTATCATACGGAATTGAATTAATTAAATAAGGAATAGTGTCGATTTTTCTCGATAGCATTTAAAACAGAAATTGAGCTGAATAAGGCAAAATGAACTGGAGGAAAGCAGTATTTTCCATTGAATCGCTCCCGACAATTTATAAAAGATTTTATTCAAAATCAATATTCTAAAAGAAGAATAAAAAACCTTTGTGATTGGATTAGCCTGCGTCGGTTAATTCTTATCTAAATATAGGCTCAGCAAAAAAAAAAAAAAAAAAAAAAAAAAGGAAAAAAAGAAAAGAAAAAAAAGTAAACACTTTTCAAAGTTTAATTTCTCAAAATTCTTTTGAATAATGAAAGTTTAATTAATTGGCTATGTATGGTAAGTCAATAAAAAGGAAGCTTTACGCATGAGTACACACATTTGTTTTTCTAATATCCATGGCACAAAAGTAAATATTGCAAAAATAAACAAGTTGTCATTCATGGGTGAATGAACAAGAACAAAAAACAAATTTACCACAATAAAGAAAATGAATTCAGTTGTAAAAATACACCTATGATCTCTATAATATCTTTAAAGCCAAAAGATCAATAAAGGCTATAATGGGGGGGGGGGGATGAAGAATTTTCTGTGAAATCCAAATTTAGGTGAAATGAGAGAAGCAATATTAGCAAAAATGATAGGATTTTGAACTGATTTCTGAAATTAGGAAAATTCTACATTATATTTGGTCCTTGAATTTGTTCATGAATTCATAGATTACTAAATTGAGTGACTGAAATAAAGATATGATGTTCTATTAATCATCTTTGTGCCATTGCTCCCTATGTCATATGAAGTTTGAGTTGGCAGAAAACTTGTTTGAGGTAATAAAGAGATAACGGGATCAAAAACTTATATTTGCTATTTCATTCATGTCCCTCATTGTGTTAAACTGGGCTTTTGTTATCATTGTCATCTTTAACAGCATTTGCAAATAAAAGACGACATATCAATTTTTGCAAATTTTACTTTTGTGTCTTGATGAACAAAAACAAATGTGTTCACTCATGCCAAAAGGTTCCATCTGTATTTACCTACTAGGTTCGATAGCCAATTAGATTTTCTTAAACATGGTATCTTAATACATGGATTCTTTTCAAAATCTACAATGAAAATTATGAACTCGAAAAAGTGTTGTTTTTCTGAGTGTATTTGGTTATGCATGACCTTCATCATTTTGTGTACAGTTTAATGATGAGGTCGTTTACACTGACTTACACTGACCTCTCATGGTTATGGTATTATTATCGTCCTTGATTCTGGATCATACTGGATGACAGCCAGAAAAATATTTCTTATTTTTTTTCAGGCGATTGATGGGGACGTTTTCCGAGTTTGAATGAATGAAATGATAAGAAGAGATTCTCTCCTGCTTATTATTATCTGAAAGGCGTGTAATACCATTCGCAACCATTGTAGTGCCTCGCCTTGACGGATTAAATGTATATATCCGCTGTGTGGTCCATGTTTTTGGGTTGTTGGGCTTGTTTTATGAAACGGTAAAATGCATAAAGTGTTGAGAGCGATTTCAGGGAAATACAGGGGATTACAGTAGCACCATAAACATTAGCTTGAGGGGATATATGCCATTAACAGAAATAAGAGATAATAGCTGTATATGTAGAACTGGTGAGTTTTAAGAATCAAAAGTGCATTTCGGAACCAGCAAGAACAAAGCGAATATTTATGGCTGAAAGTCAAATTTGTCACGGGTCATAGTTCATGCCCTTAACTTACGTGTCAAGGCATCGTCCGTTGCAGTTGTTCCTGAAGGATCTAAAGAGCGTAATTAGAACATAGTGTTCTGCAGGTAAGTTTTATACAATTCTGCGCTCATTGGAGATATTCATTGGTAATATTCGCGTAATAAAAAATAGATAAATAAATAAATGAGTATCATCATGATGATACACATGAATGGAATATGTAAACGCAAACAGACAGACACAGTTAATTTCACATCTCGTTCATCATTCAGGTGATAATGGATACTGATGTGATGCTCTCAATTGCCACAAGAATATCTCTTCCGGAAAATAAAGTCAATTTATTGATTTAGGGCAGAGAATCAAAAAGAGAATGAGGTGCACCTTTGAACATTTTAGGTTTGTGTGTGCTTTTGGTATTCTCGAGTATACCTAATCGATACTCCAATGGTGATAGACATTATCTCGTGTTAAAAACACTAAAATGGGAGAAACACACGACAAAAGAGAAAAACAGAAACATAAAATACGCAATCTACGAAGACTGAATATAATAATTGAATAAAATGTTTTTTTGGGGGATACTGCGTGGTTGAGTATTTATGATTGTGAATATTGATGCGAGCTTGTAAAGTAAATATCTGATAATTTAACCGTCTGGCAACAAAATGTCATCCTACATTCATCACTTGAGAAGACAGGTTTTGTTTTGCAGCATGATATTAACTTTATACATTTCACACGTTTTCTGAAGAAAACATAGATAAGAATGAATTGTACAAATGCATATAATAGATTATACCACATCCTCAGCACACCAATATACGCACAAACACATGCACGCACAGACAAATTAATGATATGGTGTGGTTATTATTATGTAGGATTTCAAATAGTGCAAAATAAAATCCAAACACAGCGTTTTGCCCCTATAACGCGTGTAAACCAAATCATGTTGAAATTACCGAAAATGTATTTTTATATGAACAAAGAGGTTCTTTGATACCATTCCCTATATTATGTGCATTTGCTGTATACTTTGTGATTATCTGAAACATGAGAGAGACATCTGAGATATGATAGGCCTAACACTTTACAGGTTTTCTTGTTTCTGCAATCATTAACCAGTCGGAATGAAAGTGCATCACAGTCCGTGTTTGAACGCGCGCACACAGAAAGTCCCAATAAGGGATCCGTTTAGAGGACAAAGCTAATCGTGCGTGAATTGTTTTATTTTATTGTCCGATTGCGTAGTGAAGCTATCTCGTGTTTGATGGAAATAAGCTGTTCAGGTGGCTGCTTTCTCCTTAATACTAAAACAATTTAAAGATGTACACATAGTGGACTCGTTTTCTGTGTGTTTTCCCCCTATAGAAACAAAGTTTAAAAAAAAAAGTTACATTACTATCTGGCAAATTCAAATAAGAACATCACATTTTAGATACCATATTGATACCTAAATGAATTAAGTACATCACATTGAACAAATCGACAAGACTGTTGCCATGGTTGCCAATTGTGTTAAGCAGTAGATGCTAATACCAGAAAAAAAAAAGATGCTTCCTAACGCAAGATTCCAGCCAAGATTGACATATAAGCAAGCCGTGATATGGAATAAAAGTGCACTTTTTGCTGTTACAGATTTATCCTTCTCTGACATTTTTTTTAATCCTTGTTTCACAAATCGCTATTGGGTTATGTAAATGCGTCCCTTGCACTCTGAAAAGTCAACTTTCTTCACATAGCTTTTTCTATACTGTTATAAGCTGTTACAGCAGTGTCTTAAGTACGCAGATGTGCAGGTGATATCTTAAAATGAAAATGAGGAACGATGTGAACATGAATTCAACTGAATCAAACGGCTCACTCTAATATCCGTAAAATCCTATCTGATGTAATAAGGACATCTTGAATATCACGTTCAAAGTATTACCTGTCATAAACAAGTTACAGTGGGAAAGTGACGCTCAACGGCATTAATGTGGAAACTTTGAACAGTGCTTGACAAAGTCTTACATACTCAGCTGCCGTAATAAATCACAGGTTAGTTGCCAAGAAGTGAAATGATATGGTGTGTATGGTGTGTACATGGTGTGTATATGTGCGGATGTATTAGGCACCTACATTCATATACACATATGGGATAGATCAGAGCAATGCAAATGTTTGTATCAGACTTCGACACACACACACACAAATCCATTATGTATATTGCCCACATATCCTACACAGTTTATCTAAAGTGACACGTAAGTGCAAAATAAGATTAAAGCAAATTCAAATGGGGGGGGGGGGATTTACCAACCACAATCATTCTTTATGTTTGATTTCTTTCAATACATTCACACCACATTAGGTCGCTTTGATGGATACAGTGGTAATCAAGCAAAGAATAATGTTCGAAGTATTTTTTAAGGAAACCAAAACCCAAAGAACATTGTGGATTGAGTGAAAGCAGCAACATTGGTAGAACACATCAGTGAAAGCTTGAGGAAAATCGGACAATCGATGCAAAAGTTATGAATTTTTAAAGTTTTGATGTTGAAATGACTGGATAAGGAGACTACTAGAGTTTATGACGTCATGTGTGGACAACAATATAAAGAATATAAAAGAATAATTCCACAAAAAAAATCATTTTCATGAAAATTACACATTTCGTCAAATTGTTACTGACATAGTCAAGGGTAATATCATTCCCCCTGCTTTCTGAAAGAGATTGGTTAAGGGCTCTTTCATTAAACTAGAAAAGTGAAAGTATGTTGAATTTTCTTTATATTTTCCTCAAACTTTCCCTGATGTGTTTTAATATAATGTGGACGCTTTCACCCAATCCACATTGCTCTTTGGGTGGACCTAAAACCATAACCCTAGCATGATTGTAGAGGGAAATGTTGCTAGCTTGTTACTGGAAAACAGGATTCTTTAGAATGTTGCAGTTGTTCCTGGTGTCACAGGGTATAGAAACGTTCTGTAGTAGGCCTACCATGTGCATCATCCCAGCTATTATGCATAGTTGTAGCTGCAACTAACATCAGTATTCAGTGAAAATGTTGGAAACTTTTGCAATGAAATTGTTTGCTTAGCCATGCTGGATCCCATTATAATTCAGGGTTTTGATCTTAGTAGAAGTAGGCATAAAAAAAAAATAACATGAAATGAATAAGTTGTACAACAAAAATTCCCATAATAGCTGCACATTTAAACTTATTTGCTGGTTGCTGTTTTTTTTTTTAAGAATAACATGCGATATTTTCTGCTATTAGAAGATGCAAGTGTTGAAATTCAAAGTGGCCACCAACCTGTCTATAGTGGGCAACTGTATATAGCAGTCAGCTGTCTATAGCGGTCACTTTTGTTGCTTCCCTTGGGTGGCCGCTATAGACAGGTTTAACTGTACTTTGTCGTTTAGGGTCGATAAACCCTGAGGCTTGGATCAGAGTTTGATTTTGCATAGCCTTTTCGTGTTTAATTTCATGTCTCTCGCTTCCATGGCTGTGCAAGGTCTAGTTCAGCTCTCATTCAGCTGCAGCAGAAAAGTCTTCCAGTGCATCGTCTACTCCGCCCTGAGAGTATTCATTCTCATTCTCTCTTCAAATTGGTAAATCACACATTTCTCCTCGTCCTTAAGATTTTGTATACACTAGATGGTTTCATAAATCTACATTCGGAATGGTTTTATGTCCCTCAGTCTCAGTTCTTCTTGAGGTTTATCTTCAGGACTCCCTCAACATGATGGTCTGCAGCAACATCTGCAATTTTCTTAGTTCAGCCTCTAGATTACTCATACGTGGCTGTAAGAGGGCAATCAATTCATGCGAAAACAGCGATACGTTGTTACTGTATAATACATCTGTTCTACAGGTAGGGCCTACGATACAGTACCAAAACAGCGTTACCCTGATAAGGTTTGCGCCCTCTCTTGGCCTGTCGCGAACGGGAAATATCTTCAGATCCTTTAAAAAAAAAAAAAAAAAAAAAAAAAAAAACCAAACAAACTTCAGTCTCCGAGCGACCTCAACGCCGGACGCTAAATAATTATTCTTTTCTATTTTTTTTCTATATTTTGCACCAGGGACAAAAACAAAAACAAAAAAAAAAAAATCGTGGGCAAAAACAATTCGCACCCCTGGTTCTGGCAGCACTGAATTTTATACATATCTACTAGTATTCTATACAGTGTTTACTATTTATCGACTGTACTGTACATCCGTACGATACGGAGCACGTACACGTTTGCATGTACGTGTGCTACTTACAAATATGTAGGGTCTATGTATGTTACTTCTGACCAATCCATATTGCCAGCCCAAGAGCGAGCCTTGTTATAGCCTCATTAAAATATCATTTTTTTGACAGAAAAACAAAAAGTTACCCCCATAAAAATATCGAAGGGGCAAGCATATTTTAATCTTGCCCCCCCCCCCCATAATTAATAATTCCCGGCATGAGATTTTCATGCTTTTGAAAGAAAACAAAAATGTTGCCTCCACAAAAATAATGGAAGGCAAGCGCACCATTTGCCCCACCCCACTTAATCATAATTCCCGCGATGAAAAGATTTTCTTGCATTTTTGTTAGAAATCTGTCCAATTATTTCACCCAATAGCAGTGGCGTAACTACGGGGGGGGGGGGGCCCAAATCCGTTGGTTAAAAAAAAAGACTCACCAAAATAGTAATTCAAGGGTTAGTAAACTGCTTTTGAATGAAAGGGTGATCAAGAAATAAGATATTTTTCTATGATTTCTTTTAACCATAATTAAATAGGTATATAGCGTGAAACATTGTTCAAAAAGCCTGGTTGGCATTCTGCACATAAGCAGGATGTGCGCTGTGTACTCAGAACATCCGAACGGCAAAGAGTCGCTACAATGTTGCGCAATGTGATGTAGAATGTACACCTTTGTACCTTTTTACGCTTCGTTATATCAAAGCTAGATCATTGATTTTGCAGTGTTGCTTTACATACTAGTCTATATAAAAATGTCTTGCATTGCCAGTAAAAAGACTTGACCTGGGCTAATTCCTAACTTTTCCATGTATATAATACACACACACAAACAAACACGCACAAAATAGGGGATGCTCTAAAGTGCAGATTTTGGACATCCTTCCCCCGCTTGGTCACTTCGACGCCACCTCGCTGGTCATACCTCCCCCAGTCATGAACATAAACCGACACCCTTGACAACCAATGGCGGATCCAGGGGGAGGGGCGCACCGAGCGTCCCCCCCTCTTAATTTCCAAACCGAAAAAATATAGCTTCAAACGGCAGTTTTTGGACTGTAAAATGTCAAGACTTTCAAGCTCGCTCGCTCCGCTCGCTCGCATTTAGTCGTAATGCCATTCTCCTGAAGTTGCTGCAGTAATTGCCAGCAGTTGCTCCCTGTGCGGCCCCCCTTAATTTCCAAAGAGAAAAAATATAGCTACAAACGGCAGTTTGGGGACTGCAAAATGTCACAATTTTCAAGCTCGCTCGCTCCGCTCGCTCGCATTTAAATTCTCATGATATTGCTGTCAGTAATTGCCAGCAGTTGCGCCCGGTGCGCCCCCCTTAATTTCGAAAGTGAAAAAGATATAGGGCCTAGCTTCAAACGGCAGTTTTGGACTGTAAAACGTCAAAATTTTCAAGCTCGCTCGCATTCAATCTTTATGCAATTCTTCTGATGTTACTGCCAGTAATTGTCAGCATTTGCGCCCGGTGCGCCCCCCCCCCCTTAATTTCCAAAGCGACAAAATATGGCTAAGAACGGCAGTTTTTGGACTGTAACATGTAAAATTTTCAAGCTCGCTCCTTCCGCTCGCTCGCATGTAATCGTTATGCTCTCCTGGTATTGCTGCCAGTAATTGCCAGCAGTTGCGCCCGATGCGCCCCTCCCCCTTAAATTCCAAAGCGAAAAAATATGGCTCCAAATGGCAGTTTTGGGACTGTAAAATGTCAAAATTTTCAAGCTCGCTCTCTTCGCTCGCTCGCATTTAATTGTTATGCCATTTACCTGATGTTCCTGCCAGTAATTGTCAGCAGTTGCGCCCGGTGCGCCCCCCCCCCTTAATTTCCAAAGCAAAAAATATGGCTACAAACGGCAGTTTTTGTACTGTTGAATGTCAAAATTTAGTCGTTTTGCCATTCTCCTGATATTGCTGCCAGTAATTTGTCGTTTCACACCGTCATTCCATAATCCATTTATAGGGGGGACAAACCCCTCCCACAACCTCCCCCTTGCTC
This sequence comes from Diadema setosum, assembly GCF_964275005.1. Taxonomy (NCBI): domain Eukaryota; kingdom Metazoa; phylum Echinodermata; class Echinoidea; order Diadematoida; family Diadematidae; genus Diadema; species Diadema setosum. The sequence goes on along the minus strand of NC_092706.1, from coordinate 2,788,278 downwards.
ATTCCGCTTGCTCGGGCTCGGTCACGTTTATGACATCAGTGTAAGAATTATTACTAGAAGTTTATCTAAATTATACAATTTATAGGCAAATTGTTCAATAACAATTTACTTCGAAATGTACTGATACCTTAAACAAGTGGGACTGTTTCAAGTTGATAAAACACGCAAAAAGCCTGCATCAAATTGCTCCATTTACAACATCAAAATGCAAAAAGTTCTCACCGTGGGAGGAGCGGGAGGACAACAAGCATTTCCACACCCTCCCCCCCCCCCCCTTGCTCGCTCCCTCGCATACTAACCCCCCCCCCCTCCAAGATGAAATCCTAGCTACGCCGGTGCCCTTTCCCCGCTTGGTTTCACTCAAAAAATCAGCAAAATTCTAGGGATTGAGAGCTTCCTATATTCCAAATGTCTGTCCGAAAAATCTCGTTACATTTAGTGTCAAAACGCACCCCCCTTGAAAAAAAGCTGGTGACGCCCCTGCAGCTGGTGCATATCAATGGGCATTTCTATTTTTTACTGATTAGACTGAAACAATTTACTCCAATGATCATGGATGCATGTATCAGTGGTCATATCTATTTGCTAGACAAATATGGAAGTACGGTCAAGGAAATAAAGTTCAGATAAAACGACACTCAGCTAGCGATTATTAATTTCGGTATCTATCTACTAGTATCTATCTAACTAACTATATCTATCTATCTACCTATATATATATATAGATATATATATATATATCTAATCCATCTACATCTATATATGATATATATATATATATATATATATATATATATATATATATATATATATATCTAATCCATCTACATGCACCGGGCGCAAATGCTGACAGTTACTGGCAGTAACATCAGAAGAATTGCATAAAGATTAGATGGGCGAGCTGGGCCCCGTTGCAAGAAAGTTGCAATCAATTGCAAATAATTGATAATTTTGAAACAACCATTCTGATTGGCTCAGGGTCTGCCCTATTAAGAAGACATGCATGCAACAATGATTTTGATTGGCCAGTGACAATCAGTTGCAAGTTGCGTTTAAACGCAAAGTTTCTAGCAACGGGGCCCTGGAAAAAGAGGTCAGTACGCTGCAATCAGAAGTGGAGAGGCACAACTCAGCCATCAACAAGAGTGAAAGGTTCTCACGGAGGAACAACATTCGCATCGTGGGTATACCCGAGTCCACCAATGCCGACGAGGACTGTACAGCTCTCGTCGAGAACATCACGAAGGAGAAGTTTGGCCTTGACATCAAGGTAGAAAGAGCGCACCGCGATGGAAAAGCCTCAAAGGATCGGCCCAGACACATCCTCTTCAAAACCCTGTCATACCGCGAGAAAGTCGACATCATGAAGAATCAGCGTCTGAAGCTCGCGAAGGAAGCGTATTTCATGACAGACGATCTCACAGCTGACGATCTGGCTGAGAAGAGGAAATGGTCCACAGCCGTTCAGGAGCTGTACAAGAACGGTGTGAAGCTTCGCTTCTTTGCCGGGAAATGGAGGAACCGAACTGGAGTCCCGCACATCTTCCTTTCCTCCAGTTAGGTCACTACAGTCTCCAGCATGTATGTACTATAATAATGCTTCTCAATATCTCTTGTTTAATTCATTACGTCACAATCATGTTTCTTTATGTCTATTTCTCTTTTTCTCCGATCATCCTCCTCTCTGCCTTTCTTTCTCTGACGACCTCTAAGTCTGCACCACGGCAAATATGAATATCCATGTGTTCTTGTGTAATCAAATATCATGCTGTGTACAGGCTTACCAATGTAAATAGAATATTTCCAAAGATATTTTGACTTTATTTTATATAATGAACAGGGAGAGTTGATGTAGCAATGATCTTTACTGTGACATCTCACCTGTCCGATGCGGCCACTACTCTTGAGAGTATACTTCGTAAACAATTTACACTCTGTATGACTTGCTATATTCCTTCCTTCTCTTCTTGTCTGCCTTCGGCAACTTTTAAACAAATGCTGATGGTAACGTCATGGTCCATATGTTGTCCTCCTTTGAAATATGGATGAATTTAATCCATGTTTAGATAAAAATGTCCAGTGTCGATATTATTTGCCTGACGAGTTCAATTCAGAATTTATTAATAATGAGCATTCTTTCAGTTTACTACATGTCAATGCCCGCAGTCTGTTAAGAAATTTTGAAAATATGCAATTATTATTGTCTACGATAAATATGAAATTTTCTGCTATTGGCATCACAGAAACATGGCTTAACGACAAATCTCCCCCTTTATATGACATTGATGGGTATTCTGTTGTCCGTTCTGATAGAAATGCGGACGAGGAGGCGGAGTCGCCCTGTTCCTATCACACATATTATCGTATAAAGAAAGGCCTGATTTGATGTACAATGGAAATGAATTTGATTGCACATGTGTTGAAATTAATATGTATAATAGAAAAAATATAATACTTTGTGTAATGTACAGGCCCCCTCATACAGATAGTAATTCATTTTTGGATAATTTTGATGTCTTATTAGAGCTGATTAATCAAGAAAACAAAGATGTATATATTATGGGTGATTTTAACATTGATCTCTTGAAAGAAGAGCACATTCTTAGAAATAAATTTTGCAATATTCTGCAAGCAAATTTTTGTAATATTACAATTGATAAGCCTTCGAGAATTACTGTCACTTCATCAACGTTGATCGATAATATTTTTACGAATATTGACACAGATTATTCGAAATCTGGTCTTTTGTATAGTGAAATCTCTGACCATTTACCCATATTTTTCATTTGTGGCGACACACAGAATTCTCATGTTAAGTAGAAACAATGTAAGAAGAAGCGGAAATTCACACTAGAAAATGTATCATTACTCAACGATGATTTAATTACGGAAACATGGGATGATGTATTAATTTCTGCAGACCCAAACATTGCTTATGACACCTTCTGGAATATATTCCTTTCTTATTTCAAAAAACATATCCCCACAATTGAAAAGAAAAACAATAAAAAAATCAAAAATCCGTGTATAACAAAGGGAATTTTTCGCTCCATTAAGAAAAGAAATGTTTTATATAAAAATAGTTTACGGCATCCTGATAATGATAATGTTAATCGATATAAATTATACAGAAATAAACTTACACAGATTATCAGGCTTTCCCGCAGAATGTATTATACGGAAGCTTTTGAAAATGCTACTGGAGATATGTCAGCCACTTGGAAGGTTATTAATGACGTCATTGGTAAGCAAAAGAAGGTGTCAACATCTCAAATTACGAATAATGGACAAACGTTTTGTGATCCTAAAGATGTAGCATGCTGCTTTAATGAGTATTTTGTTAATGTAGGTCCTAGTCAAGCTTCTAAGATTGATCATACACAGACAGATTTCTCGCAGTACTTGGGCACGTCAAACGATAATTCATTATTCTTCAAACCAACAGATTTTAAAGAGATCCTTGATATTGTGCATTCTATAAAATTTAGTCATACATGTGGTCATGATGAAATGAGCACGTCTTTTTTGAAACAGATTGTTGGGAGTATATTGACACCTTTAGTACATATTTGTAATTTGTCGTTGTCAACTGGTGTATTTCCGAACGCATGTAAAATTGCAAAAGTTATTCCAATATACAAAAAAGATGACTCTTCTTTTGTTTCGAATTACCGACCTATCTCTATTCTTCCTAGTCTTTCTAAAGTCATAGAAAGACTTGTTTATAACAGACTGTATGATTTTTTTGTTACAAAATGATATACTGAACCAAGACCAATATGGTTTCAGGACATTTCACTCTACTGATATGGCACTAGCCCAGTTGTATGACAGAGTGTCGACTGCCCTAGCTGAACAAAAACATGTCATTGGTGTGTTCATGGACCTAAGCAAGGCATTCGACACTCTTGACCACACTATCCTTTTACGCAAATTACATTGTTATGGAGTTCGTGGCATTCCACTGGAATGGTTTGAAGATTATTTATCAAATAGACAGCAATACGTATACTATGAATCGGTAAACTCTGAAGTTTTACCCATACATTGAGGCGTCCCACAAGGATCCATATTGGGACCACTACTATTTCTAGTGTACATAAATGATATTACAAATTCCTCTAAGTTACTGCAATATATACTGTTCGCCGATGACACCAACGTATTTTGCTCCAATTCTGATTTTCAGTCGCTTTTAAGAACTCTTAATACTGAATTGCCGAAATTATCTACATGGTTTAAGAGCAATAAATTGTCACTCAACTTAAAAAAGACAAATTTTATTTATTTTCATAATAAGAAGAATAAAAATGAAATGCGCCACTTGAATATAATGGTGGATGGTATATCATTGGAGCAAAAAGAAAGTGTCAAATTCCTTGGAATATATATCAGTGAAAATATGAAATGGAATGCTCATGTGCAATACATCTCAGATAAAGTGTCTCGTAACGTTGGTATACTCTGTAAGCTTAAGTATTATGTCCCAAAGAATATTTTATTTATGCTTTATAATTCGTTGATATTGTCGACTATCTCATATTGTAACATTGTTTGGGCAACTGCGAAAAGTCACATTGACAGTATATTGCTTCTACAAAAGAAAGCTATACGTATATGTACCAATTCAGGCCATCGGGACCATTCAATTCAATTCATTTATTTTTCATTCTTCTTTTTTTCAACAAAACATAACGCATAATATATTTGGAATTACATCATAAACATAAACATTCAACTTTGTAAAAGATAAATGATACAAATAAACAAAAGAATGCATACTGGCAAAAAAGTACAAAGTTATGCTTCAGTTGAGGAAAAAAAAAGAACTGAGAGGTCCAAAAAGCAAGCTTGTATGTTGTGAACCACTCAAAAAATGAACAAACTTATGAATTACTTATTTACAAATACTTGTCACAGTTATAATTTACGACAGAACGGATCCCTTGTTCGTAGAATTAAAAACACTAAAGGTAAATGATATTAATTTTCTGCAAAATTCACTTTTTATGTTTCGTTTGTACAACGGTCAGTTGCCATCTTCTTTCCTCCCATTATTTCAGTTAAACAAGGATATACATTCTTATCCCACAAGGCAATCTGATAAATTTCATCTACAAAACCCTAAAACGGTGATGGCTCTGAAATCTATCAGACACACTGGACCTGATATTTGGAACTCTCTTCCTTCAGAAATTCGAATTTTAAAGTCTATGTATTCTTTCAAGAAAGCTGTAAAGACAATGCTGCTTTCTGGATATCAGTGATCTTATAATGTCATTGCAATTGTATCGTATGTGAAATTCCCTTGTTGAATTATCGCCGTTCAGAAGTTATTGCGCAATGTTATGTAACCGACCATGACCTGTAAGTGTTCACCTGTACCTCGGTGAGAAAATACTTTGCTATGCTTTACTATTCAGTGATCCAGGTGATCTAACTTTGTGTATAGTGAAAGCAGACAGACCTCTCCTCTCTCCTTTCTCCTATCCTATCTCTATGCAAGTCATCCCTCCCCTTATTTTCCTATATGTTATGTACTATGTACGAGGGCTGCATGCAAATCAAGCAATGCTTAAGCTGTAGCCCTTCTGCGTTATTCATTGCATCACTGATATGTTCTGTTGTACATTGTAAAGGTAATTAAGAAACTTATCTTGTTAGCACTTAATGTTTATGTATATCCATTTATATGTATGGTACCAACAGTGTATATGATATATGTGTATCTGCATAAGCAATGATATAATGCAGGAACCAATAAATCAAATCAAATCAAATCAAATCAAATCAAATCAAATCAAATCAAATATATATATATACATACATGCATATACATGTATTTCATAAGGGAAGGATATGACACTAGATAGACCCATGTTGAAATTTAAATGCCCTTTTCAAACTTGGCGTATACACCTATAGGACCTACGGTTCGAACAGTGACTTCAAATCATGCTGGATTTGTGAATTCAGCTCTCATAAGTACTTTTGGTGTGGTGCGTGATTGCATGTGAGGGATAAATATTTCATAGCAAAACACAACCCATAATCATGCTGCAAAAAAAAAAAAACAAAAACAAAAAAAACGAAGTGAAGCTCGGAGCAATTTTTTATGGGGAAAAAATATGGAAAACATTACCGGTCTGAATCGTTAATGTCGAATAGATAGTTGTCGGCAGGCTAGCAACATCTAAATATTGGAGGGGAGGGAGGCATTTGTCATGTATCGTATGGCCATCAACATATCTTACAAAATCTGTTGTAATGTATATGTATATCATTTACTAGAAACATTATTTTTGTATATAGTACAGCGTCCAACTGGCATAGATACTACAAAATGTCTCGAAAAATACGTTTTCACTGCTAAGAAAATATCTTTTACAAGAAAAAATATTCAGGTTTGTTTTGTTATAACTAAATACGCAATTCTGATGTGGTTTCTTACAGACACTATACTTGTGAAACTTAGATACAACAGGAAATTGTGACTTTAAGGCTAAATAGGATTATTGTATACAGTTTTCGTGTAATTTTACAGTTTAAATTGTTTAATTCAATGTATTTTTACAGATTTCTGTTTTCGAACGACGATTCTTTTAAATTAACCGATATGATGTCGAATACTTAGACGTGACTTGTCGCTCATATAATAATGATGTTTTGATTAAACAGAAATGTACATTTTTTATGTAGATCATTGCTCATAATTGCATCTTTACGGGATTCCGTATACAAACGTTGTTCTTGACTTAATTTCAATCCGTCAATGTAGAAACTGATTAAGTTGTTATTACACCCGACTTTCGTTTATGTCGTTTCGACTGAATAGAAATTAACGTGTAACGTCAATTATTGCACATAATTAATAAGTAGGATTTCTACAGAATTCTGTTTACGAACGTTGCTCATGACTTCATTTTAATGCAGAAACTGATACTTTTCCATTCGACTCGTTTTTATAATATTTGTCGTTTTGATTGAATAAGTTGTTGTGAGGGTTTTGACACCTTGTTTTCCATAAGTAGAGAGGCGAAGCAATTCCACAATATCTACATTGCGAGTAAACACATGTCGTAAAATCAAATAAAGATTTATTCAAATGGCCGCATACCCATTATACAAATTCTGAAATATTATCCAACTAAACTACCTGTTTCTGTTTAGATTTTCATGTAACACCGAGCATTATTGCAATTTTTTTGCATCAACTAATCATAAGGTTGTAATAGATACCAAACATCAACCGACACAACCACACTATAGCATGCAAATTAGTTGAGGCTATGAGTTAGTGCCTTACAACAATTGAATGGAACTCTCCGATTGGTTGAAAGCGATTGGTCAGTAATTTAGCAGTTTCAAACACTATCCCCTTGACAAGTACGCATTGTGAGATTATTACAACCTTATGATTACTTGACGCAAAAAATTGCAATAATGCTCGGTGTTACATGAAAATCTAAACAGAAACAGGTAGTTTAGTTGGGTGAAATGTTACTGGGAGATTTGTGAAGCAGTGGTGTTACATCTTAGTTGCATTTATTTAATTCTTGCTAATCTTATTTCATCCGAAACGAAAAAATTCCACAACCTTCTTATTCTACATCCAATCTTCTGATAAATTTCGTACCAATGTTACCTTCTGATTGCTTCAGTTTAATTACACGTTGAAAAAAAGAGTGTTGTCTCACTGTAAGCATTTTCTGTAATATTCTGTGCAGAAATGTGGAAAAATGTCTTACCAGCCGAAACTGTTGAGGTTATTTGTCGGCGTGTTGTTGCAGAAGAAGTACCTACAAATTTTGTGAAACACATCCTTGACAGTGCGATACCAACATCCATGATAATTATATACATTAAATGGGAAATGCCTATGAGTAATGATGTTTTCTTCTATAGAGTTCACTGTTCAGGTTTTATTCCCTCTTAATGATGTATTTAGGAGGTAAACAGTGAGTGTTATATTTTCAAGGTTTTCTTGAATTTACTTTTAAAATGTTATTTAAACGCTTTTGATGGTCTATGTCTCCGCCTCCATTCTTTATCATCTGTTCCTTTTCTCACCTGTCTTTTAATTTTACCTTCGGATTTTGCAAGTTAGATAATGATAAAAAACAAACAAAAATGTATATCTAAAGCTTCACCAGTTTAGGGGGCTAATAATTTCATGACATCTTACAAAATAATGTTACATCATGCCTCAATGGTGAATATATTATTCATGGATATATAGGAAAGAATTGAGCAGTCTTCGAAAATGCTTACATCAACTCTCTTACTCTTCCATTAGAGTGCTTTTCACTATCTTATCACACAAAAAACACATATAAACACACACACACACACACACACATATATATATATATATATACATAATATATATATATATATATATATATATATATATATATATGCAATTCATACAATGTGGGTCTCACGCAAAGTTAGACGACAGGTGATAGGGGTTCAGTTCTCGAGGAGACTTGAAAGAGTCAATATTAGCAGAAGACAAGCTGCACAAACTTTATACCGACTTTTAGTCCGGCAGCCAAGGGGGGTAAGGTTGCATTGGAATGTTATAGTTCTTTTTTTAATTGATATTGACTGTTAAGACCTTCTCTTTTAACAATCCACATGCTGGAGCTCTGTCAGCATTGAGCAATTTGAGATATACGCGGAAATCCAAAATGGCCGCCGGCGGCCATCTTGAAAATGCTATATACTTTCTTTTGACCCCTCTAGTACATCAAAAATGGGCATTGAATGTTTTTAGGGATGGAGAATTCAAATCTGATGTTAGTTTCAGGATATTACTATGTTTTGATGTCTTAAAATAAAATGGCGGCCATTTTTCAAGATGGCCGCCATATAAACATACTGTAATATAGACTACGTAGAATCGCGCAAAGACCTGACTTATCATTTAAGTTTTCCCTTTTTTTTTTTTTTTTGGACAAGGGAGGTGCATAATGTAACAAATTTATGACGATTAAGGCCTGTAAAGCTTAGATTCATTGATAAAAATAATACAGGTTACCTGTTATAACGAAGTCGGTTATAACGAATGACCGCTTACAACAAAGCAATGCTAGCTGAAGTCCCGATTCTCTGTACATACAAACCTATAGCACAGCGATTCGCATACAACGAAATTCGCTTGTAACAAAGTATTTTATGTGATCCCAAGCATTTTGTTGTAACAGGATTCGACTGTAGTATTACAGGGGCCGCGGAACTGGGGGGGGGGGGGGGGGGGCTAGGGGGGCTGCAGCCCTCCCCCCCCCCCACACACACACACACACACATACTTTTGGTTCGTGAAAAAAAAAAGAAAAGAAAGAAAAAAAAAAGGAAAAAAATCGGGAAAATATCAAAATACCCATGAATATGAATATCCCAAGATTCCGCCCTTACATAAAGTTCCCGTCTAAGCACCAGCATAGCAAAAGCGGGGGGAGGGGGATGGGGGGGGGGGGACTGCCACATCCCCCCTTAAGATTCTGAATAATTCAGAGTGCACAAGACTTATCACTTACATTCCGAAAAAATCAAAAGTTCCGTCATGTACAAGGGGAATATCCCCTTTTAATCAACCCTTTCCTCTCTCGGTTCCCCCGATCATTTTTTTTTTAAAACACTTTCCCAAATATTCCATCAAATATGCGTATACGAAATATAGATCTCAATTTCAATTTTAAAAAGGCAAAAGCTCCCTGTACGGGGAGGGTGAGGATAGCACTCTCCCACGCTTTCTCCCCATCTCCCCCCCCCCTCCCGTGCACACAAGTAGACTATGGCTACACTTTGAGTTTTCCAAACATAATACGTGTACCACAAAATGTGTACACAAAACCGTTTAACTGCAATCAGAAAATAATACAGAATCTCCCTCATGTAGGAGGGAGAATAGGGCTTATCCCCTCCCACATCATCCTGCTATGTCTCCTTCTGCAGACTTGCACTTCTCTATTTGACAAATTTTCAGATATGCCAACAGAAGTGTGCGCCAGATTGTTGAATTTCAGTTCTAAGAATGAAAAAAAAAAAAAAAAACCTCCCTCGAATATGGGAGAGGTATCTCGCCACCCTCCCGTTGATTGGTCCCCTTTATAGACTAAGTACACTTTGGGGAATGGCAATTTCAGAATTTCCCACAAAAAGTGTGCTTCAGATCGCTTTATTTCAGTTTTAAAAACTCAATAGCTCCGTCGAGTGGGAGGGGGCATCCCCTTCCCACACCCTCCCCCTCTAGACTTTGTACATACACACAGGTGATGCACATGCGGAATAATAGCTAAATCCCGTGATTTTGCTATTAACACTTCCCTGAAAAAAGCCCTAATTGTTTCCATTATTTGTTGTTTTTGTTTGTTTGTTTGTTTGTTTGTTTTTTTTTTTTTGGGGGGGGGGGCTAGAAAAAACTCCAAGTATTGCAACAAAAGTTTGCACCAGATCGCTGAATTTCAGGTCTGAAAATGTAAAATCACCTAGCAGTGTGGAAGGAGAAATATCCCTTATGTACACCCTCGACGTGTGCATGCCTTTTCTGTTTGATTGCTTTACAAGAGACAGCGTTCATGAAATTCATTAATGAATACAAGAAGTTTATTCAAATGCTACCACTAATGTCTTTATAGGCAAGTTGTTCGATGATAATCGACATCTAAATATCCTGCTACCTTAATTAAACAAGTGTGGTCGTTTCAAGTCCATAAGACGCGCAAAAACACGCATCAAATTGCGCCATTTACAACATAAAAATGCAAAAAGTTCTCACCCTGGGAGGGGGAAACACCTTCCCCCTATTTTCGCTCGGCTCGCTCGCTTCGCTCCCACATAATACAGCCGCCCCCCTTGACCTTGACCTTGACCCCCCCCTAAACTGGAAAACGCTTTCAAGGTATCTTTTTGATATGATTTTTTTAATACTTCTTGATTGTTTTGAAAGTGATCTCTTTTGAGTGATACAATATAATGATCAAACTGGAACCCTAATGACGGTTGAAGATTTTTATTTTTTTTTTTACATCACCCTGCTGTTGGAGGATCTGTCCTTGCTGAAGAGTAGTGTGAAACAATTCAACAATCCTACCTGAATGAAGTGCTTGTTCCCTTGTAGTGTCACCAGGGGTTATACTGACAGGCAGAGGTGATAAAACAGATCTTCTGTTCTAGCAAGAACCAAATATTTAAGTTTGTCTACTACTTTATTTGGTTCAGATGTACGGATCATGTTCCTGAATATCAGTCTTTTTCCTGAAGATACTGTTTATGCATCTACAGTATTTCATCTGTTTCTTCTGGATGGCTGGTAATATCTCTTGCCTCTCTCGTTTGGTCATTGTGACAAGAATAATGAGCCGTTACAGAACAGAAGTATTCAAAAAAATCATATCAAAAAGATACCTTGAAATTATGTGTATACCAATGTATACAGAAAAGCAACATGACTATTTTGAAATACTACTGATAATACTACAGTCGAATCCTGTTATAACGAAATGCTTGGGATCACATAAAATACTTTGTTATAAGCGAATTTCATTGTATGCGAATCGGTTGTATTTACAGAGAATCGGGACTCAGCTAGCATTGCTTCGTTGTAAGCGGTCATTCGTTATAAGCGACTTCGTTATAACAGGATTAACCTGTATTGTTTTTATCAATGAATCTAAGCTTTAGGCCTTAATCTTCATACTTTTTTTTTTTTTACACATTATGCACCTCCCTTGTCCAAAAAAAAAAGGGGAAAACTTAAATGATAAGTCAGGTCTTTGCGCGATTCTACATATAAAGTCTACACTACAGCATGTTGATGGCGGCCATCTTGGAAAAATGGACGCCATTTTATTTTAAGACATCAAAACATAGTAATATCCTGAAACTAACATCAGATTTGAATTCTCCATCCCTAAAAACATTCAATGCCCATTTTGGATGTGCTAGGTGGGTTAAAAGTAAGTAAATAGCATTTTCAAGATGGCCGCCGGCGGCCATCTTGGATTTCCGCGTATATCTCAAATTGCTCAATGCTGACAGAGCTCCAGCATGTGGATAGATAAAATAGAAGGTCTAAACATTCAAAATCACTTAAAAAAAAACTATAACATTCCAATGCAACCTTAGCCCCAAAATCAGGGTTTGGCTGCCGGACTATTTTCTCTACACTCCTGTGCACGTGTGTGTTTCTAAGACATGACAAGAGCTAATTATGACAAATAACTCCTAAATCTCAAACGGTCAAACACCTCTTTCGCTCATCTAGTCGATATTTAAGTTTTTATTTTCTCAATTCGCCTTGGTGTGATAAGAAAATCCGAAACCCTTTTGATGCAATGTCCGACACAGTACAGTTAGAGCGCCGTGTGTAGGGTCTTTTATAATTTTAAGTATGATCGACAAATAATGTTATAAACAGATAAATTTTGAAACACACAGAAAAGGCAATTATCCGCAAACGATGCTGTTTCATGGCAATGATAATCATTTCAATATCTATACTCAAAGTGAACTATATACAAATGACACTGTTGATACATGGGAAAAGGAACATCTCCACGCGGCTTTCATTGTATATTCAGTTCCATTGACGTTAGTCAGGAAGAGGGGTAAAATATAGATACTACACAGTGGCGGATCCAGAGGGGGGCGCATCGGGCGCCCCCCTCTTTATTAGTTGTTAAAACAAAAGAAATAAAAAAAATGAGATGAAACCGGGAAATAGCACCAGAAATATTGTTTGCCCCCCCCCCCTCCCCTTTACGGAATTCCTGGATCCACCCCTGCTACAGCCCAACATAACATTATATAATCGTGATAAGTGTGAATGACATCATAAATTTCCTTACTTGGAATCAGGCGACACACCGGTTTTCTCCCACTCCACACAGGCTTGTACACCGATCCCTCTCCCTCAAGACACTGTAGAGTCGACGTCTTATTGTCTTCCAGCTCATAGCCTGTGTCACACTCCAAAGTGATGTTTGATCCGTACCTCGTGTCATTTGAAAGCCATTCACCATGTATGGCGTCATGAGGCTTTCCACACAGACCAACGGAAACTAGCGTTAAGAATATTTAAAGCGACAAAAACAAAAATTATTTTATAGTTTAGTTGGAATTTTTGTTTTTTTTTTTGTTGTTTTTTAAGTGTGGATCGTGATCAATGATTTTTAATCTAAGAGAAGCAGTGTTATTGAATATTGGTTTATTGAATATTAATAAACACCATGACATTCGATTTTATACTTATATCCATGCATGACAGATTCTTTGTATGCACAAAATGCTATTCATTTTTTTTTTTTGGATGTTACTCAATATAACGTCTATCTTGTCATACCTCTTCTTGCTGCAATGATATGCAATATACATGAAGAACTACGCTGATAACTCTGACCAGGGAGATGACGTCAGCTCCCTGGTCTGACATTGAATACGTGTGCATGAGCAAATGAGTGGTATTTACCATTATACACAACAGACTTGGAGCACTCGTCACAGTCTGAGATAGATCCAAGTCTCTCATTCTCATCAAAACCAGGCTGACAAAGGTGAGAAAAATCGCCCAGATCAATGTCAGATTCCCTCAGGCAGTGACATGTATTCTGACTGGTGTGTATGGCTAGATGAGAAGTCTCATCTCTCCTTGATTCACAGTGAGATATACAGGCTGACACGGTGTCGTCTGGTTCCCCTTGCGGCAGTTCGGTGTCGATATCATAACAGCCTATGTACCCAGGTTCTGCAGGGAATGAACATTATTGCAAACACTATTATTTGCCACAACAGCGCTTCCACAATCGTAGAGGTTCAGAAGCGAAGCATTGTCCATTGAAACTTGGTAAAAAAACATGGAAATCGATTTAAACAAAAGTTTTCGCTGCTTTAAATAGCGTCACCAACGATTTTGGTAATGTAAACGAGACTTAAAGAAGAAATTTATGGGAAATAATATCATAGAAATTGACTGTTTTCCATCATTTAATGTTATTTTGATTAATTTCTGACATAAATCATGCAATAAAGTTGTCTGTGCTTTGAATATAAGAACCCTTTTTTTTACCAAATTTGAGCACTCTAAAAAGTTCAATGCGGCTACAAAAAGTGCCAAATCTGTGACGTCACCACGTGTGTATGCAACCCAGTGGGATTTACGTTATAGGCAAACTGTGTACACTTTTTAGGAAATTGGTGTGTAATTTGTTGTCAATCCAGAATAAATCGTCTGACAAAACTATATATTCACGTCGTGAACTTGTTTGTTTGTTTGTGTTCATTGGAATCATATTTTACACCCAGAAATTTACGGAAAACCAAAGTTTTAAAAGCACAATCCTATCGTCAGCTCAATATTCACGATTGCCGTGATCAGCTGTTCCTTCGTACAGCCACAATTTGCTGTTGTTATTGACGAAACAAATCGATCATTCTGGGGGAATTGCGTATAGCGGAGGTAATCTTACATACTCATGAAGGATGATAACTAAGTCAAAGAGCTGTAATTGATTGGAAATCATTTTTACACCCATAAATTTACAGAAATACGACGTCTGAAAAGCACAAAACCTACCGTAATCAGCTCAAGATTCGCGATTGGCGTGATCAGGTGTACGCACAACAGTACCAGCAGAATCGGCCGGCAGTGAAGAGGTATTCCTTGATGCCGTGATTTCAGCTTGATTCTTCTTCGAAATGGCATGGTTTGTTAGATAAATGTGACCTTCTTTTTCTCTTGTGTGTTGGTTTATATTCTAATTTCTACCTCAACTTGCTAAAAAAACAGTCTAACAAAGCGGGAAACTGCGACATTTTCGTGCTGAGCAGCAGTCACGATACATGTGTTCCATGCAAGCATGCACCGCTGCTGCAGCGATCCCCATAGTATAACACGTATAGTAGGTTGCTTGTAAACAAGGGGGTCCTCGGCGCAGTTGACCAATCGTGAACACGTATTTCGATTACGTGTCTTGGTAAGCAACAAGGCTGTTTACGCGTCTGGGAGACGATTTGCATAAACTTACGCATGTTTCAGACGAATTTATGAATGAAAGTGAGTAGCATGACATCATGCCATGACAATATTTGGAATAAGCAGAGGTAGAGCTTTCTGTAGGTACCAACTGTGTCAGGGTTCAACGCAGAATATCTAAGACACGATCGCCAAAAGAACAGTCATTTTCGCCGTAAGCGAAGGCGATTTGGTCTTTAGACGTAAGATTTTGGCCAACATTTGAGATTGACATCCCACTTTTCTCTTCAAAATTCCACATTTTGTAGGTTGTATTTCGAAATGTTGTTGACATCAATCAGAAATTACAAAATTTCCCCTACAACGTGATACCAAAATGTCAATTTGGTCCCTGAGGTAGGTCATTTTTTGACCTTTTTCGGGCTGTAGCGCGAAATCACATTTTGGGTTTTGCCAGAGCGGGTCTCTTATAGCCGTACGGCAAATCAGCTCATACACATTAGGTGACGTCGCTCAAATCTGATGTTTCTTGTAGCAAACGGAGCTACGTGGTCATGGAAATTGGGTGGGTTTTTTTTTTTCAATCTCAAAAACAGTTTGGGGGTAAAGTTACATCGTCTAAAAGATATCCAGTTTTGTTAACTAGCTTCTTAGCTTTCCGTAGATATTTCTAGATTCTCTATAAATTTCTGCTTTAATGAGGCTTATATATCAGATACAAATAGATTAAGGACATTAATGTGACATTCGGGAAATATATTTGTAACATGTCAGTTTGGAGTGCTAGTGAATTGTTCACAAATGATTTGAGATCATCTTCTGCACCTATTATGATAATCGTATGTGCTATGCAATTGTTAAAGCATACTTGTACGGTCTTGTAAAATTATATAAATTTAGTAATTGTAACATGTTATCAGAATAAGAAATGCAGGGAATCTTAATTTTCAACGCACACTCACAATTTCTAAATAAAAATTATGACATTCGAGGGCACGAATACAACACTTACATAAAACATAATTCATGAAATTAAGATGAAAACACAATGACTTACTTTGACAATATAAGTAATGTTTTATCCGCAGATTGCACAGATTGGTCGATTGGAAAACGCAGTCTTTGAATCGGAAGCTGTCTGTACATAATAATAGAAATTATGGTAGATTTTGATAACAAGGCACATAAACATACACACCCTTTTGTTGAGATAAACACAGGCTGGCGTCAAACAAAGCATGCCTGCGTTTATCTTCATTATAATTGCATTTCAAGCCGACAGGGTGAGATTAATATGCATTTTGCAATCACACACAAAATCTCTTGACGTACAGTCGTACTTTGTTAAAACGGGAGGAAAAAAACAGCAACACATATCCAGTCGATTGTGAAGTCATGTGCAACTTTACGAATAGCTATATGAAACGGCCCTGGACTGCAATTAGGCTGGCAAAAAGTGGCATCAGCCAGCACCTATGTGCTGTAATACTAATTGCAAAAACACGCCTTTCTCACGTTACGTCAAGTGCTCGTGCTACTGTTTTCTCTTCTTGAAGATTGGTTGTTATTTTTTTTTTCATAGAAGTAATAACGTAAAAAAAATGCAAAAAATGATGAAAACATAACGATGGAGATGATGCTGATAATGACAATAATGAAAATAACAATGACAATTTAGCAGGTAATTGTCCAGGCTGTCCCCTGCCACCCCTCCCCCACCCCAACCCCCACCCTAATCGCTTCTGCAGTCCATAAAGCTGCATGGACATTAGCCGTAATTGCACAATATGATTACGCCATCATCTTACAAACTCCCATATATATATATATATATTACATATACCCTACAATATACAATGTATTACAGTGCGAGAGATTTTTCCCTTCCCAAACGTACACGGTGCCTCATTGTGGCTAGCATATATAGACACAACATACTGTTGTGCCTTATTACATACTTAACCCCTAAAATGACAATTTTGTCAGTCGGATTTGCATGACATAAGTTTTCTTTGAAGTACTGATGCCTAAAATTTCTCTCTTTTTTTCTTCTCCGCGCCTTAATAAAATGGCGCAAAGTATTTTCATGAAACTAGTATGCATTAATGCATGTACTGCCGGACAATGATGCTCTCGGGAATTTTTGGCCATGGGGTCAAAGGTCAAGGGTCAAAAGTCGGGTTAAAATGCTAACATTCTACTATTTATTGGTCAAATTACACTATTTTTTTCTCTCCATATACCTTAATAAAGATTACTCATTGCATAAACGTACTCTGAATTCGGATACGCCGATGTACATGCATTGCTGCATAATTGTTCTGCGGGGAATGATTCTTGCCATATATACAGTAAAGATCACGTGACAATTTTTGCCCATACTAGTAGCTGAAAGTATTGTCATGAAAATGGATATTACCAGTTAAAAATTATTTGAAGAATTGTGAGCCATGGGGTCAAAGGGCAAGGTACAAAGATCAGATGAAAGATTGATTGATTGATATAAATTTATGTAAACTTTGTGTTTACAAGAACGAGAAACATACATAATCAAGTTACATTGATTATTAGTATACAATAACATCTTGTCATTTTTGACGTACAGAAATAATTAACAGGTATCTTTTAATGACATATACGTTTGCAACAAATAGCAAATAAGTAAGTCATAAATAAGTCATTAGGCCCAAAATGGGGGAGCCTGAAATCAAAACACGGTTTGTATTGCTTAGGCCCCCGAAAATTAAATAACATCATAATGAAACAATTAAACACATAACAAACAACAAAGTATATTGTTATATATAAAGAACAACGACAACCAAAACTGAAGCTCCGCATGATGAGAGAGAGAGAGAGAGACGGGGTGAGAGGATATAATAGAATGAATAGATGAGACAAGTTGAGGTCAGAGGGAAAAGAAAAGATGGAGGAGAGAATATTAAGCAGGATTGGATTGATACTTTTAAAAAGAATATATTGATAATAATCTATTCCTAGTTTTCATTAACACTAATAAAAGTTGATAATGTGTCCAACGAATTACATGGTCTAGGCAAGGGGAATGCATTTTTTTTTAAAGCAGATTACGTTCAATTTAAATGAGGTAAACGCAGTGAGTTGCGTTGCCTGTTTTGTTGGGCAATTGTGAATGGAACTGATTTTATACATTTCACATAACATTGGTATTATGGAAATTCATAAGAATTGAAGCTATGCATGAGCTGTCCAAAATGAAAAATTATATCAATCATAGATTTTGAGAATTCAATGTTCGTGAAACAAATGATAGATGTGTGAATAACCTTCAGTATAACAGATATACGGAGAACTTTCTATTGTAACAAATAAATTCTATCAATCAGAGGTTTACTTGAGTTACTCCAGGCCAAAAATCGTTAATGTAAAAACGAGGAAGAAGTAGAATAATGTTTGAAAAAAAAAACAAAGCAAGGACAAAAAATAGCTTTCAGGGTTTTTTCCGACTCCACAATATCTAGATATGATTTCATATTATCGGCAAGTTTTGTACATAATTACATAGCATCAAATATCCAACCGAGAAATTTAGTGGAATCCACTTGATCAAGCAGAAAATTCTCAAAACAAAATTTATCTCGAAGAGTGGAAATAGAGTCATTCAATAGCATGAATTTAGTGTTTTTTAAACATTCAAAGATAATTCATTTCTTTTTTACCAAACCAGATCACTTTGTAATTCACATTCATCTTTTTAGCTCATTGATGAGGGCCTAAATGAGAAAAAAACATAATTATTAGAGTCATCAGCGAACAAAACAAAGGATAGTTTTGTTAAGAATATTGTATATCATTAACGTATGCTCACATTCTCGAATACTTGACTTGAATGATTTAAGTTATTCGTCCGACTGAAACCTAATTAAAGGAAGGTAAACACTCAACACATTTGTAACAAATATGTCATCGACACAACATTTCTTTTTGCCAATTGTGTAAAACTTTCGTGCCATATTATAAAGACGTACGCCACTAACGCTAGACACTTTGGGAGAACCACGCGATATGGCACAGGTATACCATTCGCCATGTTGACATTCAGTCCTACCCCTTTAAAATTTTTTGGTGTTGTAGGGGGCATTCAAAACGAAGCAGGTATAAATTAGAAATGCCCCTATGGCGACTGGTATGCCTTTGTCAATAAGCACATTTCTCACAATAGGTCTAGTATGTCTTGACAGTGTGGGATGACAGTTCCACATAATTGGCAAACATTTAAATGACATTTTGCCAAAACTGTGTAGCGTGTTTACTTTCCTAGATCCATACGTTCCATTTGGATGGATGGCTTCGGGATTTGAGCATTTTCACTTGACCTCTAACCTTGCCCTTTGACCCCATGACCTACAATTCTTCAAGTAATCACAAACTGGTTACCATCCATTTTCATGGCAATACATTGAGTTATTGTCAAAATAAGGGAAAAATCAGGACATTCATTTTTAGCATTTTCCCTTGAGCTTGTTGACCCCATGGCCTAAATCTTTTCCCACTGAATCATTATGCAGTAATGCATATAGTCCTAGTTTTATTACTCTCTAAATTCCGTGGAATGAAAGTCAATCTATTAGATTGCAGTCAGGGACCAATCCAAAATTGAATCGAAAGTTTCAATCGAATAAGATTGAGTTCTAACTCTATTAGATTGACAAGTTCAATCCAACGTTTGGATTGGTCCCGGACTACCATCTATTTCAATCTAAGGAATTTAAAGTGTTTGCTTATGCATTAAGTCATCTCCAAGGTATTTAGAAAAATGGTGTATAATCAGCATTGAAAAGTAGAATTGTAACACTTTCACTCGACCTTTGACCTTTAACCCAATGATCAAAACCTTGCCAGAGTCATTATCTAGTGAAACATGTATACACTGAATTCAACTAGAAATATCACTGAAGGTGATTAATACCCCCGCCCCGTGACGACAGTCTTACCCAGGAATGATCTTTCCTTGATCTTCTGCCATTTAAATGCCGTTACCATGGCAACGCAGCTTCCGACACGTCCGAAAAATATGTCTTCCACATCTTCCCACCAAGATCAAGGTGTGTGCCACATTTCATAAGCTTTTGTCAAAAACTGAGGAAGTAGTTTAATCCACAAGATCTTTCCTTGATCTTCCGCCATTAATATGCCGTTACCATGGCAACGCAGCTTCCGACACGTCCAAAAAATATGTCTTGCACATCTTCCCACCAAGACCAATGTGTGTGCCACATTTCATGAGCTTCAGTCGAATACAGAGGAAGTAGTTCAATCCGCAAAATCTTTCCTTGATCTTCTGCCATTTATATGCCGTTACCATGGCAACGCAGCTTCCGACACGTCCGAAAAATATGTCTTCCACATCTTCCCATCAAGATCAAGGTGTGTGCCACATTTCATAAGCTTTGGTCAAAAAACTGAGGAAGTAGTTAAATCCGCAAGATCTTTCCTTGATCTTCTGCCATTAATATGCCGTTACCATGGCAACGTACTTTCGGGTACTGTCAAAAAATGCGTCTAGCACATCTACAACCAAAGGCACACATCTGTACCAAGTTTCATGGAAATTGGGCAAAAACTGAGGAAGTAGTTTGCAACACAAAATTTTCCATCATTTTGGCTCATAATATGTGAGCTGTTACCATGGCAACATACTTTTTGTCACTGTCAAGAAATGTGTCATGCTGACCTATATCCTAAGACAAACATTCAATATGAATTCCATGAGAATTGGAAGAACACTGATGAAGTACTTTTGCCATGAAGCATTTTGCCCTATATTTTACCAATAACATGCCGTTACCATGGCAACGCACTTTTTGCCACTGCGGAAATATGTGTCTTGCACATTAACATATTCAGATGAACATCTGTACCTAATTTCATAAAAAATAGATCAAAAACTGTGGGAGGAGTTCGCGACGCAAGATTTGTACCCATTTTTGCCCATAATATGCCGTTACCATGGCAACGTACTTTTGGGTACTGTCAAAAAATACGTCTTGCACATCTACAACCCAAGGCACACATCTGTGCCAAGTTTTATGGGAATCGGTTGAAAACTGAGGAAGTAGTTCGCGACGCAAGATTTGCAACGGACCGACCGCCCGACCGCCCGACCGCCCGACCGTCCGCTGATTCCTATATACCCCCTTCAAACTTCGTTTGGCGGGGGTATAATGAAATAACTTCTGGTATTATATGGACATGGGGTAATAGTGAAATCTTGAGAATTTGTTCGACATTCAACTTTGACCCCACAGGCAATATGTCTCCTAGGCCTATTTCCAAAGGTATAGCAGGTCAGCAGGGAACGCAGGACTGACTGTAACAAGCCGTTTCAGAGTCAGAAGTAACATAATTCTCAGAGAGGTGTTGGGTACTCTACCCATCTCAGAATGTATGTGGCTTATATAGGTCTATTCATCCCTTCTTGAATGTTCTGTAATGCGCTCCAAACTGGGGCTACATACTTGTACATACTTTCGACTTCAAGAGCCTTCCAGAACCCTGACTTCCTGTCAATCCCTAAAAATAACTAGCCATCATAAATTGGGCTACAATGTTTTACGTCACTCAGCCTTGTGTGGTCACTGCTCAGAACATTCTAGATTGGATGAGCTATTTCCTTTTACATGCATGTACTCTAGATATACCAAATAGAAACTTCTCCACTAACGTGTTCAACCTGTATATATGCCCACATTAAAAAAAAAAAACAAACAAAAAAAAAACATACAATGCGTTATACACGTATATCTACCAGCATGTACATTCAGGACACGCTGATCACAAAATTGTTTATTTACGGACGGACGGACGGACCAAAAACCCGAAAATTAATGCCTCCGGTGACTGTTCGTGGCGGAGGTATAAAAATACTATACATACATACACACTGTTCCATAAGGGCAAGTCAAATTCTCATTTATTCAATAAATTCATGCTCGATACGACGTCATAATTCCCCAAAACTTACGCTTTGAACATGTCACAGTCTCTACCACTAGGGTGTTGTTTCGCCAGTGCTCATCACAACCTGCTTCTTGACATTCCCGACTCTCAATGCGACGTGCTCCAGGGAAGCCGAGCTGGTGGCACACGGTGTCAGCCAAGGGGAGGTTCGCACTGCAGAGCTGGAGGGCTTGGGAACCATTTCTGATGATCAGTGAACCTTCATCAGGAGCGGAACCTCCTACGAGATCGAGTGTGAAGGTGTCGTCTGGGGAGATTGATATCATTTCATTCTCTCAATACCCTATGACCTCAAAGCGTATGCAGAAAAGAGCAAATATTACATGCACCTACAACTACATTGTGTGGGTATTAATCTACACCACAAGGCATGGGGGGGGGGGACACCTCATTGTTTGAATCTTTTTCATTTTATTTGTACATTTCTATGTAGGCAAATATAGAAATATCCCTAAACTTGTCTGGCATCTTGTGAATATTGTTAATTACGTTTTCGGTACTCATACAGTGCAGTGGAATGACAGCATTAATTAGCTGGAATTCGCATGTGACCTACATTACTGTAATGGTTGAACAAAGGCTCGAAGTGAACAACGTGTAAGAGTAAATTCGGTATCACTTTTTAACAAGAGATGGAAAGAGACTCTAAAATCATTGCTTTACTTATCATTAAAGGATGGAAGAGTATTGGTGGAGGCGAGGATTGGGCTTGTAACCCTCTGCGAGATACCAAGAAACCTCTAATGAAATAGCACAGAAAATAGTATGGAAACTACACATGCTTCAACAAAAATGGTGGTTGTAGCACTTTTGATTGTTATTGTATCTCGACAGTCGTTTCCTAGCATTACACATTTCAGTATTGATGTTTTTGATAAATGTTTGTCAGATGTTAATTGCACTGTCAGTGTGACCTTGCAATCGCCAAATTCTAAATCTGCTGTTGTCGACACTGTTTTTAACAATTCTCATAACACTGCAGTAAATAATGCCGATTTAGATTCACAGCCAGTCATGAAAGTCATTGTTATTTGATTTTCTAATGGAACAGTGACAGCGCTGCAATATTTAAGCAGAAAATCAAGGACTCGTCTGAACAGAATACTCAGTAGTGTGTATCTTATTTACTACGTAGCCATATTTACCCACCCCAATTTTACAATTGCTATTCGTTCCCTCAGCGCGAATAGCCACCGGTAATTACTTTACATTTTCCCTTTAAGCCCCTGAGATCCGAAGCTCAGCTGCATACAGTGTGAGTGTGTACTTGGATTAAAACAAAATGTTGTCGCGGGGAAAATTACTCGTGAGCCTAGCCCTCAAGAAAAATTTATCTGCAGACAATGAGTAGGTCTAAGTTATTCAAAACTATTTCAATATTGAAAGAATAAAGCTGATCGTTTGTCACACGAAGCGAGGTAAACACAAATGCATGTTTGTCACACGAAGCGAGGTAAACACAAATGCATACTATTTGTGGTTACCTCACTTCGTGTGACAAACGATCAACTTTTATATTCTTTCATATTCTACCACGATGATGAACATCTTCCGTACTATATTTCAATATTAAAGTACGGTAATTGAAGTAACTTTGTTACACCTAGACCCTAGTCAAAATTCCTCAGGCTCCGAATCCGAAAGCTTCGGCGAAAGGCAATAGATCTATTTGTGTTGTGTTGGATAAACGTTAGGTTATGTAACATGTTAGACCCTATAGATCTAAGTTTAAGACTTGTCTAGACAGTAACGTTTGAGTCTTGCGTCTCTTTTCTAACGTTAAATAACGTTAATCAGAACTTTCAGGGTCCATATTCCGAAAGTCTAAAGAAAGATCTAGTGTAGGAGTGTTAGGACTAGAATAGGCCTAATGATAGGGCAGGCCTGTTTATAAAACTAAGTAGCCTAGGGTCTAAGAAGTCTAAAACTAAAACTTAACCACTTAGAATCCTAAGTCTAGTGAAGTGTCAATGTTCAACTATCTACTCCATACCATACTGTCTTAAAATTAGAGGGTCTAAATAGCTGACAATAGATTATGTGAAAAATAGGTAAATGGACAAAATAGAGACAGTTAAGAATAAGTTGTATTTTAATTCTTATCTAGACCCTAGTGAGACTGGGTTGCGTAAAATGCATGCATGCATGATCCCATGCTGCATGCTAACGTTACAACTTACAAGTTTACATGATATAAAAAAAAAAAAACTTTGGTTTGATCCAGAAGGAATAGGCCTAGAGAGCGGATGTAACTTCGATCTAGACCTAGATGTATTTTTTTCTAACTAAAGAGTCCTGTCTCGTGTAGGGCTTAGACTAAACCTTCTAGGCTTTTTTTTCTGTCAGTATCGTGCATGTATAGCCTGAGGCTGTAGACTTGTGTAGCCTGCTGCTACGTAGCAAGCCTAGAATAAACGACATATAAAAACTAGTCTAGATCGATCTAGGTCCAGACATCCGATTTAAACTTATTTTGGTCTAGACAGACTCTAGCCTAGACTGTACAGATCTAGATCTAGATGCTAGTTAGCGGCTAGGCCATGTAGCACCACATTACAGCCCTGGCAAGCTTCATATTAAACATGTAACGTTACAGCTAACAGTTAGATCGCTCTGGGAATGTTTTAGTTTTTAGGTTTGAGCTGCAATCTGAAAAAGCAAAATGTTCCAAGAACGATCTGTTATTTGTTAATGTTATGAAGCCTGCGCTGTAATCAGGGCATAAATGGGGGGGGGGGGATGAAGGATGCATCCCCCAGGGCCCAAGGTTGAGGATGGTGCATCATGAATACTTGTACACTACAGTGATGTACATGCATACATAATTATGGCAGAAGATTAATCCTAGTCATTCCGCTGTAGATACTGCGTTTTTCCTTGGGGAAATTCGTTCCATTGTAGATACTGCGTTTTTCCTTGGGGAAATCAGTCAATTGCATGGGGTTTCCCCAAAGTATCTACATTTTCATCGATAACTTAAAAACAAAACAAAAACACAAATTGATATTTTTCAGGAAAATTGGTAGCTAGATAGACTAAAATTCCACAATGAAGGAATTTTTCAAAAGAGTATATTTTCAGGGGCTTTGGCAAAAATATAAAACGGTGAATATCTCGGTTGCTGAGAAATAGACCTGGATGTAGATACTGCGTTTTTCCTTCGGGGGGGGGGGGGGGGGGAGACGGAGCTGAAGACCCTGCAAGGGGCCTATATAAGCAGCCCTCGCGCTGCGCGTACCCCTTATCCAAGTGGTGAAATTGCCACCGGGGAGGAGGGAGGGTTCAGTAGGTAAGTATGGCTACGCTAGTAAATAAGATACTCACTACTGAGTATTCTGATTTACGGCGCTTTGCCATACTCACCCATCCCAATTTTACAATTGCTAGATTCCCATGGTTATTTAGGAGGAGGTGGGCAATACACCACTGACAAATTTCTCTTACTATCAGTTTCACCTACTATTTCTTGTCTTTAAGGCCGCGTTAGGTCTGAGTGGGGCACGATAACACTGTTTTTGCAAATTCTGTCCCTTGGCTTATTACATCAGAAAGGTAATAGGAGATAAATGTGTTTGGGGTAGCCCAGTATGCTGCTTGTAGGATTTCTTCTAGAGATACACCCTTAAAGAGGGCCCATGACGCTGCTACTCCTCGCGTGTCGTGGGCTCTAAGTGATTCTGAGGATAGAGTTTCGTCTCCTCCTGCCTTTATCCCTTGGACTATCCATCGAGAAAGTGTGTCTCCGGAAGCAGGGGCGTGAGGTTCAATTGAACTGACGAACAATTGTTTAGTTTTACGGATCTTCTCAGTGCTTTTATAGCTGGAATTACCATCTCACAAGGTTTTGAAGATTCTCTTTGATTTTTGGCTATGGAATCATACGAACTCTGTTCTTTTCCTAGCGAAAGTGATCTGATTCCAGCGAGAGGGCATGGATTAGACTACGTCTCGCACCTGTTGCTATGGCTAGGAGAAATACCGTCTTTACTGACAAATCGAGCAAGGAGGACTTATGCATTGGTTCGAACGGAGTTTTAGTAAGTCCCCGTAGGACGCTGGGCAGGCTCCACCTGGGACAAAGAACTCGCCGAGGGGGATGCTGTAGAAAGAAAGCTCTGGTCAATCTACACAGAAATCTGCAATTGGATACTGTTTGTCCGTTACTATAACCTGTGTTGATTGCTCCGATAGCTGATCTGTACCCTCTAGTTGTTGAGATACTAAGTCCCTCATCAAATAGTAAGAGTAAGAAATCTGCTATCTTACCTAGAAGGGCTGAGGTTGGCTCAATCTGCATGTTGTCACACCATGTGTAGAATCGTTGCAGTCTTGAATCATAAGTGTTCCTTGTGGAAGGTCTGAGAAATGGGGCAGCCATATTGGCAGCCCTCTCTGAAAGGCCTGCGTCTTCTGCACTTCTCCTGAAATGGGCCAGAGTGTCAGGCTTAGTTTCCCGGGATTTGGGTAATACGTCTGTGTACCTGGTTGTTTCAGTAGGTCTTTCTTTACCGGGAGCGTTCTGGAGATGTGCATGATCAGTTTCGTCAGACGTGGAAACCATGGTCTTCGAGGTCACCACGGAGCAATAAGGAAGATTGTTGCGTTGTCCGTTATTACCTTCTCGAACACTTTCGGGATCATTGGGAATGGTGGGAAGGCGTAACCTGACATCTCCTTTCCACGACGTCGAGAGTGATTCTATGGCACAGGCTTGTGGGTCGTGATGTTTCGTGCAGTATATGGAAAGTTGTTTGTTTAGAGAGGATGCGAACAGGTCGATTTGAGACTGTGTCATATCGATTACTCTTTGCGCTGTTTCCCGTTTGAGTTGACATTCGGTGGGGAGATACTTTCCGCGGGATAGAAAATCTGCTATGTAGTTCTCCTTCCCCGGTATGTGGCATGCTTTCAGTGAGGTGTTGTGTTTCAGACACCACTCTAAGATCTGCACTGTCAGGCGGCAAAGGGTTGGGGGTCTTATACCCCTTACCTGTTTATGTGGGACACTACTGTCATGTACACTACTGTATGTACATACTGTCAGATGCATCAGTATGCATCTGCTCGTTAATTGTGTTTGGAATTCCGTCAGCGCCAACTGGACTGCTTTCATTTCCAGTACGTTTGTGTGCAGCTTTGCCTCTTCTTTCCCCCAACATCCCGAAATTTTCCTGTCTGTGATGTGAGCTCCCCAACCCTGTAGGGATGCACCTATCGTTATTGTCAAAGAGGGGAGGGGCTCCTCGTTGGTTAAGTTTGATGGGTCTCATTAGCATCCTGCACATATGTACTACATCTACCAGACTCGATAAGAATCCTAAGAAGGTTAGCCACAGCCTCGATTTCGACGTTGTTGTCGACAGCAATTTATTCCCTATCGTCATTACTCTCTCTACTCTGTCTTCTACTGGGTAGGCTACTAGCCGGGGTATGGACAGTTTGGCCCCTAAGAACTCTGGGTTTGTTGTTGGTGTAATGTTCGACTTTTCAAGGTTGATTACGAATCCCAGATGGGTGGCCAGGACTATTGTCATTTTCAGGTGGGCAGTGATTATCTCGTGGGATGGGGCCAGAATGAGCCAATCGTCTAGGTAGCAGAATAGAGTGACACCTCTTCTTTTGAGTTCTGCTGCCAGGATTCTGATTTATCATGTAAATATTTTTGGAGCCGATTTTAGTCCGAATGGCAGGGCTTTGAATTGAAAGTACCTGTTGTTTACTGAGAATCCTAATGGCGTTGGCTGTCGTGGTCGATGGGAATGTGAAAGTAGGCATCTTTCAAATCTATCATAACTGCGAGGTCTGTGGGTTTTACAGTTGGGAGGATTGTGGATAGAGTTTCCATTTTGAAGGTTTGAGTGGATAGGAATTTGTTTTTACTTTTTCAAGTTCAGTACCATCCGAAATCCTCTCGATCGTTTTTGGGCGAGGAACACTGGAGGTAGAATTAATGGGGAGTCTTGTGCCACCTCTTCTATTACTTGTTTTTGCAGTAGTGTGTCTATTTCCTGAAGGAGAGCTGTTCTTTAGTTTCTGGGTCTTTGGGTAGGGGAGTTTTCTCATAGATCTTTATCTGTTCTACGGGAGTGATTAGCTGAGGGGCGTAGCCTCTCTGGACAAAAGCTATGGCCCATTTGTCTTGAGAGATGTTTTCCCATTCTTTTCCGAACCATTGTAGTCTCCCCCGATTAGTATTTGATTGTTGATTTGGAGCAGGTCTGGATCTAGAATGGGATAGACAGAATTGTGGTCTAGGATCTCGTATTCCCCTTCCACTCTTGTGCGTACTTTGTGAGAACAAGGGTTGAGGTCTTTTGTCGCCTCTGCCTCCTTGCCATGTATTAGCCCTTTGGCCACGAAAATTGTCTTGTGGGCTACTAGTGCTAGTAGTGGGTCTACTCTGTCTGCCCGTGTACGGGGCATCACGCCGATACTGACGGCGGTAGGCTGGGACTCTGTCTTGGCTCGGGAAGTTTGCCTGATGTCTATCAGTACAACTGAAGGACCTGGCTTGTATGTAGGTTTAGACAACTTGTATATCGTCTTATCGGCTGTATTGCTAGCAGTGATGTTCTCATTGAGGATGGATTGGAACTTACCACTGAACAGATCCTTTCTTTCAGTCTCGACTTTCATGAGGGTTTTTGCTGCATCTCTGTCTAGTTCCAGACCCTCTATCACATTTTCCCGTCGTAGTCGTGTACAAAGGAGGGCAGTACGTGTCGCCTATTCGTACTGGATGTATGCCAACTTTTATGATAGCATGTCCCCAACTTTTTCTTTGTCGTGTAGCTTCGACGCCAAGTCTTTCCTCTTCTAGGAAGGCGGTTGTGAGGTAGCCTTGGTATACCGCAAGTCGCATTGAGGCTCTAGCTGAGGCATCGATGGCTGACAAGTGCCATTCGCTATTTCGGAAGTTGCATGATCGCAGGCTATTCGGATTGCCCTGCCTTTTCACGCTCGCATCGCCAACACTAAAAAGCTACATCTTTGACTGACGGAGTAGTGAGATACTTTTCGTTGTCGTCTTCCGCGATTCGAAAGTTTTGATTCACTTCTTTCGTGCATGTTTTCATTTGTGTACGCTGTTGGACTAGCTTTTTGAAGCAGTCTTTGTACGGGGCGTCCATCTTAACTGCGCTTTTCTTCACGTTTTGTGTACCCCTGAGTGTAGAATGTATACGAAAGATCGACTTTTCGGGTTCCTTTGCCTGCTCGTTGTCGGCCAACTGAGGGCAGTGTTGCTTGGTCAGGATGTAGTGTGCATGCTGCGGACGTTGTATCATCGTCATCGGGCGCAGCACCGGTACGTGTTGTCAAGCGAGTGGTGCGCGCCGCCGCGATAGCAACGGGGTTAATAGGCTCGCTTTCGGATACAGAGTTCGCTAGTGCGTTCTGCGAGTCGCGATCTCTCCTCACGAATGAATAGCGCTAGCGGGCTGTGTTATCGCTATTCCCAGATTCGGAAAATGAGCTAATGGAGCAGTCTCTCCAGTTTCTGGAGCGGTTAGAAATACGTGGCCGATGGTAATCGAGGTCCGAATCAGACTCTCCAACGATAGAAATTTCTGCTTCCCTGTCCTTCTTTCGCTCTGACTGTGTTCGCGGGCTGCCCGAGATCTCGACTGTGTGTAATAATTAGTGCGAATATGGGATCGGGAGGGTATTACCTGGCTTGAGCCGTAGTTTTTCTCTCCGGTTTCTTCTAGTGGGTCTTGGTCGGGAAAGGTCGATACCCCTCCCGAGGAGCGTGGCGGTCCCGTTTCCTTACCCGCTACGGCGGCAGTTGTACTTATGGGGAGTATTCCTTTCGGGATTATGTTCTGCAGGGCTTTTATGAGCCTCTCCCCTGCCTCTTCCGGATTTGGGAAGGTACATTTGCGCCTGTGGTTGGTATTTTTGCGCGAGTCCCTTCATTTTACTTTTGAGAAGTGGATTTTCTTTTTCTCCCTCTGGTTCCCTGAGAGGCTTGGGATGTCACGCAACGGGGAGATTTCTTCTCTGAGCCAGTGGCGGGGGGAATAGGCGTTGCGGGCTCGCCTGCGCGTTCGTGTGGTTTACCCTTCGGTGGCTGCACCGCATTGTTCTTCTCCGGCGGCTTTCCCTTCGTCACGGAGTTTTGGGTTTTACTTTCTGCGCTTTCATTTCTCTCTCTCGGCTTTTCCTTCGCCGGATTTCCTTTCGAGTTAGGCTTTTCGCCGACTCATTTTGTTTGTCAGACATCCTTGCAAGTGGAATAATAGTGGCCGTGGTCGTAGTCACACGTTGAAGTTATCGAGTCTTAAGTTTTCTATCGGTGTTTATGAGGTAGACGCGTGGTAACGAAAGAGGAAGGGCGCAGCGCAAGGGCTGCTTAGGCCCCTTGCGGGGTCTCCCGCTTCGGATCTCAGGGGCTTAAAGGGAAAAATGTAAAGTAATCACTGGTGGCTATTCGCGTTGAGGGAACGGATAGCAATTGTAAAATTGGGATGGATAGGCCTAAGTATGGCAAAGCGCAGTTAATCTAATGTGTGAAAATGTGGAATGTTTAGATGGAAATGCAAATCAAGATTGTATTGATTTTTGTTACTCACAAATGTGCGATATGTTCGTCAGTGTTGCACAAGATGTTGTCATTTGTAAGTGGTGACAATCTCGTCACAATGTAAACACAAATGAGACTGTCAATAAGGATAAAAACAACCATCAGCCTTGGTTTGATGTAAAATGCAGAGCTGCCCGGCAGGAGTATTTGAATGCTAAAAATCAATTGAAGAGGAAGCTTGAATTTCTGGGCAGTTCAGGAGCTACTTATTTATTGAATCATTATGAATCTACTGGAAAGCTTTATAGGAATTTATTAAGACATAAAAGCAGGACATTTCATAGAGAATTTAATAAATCTCTCCGTTCACTACAGGCATCCAATCCGAAAGAATACTAGTAATTACTCAACAATAACAAAGAACGCAAGGTAAAGGAAATAGGAAATGTTTCATTAAGGGGTTTTGTTAATCATTTTAGTCGTTTAGGTAATAGCCAAGATGACAAGCCCACAGGCCTGGAAGATAGTACTTCAGGATTTTTTTAGACAGATGGTTCCTTGGATGCCCCAGTCACTTTGGAAGAAGTGGCACTTATGATTAAGAAACTTAAAAATTCAAAAGCCTGTGGAAAAGATTTCATAAGAAATGAATTCCTTAAGAATTGTCCCATGATTAATGTGTTGGTAAAGTTCTTTAGTGTGGTACTGGACAGTGGTATTGTTCCAACTGAATGGTACATAGGGATTATCATTCCTATTTTTTAGAATAAGGGTATAGACACAAATCCTGATAATTATAGAGGAATAACTCTTCTCAGTTGTCTAGGAAAACTGTTTACTTCCATTTTGAATCATCGAATCTCAGAGTTTTTCGAAGCTGCTAATATGTTAGGTAAAGAACAGGCTGGCTTTCGTTCTGATTATTTTACAATTGATAATATTATGTTTGTTTTGAAGACTATAATTGATGTTTATCTGCAAAATAAAAAAAAAAAACATTTATAGATTACAAGAAAGCATTTGATCTAATTGATAGATCATCTTTATAGTACAAAATGATGAAGATGGGACTTAGATTAGGGGTAAACTGCTAAATGTAATTAAAAACATTTATGAAAGTGCTAAGTCATGTGCGGCGGTCAGGGGGGAGATGTCAGAGTTTTTTTTTTTTTTTTTTTTTTTTTTTTTTTTTTTTTTTTTTTTACTTGTAACACTGGTGTACGAGAAGGTGAAAACCTTTCCCCACTTTTATTTGCCATTTACCTGAATGATTTTCAAGAATACATTAGAAAATCATATGGTGGACTGAAATATTTGGAAAGTGAGATTTCTGACCATCTGTATTCTGATCACGTCAAAAAAACCTTTAAATCTTTCGTGTTTACCTTATGCAGATGATACAATAATTTCAGCAGAAACTCCGGAGGAGTTGCAAAAAGCTCTTGATGCTGTGGATAGTTATTGTCAGACATGGCGCTTGACTGTTAATGCTAGCAAGACTAAAATTATTTTTTCCCTTGGGAAGGTACGAAGAATTCTTGAATTTGCTTGGGCTGGTGGTCCACTTGAGGTTGTAGATGACTTTGTATAACTTGAAGTGAAATGTAATCATAATGATAGTTTTAAAAAGGCAATTTTTAAACAAGTCACAAGCTAGAAAAGGACTTTATAGCATGTTGGTCAAAGCTAAAAAGTTACAGCTCTCTGTGGACACACAGTGCCATCTATTTGATCATCTTGTTTTACCTGTTTTACTCTATGGTTGTGAGATCTAGGGTTATGAGTGCATAAACCAAATTAAAGTTTCCCACAGGAAATTCTGAAGAAAAGTTTTGCTTGCGAACAAATTTACCCATGACTGTATGGTGTATTGTGAAACTGGACGTGGAGTAATTTTTAACCATATCAAATTTCGAATGATTGGATTCTGGTTGAGATTAGTTAAGGGAAAAGAAACCAAACACTCATGTACACTATTCAAATTTCTTCTCCATTTACAAGGAGACATACACTCCCAATCAAAATCACAATGGTTGTCAATTATCGCAAATATTTTTGATTATGCAGGGCTAGGAAATGTGTGGTTAGCACAAGGGGGTGGATTCAGTGCTGCATGGATTTCACACACTTCAAAAGTTAGACTTTTTGATATGTTTAGTCAAGAGTGGAGAGCAGCCACATGGTCAAATAGAATTTGTAAAAATTATAGAATGTTTAAGAATAATTTGATGTTTGAGAAGTATTTACAAGTCTTGTACATGTAAGAAAGATTATATTACATTAAGTAAATTTAGATGTCGATCTAATGGATTACGTGTTTAAAAGGGCAGGTTTGATGCAAGCCTGACAGAAGAATTGCATTGTACTATGTTCATCTGCAGATATAGGGGACGAATTTCATTATCTTTGTTTGTCCTTTCTTCCACGAAGAGAGACTATTGTACTGCCGTTATGTCGTTGCTGATGAGCGGTGTTGCAAATTTCAGTTCTAGAAATGCAAATGGTTCTCTCATGTTGGAGGATGCAGTCCACCCCCCCAGCACCTTGATGCACATCCACAGACTTAGTAAACAAAGTGAAAACACGAACAACTAGAACTATCACTCATTGTGATTAATACACCCCCACCCAAAACCGAGGGTATTAGCTCAGCCAGGGTTCATTTTTTGTTTACTTTTTAATGGAAAAAAAAAATTAGCATGGCAATGCACTGTTCAACAGTGAATAAATGTATTGCTCACTGTTAAACACATGTCCCACACCTCAAGCCAAGTGCTCAAAAACTGAGTGAGCAAGATAAATAAACTGACGATTTCTATGTTTTTCATTAAAAATTGTGTTACCCTGGCAACACAATGTTGGACATTAAGAAAAAATGAAGTTTGCACAACTATATATCATAGCCGTCACATGTGCCAAATACTAAAAGGCTGAGGGGCTTAGTTGAATTCACAATATCAGCGTATGATATTGATTCAAAATATGCTGTTACCATGGCAACACATTTTCAACACTAACAAAATATTTTTTTTGCACATCTAGGTAATGTAGAGGTAACATGTGACAAAAATTTGAAGCCAAAATACTCTAAAACATAGAAAGTTAGAAGAATCGAAATGTTTCAATGATTTTCATTCAAAATGCACTGTTACCATGGCAACACATTGTTCCACAATGATGATATACGAAGTTTGCATATCTCTGTACTTTAGTGGTTGTATGTTCCAAATTTCAAGACAAATGGTCAAAGACTGAGGGATGTACCTGAATCCACAATATTTGTGTATTATTTTCATTGAAAATATGCTGTTACCATGGAAACGCATTTATCAACAATAACAACAGGTTAAGTTTGCACATCTACGTACCATAGTGGTCAGGTGTGTCAAATTTCAAGCTAATTACTCAAATATCGAGGAGCTAGCTGAATCCACAATATCTTTATATGCGTTTTAGTGAAAAAAATGCTGTTACCATGGCACCGCATTGTTCAACACTAATGATGGATTAAGTTCGCACATCTTTATGCTATAGTGGTCACATGTGCAAAATTTCAAGCCAAATGCTCAAAGACTGAGGGAGTTAACTGAATCCACAATATTTTTGCTTGATTTTCATTCAAAATATGATGTTAACATGACAACACATTGATCAACAATGACGACAGATTACGTATGCACATCTACGTATACTTACGTGGTCACATGTGCAAAATTTCAAGCTATATGCTCAAAGACTGAGGTAGTAACCTGAATCCACAATATTTTTGTATGTATTTAAGTTAAAAGATGCTGTTACCATGCCAACGCACTGTTCACCACCGACGAGAGATCATGCTTGCAAATCTATATGCTATAGTGGTCACATGTGCCACATTTCAAGCCAAATGCTCAAAGACTGGCGGAGTTAACTGAATCGACAGTGTCAGGTTCTTTTTTTTTTTAATTTGCCGTTGCCATGGCAACTCACTATGCAATACTAACGAAAAAGGTGTGTGGTAGACGTCTTCAAGGTGCACCACGTATTCTTTCTGGAGTATGTGAGTGGCCCTGAAAAGAGCCTACCCAAACCTGACGTTTCGGCAAGCATGTTCTCGCCGTTCTCAAGGGAATGAGCAAGTGAGAGGAAAATCTGACTTAAACACTCTCAGGAAGGATCAAACGGAATTTGGTTTCCTGGAGGGAAAGTCTTTGATTGGCTGGATGGGTAACAGTAGGTAGGCAGGTCAAGATTGAGTGCACAGATCGAGTCACTTCCTGTGTGTGGGGGTTGTCACGATTGGTTGCACACATTGTGGTGGTTGTCTTACTGTAAGTGTCAATTAGGACCGCTTTTGTGTGGGGGCTAATGGTTGTTAATTAGCCTGCTTGTCAAGTAGAGTTAGCCAAATATTGCTCAGGTGGAGGCCATTATCCTGTGGGACAGCATTATGCACCTCGATTCCCAGAGCTTCTCTGACTCGTCGTTGATACCAGTTGGGGACTTGCGTGATGAGTCTGCTTTCATCCCATAGGATCCTGTGTTTCCCGGTGTGGACATGGTGGACTATAGTAGACTTGTCCCGTTCGTAACGTCGGCCATGGGACTGATGTTCCTTTAACCGGGTGGCAAAGGATCGGCTTGTCTCTCAGAATCATCTGGATCTTGTGAGAGGCTGCTCCCAAGTATGGGAGGGTCACTCTCGACTTCGGTTGTGTTCCACTATCATTCCGCACAGGTGGGAGCGCTGTGGAAATCTTGTGTGTGGGGTAGCTGTTGCGTTGCAACACCTGCTTGATGTGCTTCAGTTCCCTGGGTAGATGGGCTTGGTCGCTGACCTCGTAGGTTCGCTTAACCAAGGTCTTGTTGATGGATCTCAACACGGACGGATGGTGAAATGAACGGTAGTTCAGATATCGGTCCGTGTGAGCAGGTTTACGGTAAACCTGATGGGAAAGGGATCCCTGTGCCGTCCTCGTGATCTTGGTGTTCAGAAAGGGGATAGCCCGTTGGTTATCCATTTCCATGTTGAACTTAATGGTTGGGGGTTGAGAGTTTAGGTGCTGAAGGAAGTTGTTGATTTCCTCGGCACCATGTTGCCAGACCACAAAGGTGTCATCCACGTTTCTAAGCCACACTTTGGGTCGGAGCGTCGCTGTCTGTAGTGCTGTCTCTTTAAAGTTTTCCATGAACAAATTTGCAACGATAGGGGACAGTGATGACCCCATTGCTGCGCCTTCTGTCTGCTGGTAGAAAGTGTCTCTCCATCTGAAAGAGGTGGAATTGAGACACATCCCAAGCAAGCCATGGATCTCTGTTGGAGACAGTTTGGTCCTGTCTGGTAGAGTTCGATCAGAGTCGAGTCTCTTGAGGACGCATGCATCCTTAATTGGCACACTCGTGAATAGTGACTCAACATCAAAGCTGACGAGGAGATCACTATTAGAGACTGTCATCTGACGGACTTGGTCGATGAATTGTTTGGAGTTCTTTACATGTTGTACAGTTTGGCCAACAAGAGGCTGAAAGATAGAAGCCAAGTGTTGAGCCAGTGCGTACATGGGAGAGTTCGTGGTCGACACGATGGGTCTAAGTGGAATGTCCGGTTTGTGAATTTTTGGTTACCAAAAGAGTATTGGGCACAAGCCCGATGAGTTACGTAGTTTGCGGTACAGCTAGGGTTTGGGACAAAGCGTCTTTCCGTTGTAGCGAGAGGAGCTTGTCATTTACCCTTCGTTCTAGAGCTGTTTAGGGTCTCTGGGTAGTTTCAAGTAGGTGTCAGTGTCCAGCAAATTATGGACCCTGGTCTCGTAGTCCTCTTTATCCATAACCACGGTTGCATTCCCCTTGTCTGCTTTGAGGATGTGGATGGAATTGTCCTCTCTAAGACTGGAGATGGCTGACTTCTCGGCTGTAGTGAGATTAGCCGAGTTGGCTTGACCGAAGTCAGTGCCTGGGTGATTTGGATGCAGACCGAATCCGCCTGCGATTGGCTGAGGTGTTGGAGACCAGGCTCAATTTGCTGGATGAAGTACTTCCAGTTAACTTGCTTGGGGGCCACAGAAGATTTCAGTCAAAGGGAAAGAACCTGATGTTCATCTTTAGTCAACTGACATTGACTTAGATTTACAACGGTGTTGCCGAGCCGCAAGATTCGTGTCGGTTTTTTTGATGGTGGGGTTGCGAGGGATCAATTTCTTGAACTTCCTCATTTGTCGAGTCCTGGTGGTCTGGCAGAAAAATTTACTGGAAAATTCATTGAAACGATCAACCTTGCACCAGTCTTCCTCGGAGAGTGTGGACTGAAGGTTGTCTTGAGTCGCCTGTATGTCCTCTTTGAATCGTCTGAGCTAGCAATGGGTGAATCTGATCCGTTCTCGTATGAGGTTCTCTGAATCTTGTTGAAGTATAGCCGCTGCTCATCTGGAGTGAACAAGTGCATGAAGCACCAAGCCCCGGGGGATGACCCCGGTATCTCTACTCCTCTTGAGGAAGGTGAGATTGTTGACAAGTCTGGCTTCCTTGAGCTTCGCTCGCTTTAGTCTTCTTGTATCCTTTAAGGTCTGCTCCCCGTAGAGGTGTATGATGAAATCTTTGAAGGCTTCCGTGGTGGTAGACGGCTTCACGGTGCACCACGTATTCTTTCCGGAGTATGTGAGTGGCCCTGAAAAAGGCCTACCCTGGATACTCTGGATAAACTAAAGCTCCTGAATTACGAGGAGTTCCTGAAGGAGCTTGGCTTCAAGCCGCTCTCCAGGCACTATTTTGCCATCGCCTTCACCAACCCAGGGGAGCAGTTCTACATGTTCACCTCGCTCTCCGCCTGGCTGATAAGTCAAAGTCAAAGTGGGAGGCACTACTTAACAGACCTCAAGAGATGATGACCCCAATGCCACCATCGCCAACATCCTAACTCGGATATAGTGGAACGCAACCGAAGTCGAGAGTGATCCTCCCATATATGGGAGCAGTCTCTCACAAGATCCAGAGGATTCTGAGAGAAGCCGACATTGAAATTCGTAACAGTTCTTCAACCAAACTTCAATCTCTCCTCACCGCACACAAGTACAAACGACACTCCAAGAACCTTTTTTGAGTCTACCGCATTCCTTGTGAATGGGGTAAGGTCTACATCGGAGAGACAGGCCGATCCTTTGTCACCCGGTCACCCGGTCACCCGATCCTTTGTCACCCGGTCACCCGATCCTTTGTCACCATGGCCGACGGGACGAACGGGACAAGTCTGCTATAGTCCACCATGCCCACACCTGTGAACACAGGATCCTATGGGATGAAAGCAAACTCATCACCCAAGTCCCCAACTGGTATCGACGAGTCAGAGAAGCTCTGGAAATCGAGGTGCATAATGCTGTCCCAAATATCTGGCTAACTCTACTTGACAAACAGGCTAATTAACACCCATTAGCCCCCACATAATAGTGGTCCTAATTGACACCTACAGTTAGACAACCATCACAATGTGTGCAGCCAACCGTGACAACCCCCATACACAGGAAGTGACTCTGTGCACCCAACCTTGACCTGCCTACCTACTGTGACCCATTCAGCCAATCAAAGACTTTCCCTCCAGGAAGCCAAAGTTCCTTTGATCCTTCTTGAGGGTATTTACGCCGGATTTTCCTAAAGGGAGGTCGGAGGAGGAGGACGTGCGAGGGGTGCTCTCGGCTCTGCTCTGCTCTACTCTACTGTGTTCTGCTTTGCTATATGTTTCTGCTTTGATTTTCTACCAACCGGACTGAAAGTTCATAAAAAACCGAGAACAGACAGGTAAGCCCACGTAGATATAGAGGGTTTCTTCTTAGAAGCACCTCGTAGGGCAGCACCCTAACAGCAGATCGCTATTGCCTCTGTTGTCTGTCTATCTCTCTCTCTCTCTCTCTCTTGGATAGAGTGGTATTTGGTTTTAAGATGGACCAGTAGGCCTGAAAAAAAAACCCCGCCTATTTAAGGCAGGTAAACCCCCTCTCCGAATTTTGAAAAAGGAACAATGTCGGACTCCTCCGGAGAGGAGGCCTACGAAGAATATGCCTCTTTTCTAGCCTCCCCCAATCCTGATACTCCTGCACGTAGAAAATCTAAAGCCCTCCCTCTTCACGACCCATAGACGTATAGATAGACCTAGGTGTTTCAAAAAACATTTCCCACTTTTGATTCTTAATAATTCATAAACTATATATCAGATAACACTGTCATTGATATGAGTAATAGCTGAATAGTGTACAATTTGGTTGAAGGTAGTGTGAATATGAAAACATAAATCAGTTTCATGAAATCCATGATTAATTTCACAGTTAGGTTCCAGATTTTGCTCTATTTTCAACTCTCTGTACAAAATTTCGCTTTGCACAGGGGTAAGTGGGTGTGTATGGGAGTGTGTGGTTAACACCCTGACTATGGTCCTAAACAATGGTTAGGGTTCGAATGCTTCATTATTTATTCATGAGAAATTCCACTATCCCAATTAGTCTGTATTTAGCCTCTGGCAGTATCTGTGTAAAGTCAAACGCCTGCCGATACTGTCGTTGGGTCTCGACAGTGCTCTCCCTACTTCTGAAAAACGAAATTACAATGAATACTTTCTGTTCTATCGTAAACATGACAGGAAGCAAAGAAAATCAATTAGAGTATACACTTGTGTAAATGGAGCCTTACATAAATCCACTGTGAAACATATCGCCCCAATGATTAATGCTGCTGAACTCTTAACCAAAAATGATTTCTTTTTATCAAAAAGCGAAAAATTTGTCAGACTAATTAGTAGACAGTTGTATT
Organism: Diadema setosum; assembly: GCF_964275005.1. NCBI lineage: Eukaryota > Metazoa > Echinodermata > Echinoidea > Diadematoida > Diadematidae > Diadema > Diadema setosum. The sequence continues at coordinate 2,749,006 of NC_092706.1, read as the reverse complement.
AAAATGAGGAACTTTAGATCATTTATGCTTATTTATATCCCAAGTGTAGTGATATGTGAAGCAAAAATTGAAACTGATTGCCAGCTGGAATGGAATGTGGTGTTTGCAAGCACATGGAAACGTGTGCTCCCTTTTTCCATGTGCATGCAGTTTACCCTTTACCGTGCATGAATCCAGACTAGCAGTGCCCAGGGCAATCCACATAAATTATTGATTAAGCACTCATGTGCCTGGGAGCACGAGACTGACGCCTAGTCAACAGGTGGTTCAGGCATGTCCATTGTTAAGGGCCATTGTCAGCACACACTCACATACACATCATTGGTTCATGTGCAAGGTTCAATTTTTGTACAGAGGGTTAAAAATTGACCAAAATCTGAAACCTTACTTCAAAATCAATCTTAGATTTAATGAAACTGATTTATGCTTTCACAATCAAATTACCTTCAACCAAATTGTACACTATTCAGCTATTATTTATATCAATGACAGTTTTATCGGATGAATAGTTTTTGAACTATTAATGATCAAAAGTGGGAAATGTTTTTTGAAACACCTAGTACTAGGAAAAAAAAAGTACACGACGTTCGTCGTCTGTCTCCACGACAAGGTCAAATATTGTAGAGAATGAAACCCATACTAACAACCAAAAACGTCCGCAAAGGTCAACTCAAACTCAAAACGAATCGGTAGTAATCTCTGCCCTGGAAAAAAAAAGAACATTTGTTCCCTGAATACCCTCCAAATTGCACGGGAAATACACTCGTATGTTGGGGCCTCCAAATTGCACGGGAAATACACTCGTATGTTGGGGATGTACAGTCTGTGAAAAGATGCAAAAATCGCACACTACGCATCAAGTGTAAAACCACACAACAGGTGTCTAAATTTCTCGAACTTATGGAGTTGGGAGGAATGTCGGTTTGGGTAAAAGTCTACGAGCCCTTCGAAAACATTTCACGTGGTGTTATACGTCAGGTAGATACGGAGCTAACAGACGAAGAAATCCTAGACAACCTAAAGACACAAAGGGTGGAACGAGTGAAACGCTTCATGAAGAAAAGAAACGGGGCTTTACAAGCCACCGGGTGGGTTCTATTATCATTCAATAGCAAAGAACTTCCAGAATCTGTTCAAGTTGGTTACGAACACGGAACACCACGAGGTCTCTTCATACACCCCACCACCAATTAGATGCTCTAAATGTCAACGATTGAATCACACCCAAGACTCTTGTAATTCAAAAACGCAAGTATGTGTCCGCTGCGGCGGCCCTCATTCCTTCGATGAATGTAAATCCAAACCCAAAATGTGTACGATGGGGCCAGAATCATTCAGCCGCGTACAAAGGGTGTCCAAAATGCAAAGAAGCGCAGGAAATACAAAACATCAGGTACTAAGAACGCGTCTCTTCCGCAGACGCAGCGAAGTTATATAATCGCACCAAGCAAACTACACATACCGAGGAAGTAGCAAAACAGACTGAAAGACGCACTGCCAATGTCCAGGAAACCATTGACCCAAACTCCCATACACGAAATAGGAACAATGAAGAGAAGGCTAACAAAACGAAAATGGCCGCTACACAAGAACCTACCCCAGTAGATATTCTTTATGAAAAGGAAAACGACAACCATACATCAGTGAGAACAGAGAAGGTGGGAAATACAAAGCCGAATAACAACTTTATCGTCTATGTTGATTTCACTCAATTTCTGTCGTTCTTTGTTTTTATCATCAACAATCTAGATTCACATAAATCACACTCAAACAGAATCAAATTTGTGGTTGATGCAGCGATTGCGTTTCTGGATATAGACTCTGTCAAACGAGAGGATATCCATCTATTACTTTCGGACATGAAAGTATAAACGATGGCGGCCCGACTCCTTCCCATGCTCACCATATTACAGAGGAACTCACAGAGTTTTACTGCCCCCCCCCCCCGGAAAAACGCAGTATCTACATCCAGCTCTATTTCTCAACAACCGAGATATTCACCATTTTATATTTTTGCCAAAGCCCCTGGAAAATATACTCTTTTGAAAAATTCCTTCATTGTGGAATTTTAGTCTATCTAGCTACCAATTTTCCTGGAAAATATCATTTTGTGTTTTTGTTTTGTTTTTAAGTTATTGATGAAAATGTAGATACTTTGGGGAAACCCCATGCAATTGACTGATTTCCCGAAGGAAAAACACAGTATCTACAATGTCTTCCCCAAGGAAAAACGCAGTATGATACAGCGGAATGACTAGGATTAATCTTCTGCCATAATTATGTATGCATGTATACATCATTGTACAAGTAATCATGATGTACCATCCTCAACCTTGGGCCCTGGGGGATGGATCCCCCACCCCCCCCCCCCCCCCAGTTATGTCCTGATTACAGAGCAGGCTTCATAACATTAACAAATAACAGATCGTTCTTGGAACGTTTTGCTTTTTCAGATTGCAGCTCAAACCTAAAAACTAAAACATTCCCAGATCGATCTAGCTGTAACGTTACGTGTTTAATATGAAGCTTGCCAGGGCTGTAATGTGGTGCTACATGGCCTAGCCGCTAACTAGTAGATCTAGATCTGTACAGTCTGGGCTAGAGTCTGTCTAGACCAAAATAAATTTAAATCGGATGTTTGGACCTAGATCGATCCCGACTAGTTTTTATATATCGTTTATTCTAGGCTGGCTACGTAGCAGGCTAAACGAGTCTACAGCCTCAGGCTATATACACACATGCACAATACTGACAGAAAAAAAAAAATAGCCTAGTAGGTTTAGTCTAAGCCCTACACGAGACATGACTCTTTAATTAGAAAAAATATATCTAGGTCTAGATCGAAGTTACATCCGCACTCTAAGCATATTCCTTCCGGATCGAACCAAAGTTTTTTATGTCATGTAAATTTGTAATGTAACTTTTTTTACTTGTAAGTTGTAGCATGCAGCATGGGATCATGCATGCATTTTATGCAACCCAGTCTCTCTAGGGTCCAGATAAGAATTAAAATACAACTTATTCTTAACTGTCTCTATTTTGTCCATTTACCTATTTTTCACATAATCTATTGTAAGCTATTCAATTTTAAGACAGTATGGTATGGAGTAGATAATTGAACATTGATACTTCACTAGACTTAGGATTCTAAGTGGTTAGGTTTTAGTTTTAGACTTCTTACTTAGTTTTATAAACAGGCCTGCCCTATCATTAGGCCTATTCTAGTCCTACATTAGATCTTTCTTTAGACTTTCGGAATACGGACCCTGAAAGTTCTGATTAACGTTAAGTCTAACGTTAGAAAAGAGACGCAACGTTACTGTCTAGACAAGTCTTAGACTTAACGTTAGACTTAGATCTATAGGGTCGAACATGTTACATAACCTGACGTTTATCCAACACAACACAAATAGGTCTAGATCTATTGCCTTTCGCCGAAACTTTCGGATTCGGAGCCTGACGAATTTTGACTAGGGTCTAGGCCTAACAAAGTTACTTCACAACAAGTTAATATTGAAATAGTACGGAAGATGTTCATCATCGTGGTAGAATATGAAAGAATAAAGCTGATCGTTTGTCACACGAAGCGAGGTAAACACAAATGTATGCATTTGTGTTTACCTCGCTTCGTGTGACAAACATGCATTTGTGTTTACCTCGCTTCGTGCGACAAACGATCAGCTTTATTCTTTCAATATTGAAATAGTTTTGAATAACTTAGACCTACTCATTGTCTGCAGATAAATTTTTCTTGAGGGCTAGGCTTACGAGTAATTTTCCCCGCGACAACATTTTGTTTTAATCCAAGTACACACTCACACTGTATGCAGCTAGCCGGGCCCTGTGCTGACTGCATGCTCAGTGCAGCTAGCTGCAAACTGTCAGTGTTGTGCTGTATTGTTTTAATGTGCACTCGGATAGTCTTAATCACACACTGTGTTTTATATAAGGATCACGATATCATCAAGATATTTACTAATCATTATTGTTTCGTTTAGATATTTTGAACATTATGTTTTATTATTGAGCAAGTATATCTAAAGAAAGTAATTTACGTTCAAATTACAGAACAACCGGCAAAGTATTCACATATATAAATAACAGTGTCTGGTAATTAAGACTAGCTTTGTAGATACTGCGTTTTTCCTTGGGGAAATATTCATCATGTAGATACTGCGTTTTTCCTTGGGGAAAGAGCAAGTTACTGCCTTTGGCAGTTACGGAAAAGCAGCTTTCCAAACATTTTTTTCAAAAATCTGAATATGTCATATGAACAAAGATTGCCCACTGAATATATTTATCCAAAAAAGTGAAAGTCGACAAAAATGTCAGATACTGCGTTTTTCCTTGGGGGGGGGGGGCAGTTTAATGCTCACGGTTTTGAATTTACTCAAAATTTAACAAAGTTAAACTCTCAACGCGTATGCCGGTACATGTCATTTGTTTGACAGGAAACCTGGTTTCATGATCTCAGTATTGGTCATATTCCTCACTACACTGCATACCCCGGAACAGGGATACCCACGGGGAGGTTGTGCTATTTACATCCATGAGTCAATTCCTTTCCAAGTTGTCGACTGTACTGTGAAAGCAGAATGTCAACACGTAGATATTTTTATTGATAAATTCATAAATTTATAATCCTTGTTCGACTCTGACGGAGATCACGTTACAGAGCCTCATAGAAAAATCCAGGAAAAGATTATTCCTTTGCGGAGATGTCAACAGCCATAATGTTCTGTGGGGTAGTGGTCACACTAATCGAAACGGAGAAGTAGTCGAGAACTTCATAGCGAAGAACGATTTAGTACTACTGAATGACGGCGCCCCCACGCGGTTAGATCCCCGCACTGGAAATTTTTCTAGCCTTGATCTGACCTTAGTGTCAAAGGACCTCGGCGCACGTTGTAATCGTTATGCTACTACACAGAGACATGGAAGTGATCATTATGTTATCTGTACCACCATCAAGATGTCTGGTACCTCCCCTGTAGTTCATGAATCTGGAAATAAATGGAAAACATATTTGGTCATTCCTGAATGCTAAGTGGAATTTGTACTCTGAGAAAATCTGTGTTTTATTCTGTGCTGAGAATAATACTATGTCTCGTGAAAGTACTGTTTAAGAGCAGTATGATTTGTTTATCGAGAAGGTTTTTTTTTTTGTACTGCAAATGATATGTTTAAGTTACATGAGATGAGAACAGTAAAAAGAAGGCCGACACCATGGTAGAATAACGATTGTAAGAGAGCTGTGAAAGCACGAAAGAAAGCCAAAAATGAATTTGAGAAAACATCACTTCATTCAGATTTGCAAATATACCTTCGCAAAAAGGCAATAGCACAACGAGTAACAAGACAAGCAAAACATTCCAATTGGAGAAATTTTTGTGAAAACCGTTTCACCCCGATTGTGAACGTATGGAACAGAATAAAGTCAATGAACGGTAATATCTCCGGGGTAAATAAAGGGATCCCTGCCTTGATTCTTGAAGACCGAGTTGTTGCCGATGACAAGGAAAAGGCAGAGGAGTTAGAAAGAATGTACACATTATTACATCCGCCAAATGCTCAAAATCTGCAAAAGCAAATACATGTAGCTACTTTGAAGTCTTATATTGACTTTAATGAATATGATAAATATGAAATCGTAAATGAAGATTTTACTATGTCTGAATCGTCTACGGCGATTAAAGCCACTAAAAATACTGCGCCAGGGCATGACTATATCTGCCAACCCTTGATTACACACCTTCCTGAGTGTGCCTTATATAATTTGCTACGAATTTTCAATCTTATCTGGAAAACATCTGTGCTGACACAAGGATGGACCCATTCAATCGTTAACCCGATTCTGAAACAAAATTCAGACCCATCAAAACCCTCGTCATACATACCAATATCTCTGACTTCGGTGATGTGTAAGTTGATAGAACGTATGATGAATAAGAGATTGTTGTGGATAATTGAGAAATGTCAGCTATTATCCCCTAATCAATTTGGTTTTAGAAACCATAGAAGCACAACGGACGCGATCGTTAGCCTAGAAAATGATGTACATAAAGGTTTGGTAAGTAAGGAATGTGTTATATCTTGTTTCTTGGATTTTGAAAAGCTTATGATGTGTTGTACAGAGAAGCAAATATTCATAAGATGCCAAAGATAGGTTTCTGTGGAGGAATTATTACATGGATACACAGTTTTTAAATAGCCGAACAATTCACGTTAAAGGGGAAGGCTAGTAACTGATCAGTGGGAATCAGTGGAAATGCTGGAAGATGATTGTTCCAATCCTTATGGGATTCATTCAAGAGTTCATTGTATATCTATTGTTGTGTGAAAATGATTTGCTTCAGAATGGTCTCATATTCAAGTAATGTGCAGTTTAATGCTTCCAGGTTAGCGTCCCTGGTCAGTGACGGTGCATTAATCTGCACATTACTTGAATATGAGACCGTTCTGAAGCAAATCATTTTCACACAACAATAGATATACAATGAACTCTTGAATGAATCCCATAAGGATTGGAACAATCATCTCCCAGCATTTCCATTGATTCCCACTGATCAGTTACTAGCCTTCCCCTTTAAGCTTAACGATGTTTTGTCTGATACGTTTGTGTCTAATTATGGCTTACCCCAAGGCAGTGTTATCAGCCCGACATCATTCAACATAATGCTGGGTGATTTGAATGATGGATTAAGCAAGGTTAATGCTTCTTTATACGCTGATGATGTAGTGATATGGTGTGTAAATAAAAACATTATTTTTATGTGAAGAAAGCTCAAACAGCTCTTGATTTTATATCTGAATGATGCCATAATTGGGGCATGACTTTATCTATATACGAAGAAATCATGCGCGGTTGTATTTAGCAACAGAATACCAAAGGTATGTATTAGATTATGTGATGAGTCTATGGAAGATAAAAAGGAGTTTAAATATCTTGATGTGTGGTTTGATTATAAGTTAACTTGGAAGATTAATACAGAATCAATTATAATGAGATGTAAGAAAAGAATGAATTTGTTGAGGCTTTTTAGCTGGTACTGACTGGGGAGCTGATACAGCAACACTATTTGTAGTTTATAGAGCACTTATTCGATCTATTTTGGATTATGGATGTATTGTGTATGATTCAGCCGCTAAATATCTGAAAGATAGATTACAATCAATTCAATATCAATGTTTAAAGATTATTACAGGAGCCGCTATAGCTACCTCAACTGATGCACTCCAAATAGAGTGTGGGGAGATGCCCCTAGATCTACGAAGACAATATCTTACTGATTCATTGAAATTCCATATTCAAGCGCAAAATACAGACTATCCTTTGAAATCACTCCTGCTATCTTGCTGGCAATATGAGACATGTCACTGGAAAGCTGGCAGAGAACCATTTGCAATGAGATTCACCACCCTAAATGAAATCATCGAAAATATTAACAGTTGTACCAGAGGTATTCCTTTTTGGTACTTTGTTGTACCACATATTTCTCATTATATCAAGAAAAGGATAGCCAATAAGAAAGATGTTAGAGAGTATGAATTGAGGGAGATGATGTTAGAGTATATCAATAATGAAAGGAAAATTTATTTAATGATTTACACGGAGGCTCTTCCAAACAAGAGAACGTAATATCTTCTGCTTTTTATGTACCAAAATATAAATATAGTAAAGCGTTCCGCATCCCTCCCGTTTCAGTATACAGATCGGAACTCATAGCCATCCTAATGGCTCTGGAATGGTTAGAAGTGAACCATATGCAGACACCTGTGTTAATATTGACTGATTCGTTATCCGCATTACAAGCAATAGACCATCGAGATTCCTCTCCTCTCGTTTTTGAAATTTTGTGTAAAATTAAACACCTACATAAAAAATGAACTACTTTGTTTGTTTGTTTGTTTGTTTGTTTGTTTCTTTGAGTGGGTTCCCTCTCATTGTGGAATCTCAGGTAATAAGAGAGCCGACACTCTGGCTAAATCAGGACTCTCACACCAACAAGTTGATTTGCAAGTCTCTTATACGGTGACAGAATTATGATGTAGTTTTATGTTGAATTTTTACACCAGCATCTAATGTACGAGATGGGAAAACTCACAGTATAGAAGGCATCTTTATACTATTCAGCCTACACCACATACGAAATTTAAATCATTCTGCAAAAGTAGAAAAGATGAATGTGTATTACATCGCTTAAGACTTGGAAAATGTAGGCTTTATTATTATTTGTGTAAAGTAGGAAAACATGACAATGGACAATAGTAATTGCGGAGAACAAGAAACCATCTCTCATGTTCTGATGTATTGCAAAAAATACTCCGAAGAACGAAAGTCTTTTTTTCATATGTAAACGATTAAAGATAGCATCTAATGCTCTCACATTACAAGATTTGTTTCAAAATGATGAGCTTCACCAGGAATGTGTTTTATTCTTTTTGAAATCCACGGGCATATATGCTAGAATATGATTTTATCACAAAAGAAACATTCGTCGAGGACTGTGTCAAGTCTCACATTATCTCCTCCGTTTTCTTCTCCCCTATTTTTTTTTCTTATTTCTACCTAATGAGAAGATTATATATCGGGAGGAATTGTGTATATAACGTAATATCATTGATGCATAGCACTGCACTGCACTTATCCGCTATTGGGCTTGTCTGTTTGTATTGTTTTAGAATTATAGTAGTTAATATATCGTTCGTTTCTGGTGTATTACGATACACAATTCGGGAAACTGCCTCGCAAATAATGTGTCGGGTGGAGCACCTTCGTTGCAAATGAGTGGTCTAGGTCATGCGCGATCGGCCGAGAAGCCTGCTCAACATTACCGAGCCGGGCTGACCAGATTTTGCGAGCCTTGTACGAGGTGTTTTTCTCTATCTCAACCTTTATGCGTGCAGATTGCTCCCCGCGCCAAATTGTTATCACGAGTATTATTGTAGTTATATAATAATGGAATTATTATTTTTTCCGTTGTTGGAAAAAATTGAGTGTGAGTTTCTCTTTATATAAAAGATAAAGGCGTAAATATTCAATATTGAATGAGGCGCCTTTAAGCACCACCACCACCACCAACAACAACTCATTTGCTCATTCCCTTGAGAACGGCGAGAACATGCCTGCCGAAACGTCGAGATTGGGTAGGCCCTTTTCAGGGCCACTAACATACTCCAGAAAGAAAACGTGGTGCACCGTGAAGCTGTCTACCACCCAACATTCTACCACCACGGAAGCCTTCAAAAATTTCATAACGAAAAAGGTGTCTTGCACATCTTCCTTTGATTGCTCAAAAATTGAGAGTATTTCGATCCCCAAGATTTTGCAACGGACCGACCGCCCGCCCGACCGACCGGCCACCCGACCTCAGAGTGATTCCTACATACCCCCCCCCCCTACACACTATGTGTGGGTGGGGGTATAAAAAAAGAGAAGAGGTAAGATCCCACAATTAAAAATTCGTATTTTCCCCAGAATGTTTAATCTTTTTATATTTTTAGTGCAAATTTTTCACATAGTCCAATATTGAATATTAAATATAGTCCAATATAGAAAATATTGGGTATAGTCCAATATAGAAAATAATGTTCGTTTGTTTTTTGTTTATTTGTCTATATTGAGTTGATTTATGTACCACATGCTACTGTAATACACTGGTATCCATTTAGTACCCTTTGTAAATGTACTTGTAAAGAATGATTTGTAAATACTGTATATATTTCGGGTTTTTTTTTTTTTTTGGTAGATCTCCTATTGTTCTGTTTCTATCTGAAAATTTATGTATGCATTGTATACAATGTCCTAAGCTGGTTTGAGTCTTATTTAAGTGATCGCTACCAAATGGTGTGTGTCAATGAAGCAAAATCTGATCAAGTTCACCTCAAAAGCGGAGTCCCCCAAGGATCCGTAGGAGGGCCCCTGCTTTTTTCCGTACACCTCAGTCAACTCAGACGTGTGTTACATAAGCACTCTGTTAAGTACCACTGTTGTGCTGATGATGTGCAGTTGTATATATCTTTCGCACCTGGTCAAGAAAACACTGTATCTGCTCTAAAGGTGTGATTTCACGGAGCACGAGACGCGAATGACAAAATCCAACATTCGGAAAAGTTTTTCTCCCAATGTGTTCCGACAATGAAGCCGAAAACTATTCTTGAGCAATTTGTGCGAAGTTCTCACGACGTATGTGCGAATGTCGGGTGTATCATTGCTGAAGTACAGCATGTTACGTACACGGAGAAAATATACCCAAGGAGACAAGGAGTGATGGGAGCTGTCTTGAGTTGAAGTTTTTTTTCTTTCCTCTATTTCTCCTTTTTCTATTGTGTGCGTGCCTGCAATTTTTCTTAGGACCTATCTCCACAAGTAAAGCATTTGATTATTATTATTCTTTTTTTTTGTCAGTTTCTCCAACAAATAATCTCTAGTTTCAAATAAAATTTTATATTCTGCGATTTTTTGTACACCAAACATTTCTTTCTCTTTGCTGGTCTTTAATTTCTTCTTTACTATTATTGTTGTTGATATTTGTTTAATGTTTAGATGTATGCTACAATTTTGATTTGTAGAAGACGTGGGTCATACATCCCCCAAACATACGCTAAACGTTCATGAGAATGTCTCAAAAGGTACGCGAACAGTTTGCGGTTACGTCGTAAAATGATCGGAAAACTTCGCAGATTTCGCGAAACATACGCGAGATATTGTCCAAAGTTTCGGGGTCTGTTTGGGGTTTCACGAACATTTTGCGAACATCGCGCGTGTCTTGCGAATGTCTTGCGCATATGACGTGGCTTTAAAGACACTTTCGAGAAGAAATCACGAGCAAATCACGACCAAGTGTGCGGAAAAGGTTCGCAAAAGATTTTGACATTTTTTGAAATTCTCGCCGAAGTAAAAACGACATTCGCGAACACTTGACGACGCTTCCGAACCCTCACGTTCGTTTGGCGATCTTTTGCAGACTAAAATACGAATGCTGGATTTTGCCATTCGCGTCCTTCGCAAATCGTTCGCGTGCTCCGTGAAATCACACCTTTAGGGAGCTTGAAGTATGTATTGAGGATGTTATAGCATGGATGCGCTTACACTCACTCAAAGTCAACAATGCGAAGTCTGAATTTATGTTGTTTGGTTCTAAGGCCCATCTGTCAATGTCTGGAGCATGTACTATCAAAGTAGGGGATTCATTAATTCAATATTGTCTAACAAATGCAGAAATCTTGGTGTTATTTTCGATTCTACTATGTCCATGTCATATCAAGTCTCTACTATCTGTCAGTCTGTACGATACCAACTGCGTAACTTGGGGTTTATCAGAAAGTACCTCACTCAAGTCTAGTACAGAAAAGATAGTGCATGCACTTGTTACTAACTTCTCGTTTGTATTTCTGTAATGCTCTGCTGTATAACACATCAAAATCACAACTAGACCGTCTTCAAAAGCTTCAAAATAATGCTGCCCGTTTAGTTTTATTGTCACCTACGAGAGAACATGTAACACCCTTACTTATCTCTCTACACTGGCTGCCCATTCATTATCGAATCATGTTCAAGTTACTGCTATTTGTTTTTCATTCACTGCATGGAACTGCTTACTACAACTGTAGCTTGATTACCCCTTACAATCCTTCTAGGCGCCTTAGGTCTTCAAACTCATCTCTACTTGCTGTACGACAAACTCATAATTCTTGGGGTGATCGATCATTTCTGTTTGCTGGCCTATTCCTATGGAACAGACTCCCACAAAACATTCGTAATCTGTCCTAAGTGAGTTTAAGAGCTCACTTAAAAACTGGTTATTTAGACAAGCTCTTTTGTAAGCATTTTCTTTTCCTTCTCTCATACCTCTTTTTCACTGGTATTTTCTTTCTGCCTCTCTTTCTTGCGCCATGAGCATCTATTCATGATGGATACCGGCGCATTACAAGTGTTTATATTATTACTATTATCATTATTATTATTTATACAGGGCTTCCTTGAAAAGCAGGTCTGCTGGCTGTCAGCAGAACTGAACGGAATGTCCCTGTTAAAAGATCTTGTTAATAAATAAATGAAAATAGATAAATTGTAAAATAGATCGCTGGATTTCGCTTTTAAAAATGCAAAAGCTTCCTCGTGCGAGGCCCCTGGATTGTCATTTTTATATGTGTGTGTGTGTGTGTGTGTGTGTGTGTGTTTAATTGAAAATTTTTCAATTATGCCAGCTAAAGAGCGCACTAGATCGCTGGATTTCAGTTCTTAAAAGGGCATTTTACCGGTTTTTAATTTTTTATATGTTGTTCTTTTAATTCTAAAAGACCCAGCGGTGCAAACAGAATGAAAATTTCATAACGATTAAGTCCGTAATTTAATGTTAAAAATGGAACTTTTTAGGTGAGTATTATGCTAATGAGCTGACGAGCCCGGATGTTATGATGGCACACGTGCTCTCACTATTACTGATTACAAGTGCTTGCATACGCGTGCGTTAATTCGTATCGAGTAGCAGACGACGCTTAGGCCTAATTTAGCCAGCAGGCGGCGCTTGTGTACTGTTCTATCCATGTAGATATCTCAAATTTCACTAAACCAAATCGCACCAAAATTACAGTATATACTTCATAGCATATTTCAAAGTATTCTCTTATATTTGAACGAAATCAGTAATCGAGAAGTATCAATATTGACGCCGACTTTCAAGTCGTCACTCAAAAAAAAAAAAAATCACTCTTCGCGAGAGATCTTGGCGAACGCAAGATGCACAATCTAGAACTGAAGTTAGCCGACTAGTACTGTGCGAACGGGGAATTTACGCGAGAACTAAACTCAAAAGTGTAATGATTTTTGCGACTTGTGTGATATAGGAACTACATTTTTCATTCAACTTACCGCAAATAATTTGTAAATTTATTTATTGCCCCCGATTACTTGAAAGATTTGTCTCATGATATTAAATGGCTAACTTCAGTCTGTGCGTGCGCAGCAGATAGACACTCTAGGTAGGGCCTGGCCGCAATATCACTCATGTTAGTCGTAGGTCCTAGAGCAGATTATTTTTAACGACGCCGACAGGAAAGTCGACATCTACACTTACGCTTCCCGACATGTGATTTGTTTCCAATTAATGTGAGCTGTTGGATATGAATCATAAAGTACTTCCTGTGAGTTTGGTGCCATTTGGCAAGGTGAATTTTGAGATATCTACATGGATACGGAAGTACGCTAGCACTATACCTACACCAGCGCTGGGATCGCGAAGCGGCGACACTGTGTTAGAATCTACGTGGTTAGGCCACTCTTTCGAGATATGGGTCCTAGTAGGCCTACTGAAACAAACTTTTAGATCTAACATTAGTCCTTGGTGTAAAGAACACCACTATGAGATTTACTTTACTTACTTTACTTTTACTTTTCCGGAACGATGGTGTAGGACAGAGCCTGTTCATCGATCAGGTAGAGTTATCTCTTGATGCTCTCTTTCCAATCAAGCAATTGTCCAGCGCTGTTACCCTTCTTATACAATTAACAGCTCAACTTCTATTGCGTATTTGTGTTATTACCAAAAATGGCCTATGGCAGGAGTTGACAGCTACTGGAGACCAAGAGCATGTATTATGTACCAATACACATAGTACATGTAATGACTATCCCAATCAGTCATAAGCAAACACAACACCTTTCCAGTGCTTGTCTAGCCTATTCTTAAAGGCATTTATGGAACAAGCAGAGACCACTTCTTCTGGGAGAGAGTTCCACATACCAACAACTCTGTTAGCAAAGAAATACTTTCTGACATCTAACCTTGCAAACCGTTTTCCCAGTTTCATAGAATGACCACGTGTTCGTCCATTACTATTATGAGAGAACATGTCAACTTTTGTGTGGTAGTGTCCATGTAGATACTTGTACACATCAATCATGTCCCCTCTTTTTCGCCTGTAACTGAGAGATGGCAGTGAAAGGTGGCGTAGACGTTCAGAGTAGGACAAATGCCTAATCCCCGGAATCATTTTAGTCGCCCTTCTCTGAACACTTTCAAGTCTTCTTTGTTCACCTAGCTTGAAAGGTGACCACACAGCTTGACCATATTCCAAGATGGGTCTCACAATGCCTTTAAACAAGAGCCTAACAGTATCCTCATCCAAATATACAAAGGATCTCCTAATAATTCCTAACAGCTTATTTGACTTTGCAACAGCTTGGGAAATATGGTCCTTGAATGTCAATTGTGAGTCCACTAAAACACCCAAATCCTTCTCAGCTTTTGTTTGAGCCAAGACAATTGTGTCAGTCCCTTTCTTCATGACATATTGAGAGTCTGAACATGACCGACCAATTTTCATTACAACACATTTGTCAGGGTGGAAACGAAGCTGCCATCTATCTGCCCATGACTCAAGTGCCTCTAAGTCCTCTTGCAGCTGCTCAGTAGCTCCTGGCTTATCTGAGCGCACATACAACTTTGTGTCATCTGCAAAGAGTTTTGAGCTAGACCGAACACATGTTGGGAGGTCATTTATGTACACTACAAACAGAATCGGGCCAAGTACACTCCCTTGTGGTACTCCACTTGAGACAGCTGACCAACCTGATTTCTGACCACTGACCACGACCCTTTGGCGTCTGCCAAGTAAAAAAGATCTAATCCAAGCAAGGACTTTGCCCTGAATGCCATATGCCTCCAATTTACAGAGCAAGCGCTGGTGGGGAACGGTATCAAAAGCTTTCATTAGATCCATATACACAACATCAACAGTACCACCCTCGTCTAGTACTTGTGTCCATTCATCCAACACTTCCAACAAGTTTGTCATGCATGACCGCCCAGCAATGAAACCATGCTGATGATCAGAAAGAAGATCATTCCTTTGGAGATGATTAACAACTTGCTTTCTCAGCAGGCTTTCAAACAACTTACACACCACACTGGTTAAGCTTACTGGCCTATAGTTTTTTCCATCTGCCTTACTACCCCTCTTGAAAATCGGAGTCACGTTAGCACTCTTCCAATCCTTTGGTAAATTACCTGTTTCAAGACTCTCCTTAAAATGGATGGCAAGAGGTTCAGAGATGACATCTGCTAATTCCTTGAGTATGCGAGGGTGAAGATTATCAGGTCCCGGGGATTTACTCGGTTGGAGATTGTGGAGCAGGTCAAACACATCCTTAGTCCATATGGCAAAATCTGAGAGTGGATGGTCAAACTCAACTACCGGTGGGTCCGGCATATCCTCCAGATCCTCTTGTGTAAATACTGATGTGAATACACCTTGCAATACCTCTGCTTTCTCTTTGCTTGAAGAGGTGATGCTCCCATCACTTTTCTTAAGATTGGCAACAGACTCACGAACAGTAGTCTTCGATTTCACATACGACCAAAAAGCTTTAGGGCACTGTTTTGATCCAGATGCTATACGACTTTCAAAGTTACGAACTGCTTTTCTACACGCCCATCTGGCTTGATTCCGTGCACGAGTGTAGCACAGTCTTTGCATATTGATATCATGACTATTGTACTGCGAATTAGTCTGCACTCTCAACATATCTTGCAGCTTTCTAAATTGTCTATGTTTTTCCCTTACTAGATTGAGAGTGCTAGCATCCATCCATGATTTCTTCTTCTTGCCTTTCTTAAGATCCTTCTTTGGTGTGTATCTATCTAGTACAGAATTTACTCGACTACAAAACATCGGAAATCCATAAAGCAGATACCTTACCTGAAAAATTCAGCACAGGAAATACACAGTGCCTGCAGGACAAGGGTCCAGATCTAGATCTGGGGTCTGGACTAGTTCGTCTGGACTTTCTTCAAGTTCTGGCAGCAGGGTATGTAACGTTACGCTGTGCCTTAGCGCTGTGCACATAGGGCCTACAGCTGCAATGTCGACGGTGAGTGAGTGTAGGGCCTACTCATCAAAACTTGGACTGCCACGTAGAACCTACTCCTTGACTGCACAGTAGTCTTAGTCCTAGTTCTAGTATTTCAGAGTCTATGTGTACTGGGTACCGTTTTCATCTCACTAAGCGTAAATCGTGCGTGCCGTTGAAGAGAGTCTATCTACATTTGGATTTTCGAGATTCACTCAGCCCCTCATCTACGTTACGCGTTAGATAGTTTGAACTGGCGAACCATCGCTCGATCATGATCATCAATGCGTAACGTTACTTACACACGGTCTTCTATGGGCAGCACGTTCGGATAACGATGCCAATTTCATTTTGCATATCTGGAATTTCCCCACAAGTTTTATCTAAATAAAAAGCTGTTGAAGAGCTTGCTTTTAAAGATTAATAGATATTGTTTAACATATTTATCATAGCTCCATATTGCAATTATACTAAATAACAGCTTTTGGAGTGCTTCGTGTGAGATTTCATCAGTAAATTGGCATTATGTAGTTCGTCTTTGTTCGTTGTGCACAAAGAGCACCTGTGACGTAGGCCAAATTGCGTGGATCGTTCCATGGCTTGCTCGTTTTCATTTTTTTCAAAAAATCATTACAGGCTTATCCTGGGTTTTACAATCCTCTCTTTCCAGTAGTAGGCATCAAAAAATGTAGATTAGAATTATCAGACAATTAGAAAATGTCAGTACAGTTTTCATTTAAAGGCAAAAGTTCCCACGTGGGAGAGGACACCCCCTCCCACACCCTCCCCTCAGGTACAGTACACTTTCATGGACTTTGATATTTAGCCTACGGTGAAAAAAAAAATAGATTCGAATTTGTCATCTTGACAAACTAGGGGAAACTAGATGATATATTCGGAAATGAAAGATTTCTGAGATTCTCATTGAAGAAACTGAAATCAAACCTGTCATGCCTACAGATTTAAAATGGAAAGGGCATATTATGCTAACAAAGAGACAAAATGAAGATTTTGTATCTTTGAACCTCATTTTTACATGCAATATGGCGTCTGAAAAAAAAAGATTATCTTATGAAATGATCCTCTTGATAAGGTCTATATCTGTGCAAAATATGGGGACAATATGCCATGTATTTACCAAGATAAAGGACGAAATTTGTTTGACCCTTGACCCTACTTTAGAAAGCAAAGATGGCATCTTATCAAAAAGTTATTTCATGAAACGATCCATATGACATGGGCTAAATGTGTGTGCAAAATGTGGGAGTGATAAGGCATGTAATTACCAAAACAAAGTAGTCTTGACCCTTGACCCTACCTCGCACAGCCAAGATGTCAGCAAAGTCAAAAGTCGTTATTTATGAATCGATATAGTCCATATATGTAGAAAATCTGGCCCCGATTGAGCATTTAGTAAGCAAGATACAAAAATAAAGAATATTTGACCTTTGAACCTCATTTCCACAGCAAAAATGGCGTCCTATCAAAGCGTCGGTTTTTTTTTTTGTTTTTTTACAAAATGATCCATCTATCGAGGCCCATGTGTGTGCAAAATATGACGGTGATATCATATAGGCCTACACTAATGAGGTTGCAGGGAAAAGGATATTTGACCTTTGTCCTCACTTAACACAGCCAAGATGGCATCTGAGCAAAGAGTTCTTATTTTGTGAAATGATTCTTGCAACATGGTCCTTACGTGTGCACAATATGGGAAAGATAGGACGTGTATTCACTAAGATACAGGATAAAACACTTTTGACCTTTGACCCTATTTTGATGAAATGATGTTCGTGACATAAACTATAAACATGTGCAAAATATGGGGTTGATAGGACTTGTTGTTCTTGATCTATTGCACAGAAAGTGAAAGAAAGAAAGAAAAATAAAGAAAGAGTCAAGGTATTGTGTAAAAATTTCAAGGAGAAAAAATATAGAAGGATCAGATAATGATAAAGTTAGGAAGGGAGAATAACACTTACTAATGAAATAGAAAAAATATAAGAGTTTTAGAAAAGCAAAAAAAAAAAAATGGCAGGGGTGAGCCTCGAACAAAGAACCTTTAGATTAAAAGTCCGATGCGCTATCCACTGAGCTATTTCATCCCCCGTAGGCTCTATGTATTATGCAAAATGACGCTACATCGAAGCCAAATGCCAATTTCAACCAAGTTTTTGGATGTGATCCCAACGTCCAGTGAAAAAATGGAGATAGCCCAAAGTCTCAGCTACAACATATCAAAATCTGGGAGAAATTCACGGAAGGGTAAGTGAGCTACTAGTGCTCGATAAAGACAGTCATGTCCATTGTCATTTCCAGAACAAATGCACTCCCATAGAGATTACACGCTAACTGGTCAAATATGACAAGGTTACTTTTGAATTGATTTTTTCGAGGTAATAACGTCATCCAATCAAAATTTTGATGTCACGTATCAAAAAGATTATTCATCAAGCACAAAAACATACTGAAATCTAGGTAAAAATCGGCCAAGGAAAAGTGAGATACACTCGAGTGGACTTTAAATTTGATGACGTCATTTTGAAAATTGACATTTTTTTTTATTTCAATGAGATATTTTGTATCTTTTAATCGATTTGCAAGCATCCGGCACCCACGAAATGATATCTACAGCTCACCTGCTTTTAGAATATGTAAAGAAAATGGGGGCCACAGTCCATCTTAACGAGTAAAATCGAATTAAAAATTGGCGGTTTTGGGGGCATATTTGCACTGTATATCGCCATTGACGCGCGCGCGGAATTTCAACTTTGACGGGCCCGTATGACGTAATATTGAGGGGGATGGACTTGAAACTTGGTGGAATTATTTCTTGGTATCTTAGACGTCTGATTCATGTGAAAAAACGGGAAATTTCTATTACATACGAGCTGCGTCGATCTTTTATGAAATGCTCCAAATGACCTGAAACGTGTCCAAAACAATTTTGGGCTCGATTAGAGCATGTTAGAATTTCAACGTGCGCGTACGCGCTCGTTTACTATGAACATGATCAAATTTTATGAATTGAATCGATAGACTTTGACTTGACCTATATGAGATGTAAATTTCATTGATAAATTCCATTCCGTTAATGAGATATGAATGAGAATGTGATTTGAGTTAATGACGTCATAGTGACGTCATGGTTGACTGATGACGATGATACATTAGATTTGTTGTCAGGACATGATACATATATGGTATAAGTTTGAAATCGATAGTTGAAGGACTTTTTGAGTTAATCTCTACACAACATTTGAGGAGAAATAGATAAATAACGAAGATCTAGACTTGGAATTTGTCATCAAGTTGACAAATTAGGTGATCCAATGTATTCGAAAATCAATGATTTGAGTCCTGATCCCTTTAGGCATGACCATACAGGTTTCATCTGTGTTTAGAGACATTGGCCGTGTGATATTTGGTACCAAATTCCGTATACACTAACGAAGATACAGAATGAAGTATGTTTGACCATTGACCCTACTTTGCACAGCCAAGATGGCATCTGAGCAAAAAGCTTTAATTTTAGCGAAGTTTTTCTACATGATTTGGACGTTGTATGAAAAAACGGAGGACACGTAACGATAGCGCAAAGTCTCAGCTACAACATATTAAAATCTGGGAGAAATTCACGGAAGGGTAAGTGAACTAGTGCTCGATAAAGACAATCATGTCAATTTTCACATCTAGAAAAATTTCCTCCCATAGAGATAACACGTCATAACGAAGATAGAGAAAAAGTACATTTGACCTTTGAACCCACTTTGCACAGACAAGATGGCATCTGAGCAAAAAGTGGTTGTTTTGTGAAGTGATTCTTGTAACATGGTCTTTGCGTGTGCAAAATATGGGGAAGATAAGACATGTATTCACCAAGATACAGGATAAAACATTTATGACCTTTGACCCTAATTACCATACCGAAGATGGTGTCCGATCAAGTAGTTGTTATTTTATGAAATAATGCTCGTGACATGAACTAAACATGTGCAAAATATGGTGGTGATAGGGTATGTTTTTCTTGAGTTACTGCAAAGAAAGTTGCAAAAAGAAAGGAATATGAAAATACATCGAAGATAAGCTTTAATTTCAACCAAGTTCTTTAACGGGATCCCGACATCGTACGAAAACACGAAGGGGACACATCCGATAGCGCAAAGTCTCAGCTACAACATATTAAAATCTGGGAGAAATTCACGGAAGGGTAAGTGAGCTAGTGGTTGATAAAGACATTCATGTCAATTTTTACATATAGAAAAATTTCCTCCCATAGAGATAACACGTCATAACGAAGATACAGAAAGAAGTACATATGACCTTTGACCCCACTTTGCAAAGACAAGATGGCATCTGAGCAAAAGGTGGTTATTTAGTGAAATGATTCTTGTAACATGGTCTTTGCGTGTGCAAAATATGGGAAAGATAGGACATGTATTGACCAAGATACAGGACGAAACATTTGTGACCTTTGACCCTAATTTACATACCCAAGATGGTGTCCGATCAAGTAGTTGTTATTTTATGAAATAATGTACGTGACATGAACTAAACATGTGCAAAATATGGGGTTGATAGCCATTGTTGTTGTTGATCTATTGCACAGAAAATAGAAGAAAGAAAGAAAAATAAAGAAAAACTTAAAGTTACTTTATAGAAATTTGAAGGAGAAGCATAAAAAAAAAGAAAAAGATAAAGTTAGGAAGGGAGATTAAGACTAACTAAAGAAAAAGAAGAAAAAAAGTGTTAAAAAAATCAAAAAAAAAAAATATTGGCAGGGGTGAGCCTCGAACCAGGGACCTTAGGATTACGAGTCGGATGCGCTATGCACTGACCTATTTCATGCTCCATAGGCCCTGTGTATTAAGCAAAATGACGCTGCATCGAAGCCACGTGCCATTTTCAACCAAGTTTTTTGACGTGATGCCGACGTCTCATGAAAAAACAAAGGGCACATTACGATAGCCCAAAGTCTCAGCTACAACATATTAAAATCTGGGAAAAATTCACCGAAGCATAAGTGAGCTAGTGCTCGAAAAAGATAGTCATGTCAATTTTCACTTCCAGAAAAACTGCTCTCCCATAGAGATAACACGTAAACTGGTCAAATTTTACAAGGATACTTTCAATCCATTTTTACGAGGTGATGACGTCATCCAATCAAAATTTTGTAATCTAAATATGAAAGTACATTTAATAAGCTACAACATACTGAAAACTGGGTGAAAATTGGCAAAGGATAAGTGAGATACGCTCGAGTGAACTTCAAATTTGATGACGTAATCTTGAAAATTTACTTTTTTTTAAACTTTATTAAGAAATTTGATATCTTTTAATCATTTTGCCAGCATCGGAAACCCATGAAATGACATGTACAACTCATCAGCTTTCAAAATATGTAAAGAAAATGGGGGGTCACCGTTCATCCTGACGAGTAAAATCAGATTTAAAATTGGCGGTTTTTTGGCATAGTTGCACTGTCTATCGCCATTGACGCGCGCGCGGAATTTCAACTTTGACTGGCCCGTATGACGTCATATTGAGTCGGATTGACTTGAAACTTGGCAGAAATATTCCTTGACATTTCAGACATCCGATCCGTGTGAAAAAACGGGAAATTTCTATTGCATATGAGCTGTGCGTGCGTATATGCGCGCGCGCGTACGCGTCCGTCCGATTTTTTCAATTTTTCAAAAAATGCTCCAAATGGTCTGAAACGTGTGCAAAAAAAAAATTGAGCTTGATTGGAGCATACAAATATTTCAACGCGCGCGTACGCGCACGTTTCAAGGGTTAATATGAATTTTGAGAATATGAGTATATGTAATAATGTGTTTGACTTGAACTATATATGACGTAAATGTGATTGAAAAATTCCATTCCATTAATGAGATATGAATGAAAATGTGTTTTCATATAATGACGTCATAATAACATCACGGTCGACTGATCACAATGATTTTACTAGATCTGTCGTCTTTCGGACACGATACATATATGGTATAAGTTTGACATTGATAGGCAATGCACTTTCTGAGATAACCTCTGCACAACTTTTGTCCAGAAATAAATAAAGAGAGAAAGAAAGATGGAAAAAAAGAATCCGTACAGATACAATAGGTGATCCGAGAGGATTCTCGGATCACCTAACAACAACAGAAAACCTTCACAACATTTCTTTCGGGTGCCACTTCCCGGGTGAAAAAAAAAAAAAAAAAAAAAAAAAAAAAATGGGGCAAAAAGTGGTTAGACCCTATTAATTTCTATGTTTTCTACACACAGACACACACACACACACACACACACACACAAACAAACGGTTGCGCCAGCCCTGAATACACAGTGAAGACGCACACACGGATGAAGATCGTTGAATTTCTCAAAAAAAGTTCCCTCTGGTGGGAGGGGAATAAGTTCCCTCGTGTAGGAGGGGAAAGTTCTTGCTTGTGTGTCCCCCCCCCCCCACGAAAAATTCATGCATACATTCATATATCCATTTCCTTTACTAATTATTCTGATTTATATCAACTTTCTCTTGTCACTTTTGTCATTTTTTTCATTATGAGGTGATCCGAGTATCCTCTCGGATCACCTTCTGTATCTGTACTGATTCTTTGTTAGGTGATCCGAGTATCCTCTCGGATCACCTTCTGTATCTGTACTGATTAGGTGATCCGAGTATCCTCTCGGATCACCTTCTGTATCTGTACTGAATCTTAGGTGATCCGAGTATCCTCTCGGATCACCTTCTGTATCTGTACTGATTCTTTGTTAGGTGATACGAGTATCCTCTCGGATCACCTTCTGTATCTGTACTGATTAGGTGATCCGAGTATCCTCTCGGATCACCTTCTGTATCTGTACGGATTCTTTGTTCGGTGATCCGAGTATCCTCTCGGATCACCTTCTGTATCTGTACGGATTCTTTGTTAGGTGATCCGAGTATCTTCTCGGATCACCTTTTGTATCTGTACGGATTCTTCGTTCTTCTTCTTCTTTCTTTATTTCTGGATAAAATTTGTGTATCGATTAGCACAGAAAGTGTTCTTTCTATCAATGTCAAAATTATAACATGTATCATGTCCCAAAGACGACGGGTCAAATAAAATCATAGTGATCAGTCGACCGTATATGAAAACACATTTTCATTCATATCTCATTAATGGAATGGAATTTTTCAATGAAATTTACGTCACATAAATTTCAAGTTATGCACATTTTACTCATGTTATCAAAATTTATATTTTCTCTTAAAACATGCGCGTACGCGCGCGTTGAAATATTTGTATGCTCCAATCGAGCTGAAATTTTTTTTTGCACACGTTTCAGACCATTTGGAGCATTTTTTTTAAAATTGAAAAAAAAATCTGTACGCGCGCGCGCATATACGCACGCACAGCTCATATGTAATATAAATTTCCCGTTTTCTCACTTTGATCGGATGTCTGAAATGTCAAGGAATATTTCTACCAAGTTTCAAGTCAATCCGACTCAATATGACGTCATACGGGCCCGTCAAAGTTGAAATTCCGCGCGCGCGTCAATGGCGATAAACAGTGCAACTATGCCAAAAAACCGCCAATTTTAAATCCGATTTTACTCGCCAGGATGGACGGTGACCCCCCATTTTTTTTTTTTTTTTTTTTACATAATTTGAAAGCTGATGAGTTGTACATCTCATTTCATGGGTTGGCGATACTGAAAAAATGATGAAAAGATATCAAATTTCTTAATAAAGTAAAAAAAAGTAGATTTTCAAAATGACGTCATCAAATTTCAAATTCACTCGAACGTATCTCACTAATCCTTTGCCGATTTTCACCCAGATTTCAGTATGTTACAGCTTATTAAATGCTCTTTCACTAATGTTTTAACAATATTTTGATTGGATGACGGTATCACCTCTAAAAAATGGATTGAAAGTAACCTTGTCAAATTTGACCAGTTTACGTGTTATCTCTAAGGAAGTGCAGTTTTTCTGGAAATGAATATTGACATGACTATCTTTATCGAGCACTAGCTCACTTATGCTTCGCTGAATTTCTCACAGATTTTAATAGGCTGTAGCTGAGACTTTGGGCTATCGTGAATGTGCCCTTCAGTTTTTCATACGGTGTCGGGATCACGTCCAAAAACTTGGTTGAAATAAAGCTTATCTTCGATGTATTTTCATATTCCTTTGTTTTTGCAACTTTCTTTGCAATAACTCAAGAAAAAATACCCTATCACCACCATATTTTGCACATGTATAGTTCATGTCACGTACATTATTTCATATAATAACAACTACTTGATGGGACACCATGTTGGGTATGTAAATTAGGGTCAAAGGTCACAAATGTTTCGTCCTGTATCTTGGTCAATACATGTCCTATCTTTCCCATATTTTGCACATGCAAAGACCATGTTACAAGAATCATTTCACAAAATAACCACTTTTTGCTCAGATGCCATCTTGTCTTTGCAATGTGGGGTCAAAGGTCATATGTACTTCTTTCTGTATCTTCGTTATGACGCGTTATCTCTATGGGAGGGAATTTTTCTAGGTGTGAAAATTGACGTGAATATCTTTATCGAGCACTAGCTCACTTACCCTTCGGTGAATTTCTCTCAGATTTTAATATGTTGTAGCTGAGACTTTGTGCTATCGGCAATGTGCCCTTTGTTTTTTCATAGGGTGTCGGGATCACGTTAAAAAAACTTGGTTGAAATTAAAGCTTATCTTCGATGTATTGAGATGTTTCTTTCTTTCTGCAACTTTCTTTGCAATAACTAAAAAAAAAAAACCAGCCCCTATCACCCCCAAATTTTGCACATGTTTAGTTCATGTCACGTACATTATTTCATTAAATAACAACTACTTGATCGAACACCATCTTGGGTATGTAAATTAGGGTCAAAGGTCATAAATGTTTCATCCTGTATCTTAATGAATGCATGCTCTATCTCTCCCATATTTTGCACACGCAAAGACCATGTTACAAGAATCATTTCACAAAATAACCACTTTTTGCTCGGAAGCCATCTTGTCTGAGCAAAGTGGGGTCAAACGTCATATGTACTTCTTTCTGTATCTTCGTTATGACGTGTTATCTCTATGGGAGTGCAGTTTTTCTGCAAATGAAAATTGTTTTTCGAGCACTAGTTCACTTATGCTTCGGTGAATTTCTCCCAGATTTTAATATGTTGTAGCTGAGACTTTGGGCTATTATGTATCCTTCGTTTTTTCATACGATGTTGGGATCACGTTAAAAGACTTGGTTGAATTTAAAGTTTATCTTCAATGTATTGAGATATTTCTTTCTTTCTGCAACTTTCTTTGCAATAACTCAAGAAAAACAGCCTCTATCACCCTCAAATTTTGAATATGTTTAGTTTATGTCATAAAAATTTATTTCATAAAATAATACTTGATCAGACACCATCTTCGGTATGTAAATTAGGGTCAAAGGTCATAAATGTTTCATCCTGTATCTTGATGAATACATGTCCTATTTTCCCCATATTTTGCACACGCAAAGACCATGTTGCAAGAATCATTTCACAAAATAACCACTTTTTGCTCAGATGCCATCTTGGGTGTGCAAAGTGGGGTCACAGGTCAAATATTCTTCATTCTGTATCTTCGTTTGTGTATACGGAATTCGGTATCAAAAATGGCAGGTGAGACTCAATTTTCTAAATGAGAATCCAAACATCACACGGCCAATGTCTCTGAACACAGATGAAACCTGCATGGTCATGCCTATTTCGATCAGGACTCGAATCATTGATTAAAAAAAAAAAAAAATCGGATCACCTTAAAAGAAAACTGTACTGACACTTTCTAATTGTCTGATAATTCTAATCTACATTTTTTTGATGCCTACTACTGGA
Organism: Diadema setosum; assembly: GCF_964275005.1. Classification (NCBI taxonomy): domain Eukaryota; kingdom Metazoa; phylum Echinodermata; class Echinoidea; order Diadematoida; family Diadematidae; genus Diadema; species Diadema setosum. The sequence goes on along the minus strand of NC_092706.1, from coordinate 2,723,274 downwards.
AAGAGAGGATTGTAAAACCTAGGATAAGCCTGTAATTATTTTTTTGAACAAAAAATGAAAACGAGCAAGCCATGGAACGATCCACACAATTTGGCCTACGTCACAGGTGCTCTTGGTGCACAACTCCGGCATTAGCAAGACGAACAACATAATGCCAGTTACTGATGAAATCTCACACGAAGTACTGGAAAAGCTGTTATTTAGTATAATTGCAATATGGAGCTATAATAAACATGTTAAACAATATCTATTAATCTTTAAAAGCAATCTCTTCAACAGCTTTTTATTTAGATAAAACTTGTGGGGAAATTCCAGATATGCAAAATGAAATTGGCATCGTTATCCGAACCTGCTGCCCATAGAAGACTGTGTGTAAGTAACGTTACGCATTGATGATCATGATCGAGCGATGGTTCGCCAGTTCAAACTATCTAACGTAGATGAGGGCTGAGTGAATCTAAATCCAAATGTAGATATAGACTCTCTTCAACGGCACGCACGATTTACGCTTAGTAAGATGAAAACGGTATCCAGTACACATAGACTCTGAAATACTAGAACTAGGACTAGGACTACTGAGCAGTCAAGGAGTAGGTTCTTACATTGTTACGTGGCAGTCCAAGTTTTGATGAGTAGGCCCTACACCCACTCACCGTCGACATTGCAGCTGTAGGCCCTATGTGCACAGCGCTTATAAGGCACAGCGTAACGTTACATACCCCTGCTGCCAGAACTTGAAGAAAGTCCAGACGAAAGTCCAGACTCCAGATCTAGATCTGGACCCTTGTCCTGCAGGCACAGTTGTTCCTGTGCTGGATTTTTCAGGTAAGGTATCTGCTTTATGGATTTCCGATGTTTTGTAGTCGAGATAAATCTCATAGTGGTGTTATTTACACCAAGGGCTAAAGTTAACAGTTTGTTTCAGTAGGCCTACTAGGAACCATATCTCGGAAGAGTGGCCTGACCACGTAGATTCTAACACAGTGTCGCCGCTTCGCGATCCCAGCGCGCTGGTGTAGGTATAGTGCTAGCGTACTTCCGTATCCATGTAGATATCTCAAAATTCACCTTGCCAAACTGCACCAAACTCACAGGAAATACTTTATGATTCATATCCAACAGCTCACGTTAATTGGAAACAAATCACATGTCGGGAAGCGTAAGTGTAGATGTCGACTTTCCTGTCGGCGTCGCTAAAAATAATCTGCTCTACGACTAAGTTACCTGCTGCGCACGCACAGACTGAAGTTAGCCATTTAATATCATGAGACAAATCTTTCAAGTAATCGGGGGCAATAAATAAATTTACAAATTATTTGTGGTAAGTTGAATGAAAAATGTAGTTCCTATATCACACAAGTCGCAAAAATCATTACACTTTGGAGTTTAGTTCTCGCGTAAATTCCCCGTTCGCACAATACTAGTCGGCTAACTTCAGTTCTAGATTGTGCATCTTGCGTTCGCCAAGATCTCTCGCGAAGAGTGAGTTTTTTTTTGAGTGACGACTTGAAAGTCGACGTCAATATTGATACTTCTCGATTACTGATTTCGTTCAAATATAAGAGAATACTTTGAAATATGCTATGAAGTATATCCTGCAATTTGGTGCGATTTGGTTTAGTGAAATTTGAGATATCTACATGGATAGAACAGTACACAAGCGCCGCCTGCTAGCTAAATTAGGCCTAAGCGTCGTCTGCTTTAAATTACGGACTTAATCGTTATGAAATTTTTATTCTGTTTGCACCGCTCGGTCTTTTAGAATTAAAAGAACAACATATAAAAAAAATAAAAAAAAAACCGGTACAATGCCCTTTTAATTTGTCAGTGATGACAAATTACAATCTCTAGTTAGGTGATCCGAGTATCCTCTCGGATCACCTTCTGTATCTGTACTGATTCTTTGTTTTTCTTTGTTTTTCTTTTTTCTCCTCAAAAGTTGTGCAGAGGTTAGCTCAGAAAGTCCTGTTCCTATGAATGTCAAACTTGTACCATATATGTATCGTGTCCCAAAGACGACAGATCTATTAAAATCATAGTGATCAGTCGACCGTCACGTCACTATGACGTCATTATATGAAAACACATTTTGATTCATATCTCATTATTGGAATAGAATTTTTCAATGAAATTTACGTCACATAAAGTTCAATTCAAGGGAATTCTACTCATGTTTTCAAAATTCATCTATACCCTTAAACCGTGCGCGTACGCGCGCGTTGAAATATTTGTATGCTCAAATCGACCTGAAAATTTTTTTGCACACGTTTCAGACCATTTGGAGCATATTTTGAAAAATTGAAAAAATCGGACGGACGCGTACGCGCGCGCGCATATACGCACGCACAGGTCATATGCAATAGAAATTTCCCGTTTTTTCACACGGATCGGATGTCTGAAATGTCAAGGAATATTTCTACCAAGTTTCAAGTCAATCCGACTCAATATGACGTCATACGGGCCCGTCGAAGTTGAAATTCCGCGCGCGCGTCAATGGCGATATACAGTGCAACTATGCCAAAAAACCGCCAATTTTAAATCCGATTTTACTCGTCAGGATGGACGGTGACCCCCCATTTTCTTTACATATTCTGAAAGCTGATGAGTTGTACATATCATTTCATGGGTTGGCGATGCTGGCAAAATGATTAAAAGATATCAAATTTCTTAATAAATTCAAAAAAGTAAATTTTCAAAATGACGACATCGAATTTCAAGTTCATTCGAGCGTATCTCATCAATCCTTTGCCGATTTTCACCCAGATTTCAGTATATTGTAGCTTATTTATTTTCTTTCAGAATTGTTTTACAAAATTTTGATTGAATGACGGCATCACCTCGTAAAAATGGATTGAATGTAATCTTGTCAAATTTCACCAGTTTACGTGTTATCTCTATGGGAGTGCAGTTTTTCTGGAAATGAAAATTGACATGACTATCTTTTTCGAGCAATAGCTCAGCAATAGCTCACTTTTACACTTATACTTCGGTGAATTTCTCCCAGATTTTAGTATGTTGTAGCTGAGACTTTGCGCTATCGTTAGGTGCCCTTCATTTTTTCATCCGACGTCGGCATCACGTTAAAAAACTTGGTTGAAATTAAAGTTTATCTTCGATGTATTGAGATATTTCTTTCTTTCTGCAACTTTCTTTGCAAGAACTCAAGAAAAACAGACCCTATCAGCCCCATATTTTGCACATGTTTAGTTCATGTCACGTACATTATTTCATAAAATAACAACTACTTGATCGGACACCATCTTGGGTATGTACATTAGGGTCAAAGGTCATAAATGTTTCATCTTGTATCTTGGTGAACACCTGTCCTATCTTTGCCATATTTTGCACACGTATAGATGATGTCGCAAGAATCATTTCACAAAATAATCACTTTTTCCTCAGATGCCATCTTGGGAGTGTAAAGGTGGGTCAAAGGTCATATGTACTTCTTGCTGTATCTTCGTTATAGTGTATACAGAATTTGGTACCAAAGATGGCAGATATGACTCCCTTTTCTAAATGAGAATCCAAACATCACACGGCCAATGTCTCTAAACACAGATGAACCTGTATGGTCATGCCTATTGCGATCAGGACTCGAATCATTGATTTAAAAAAAAAATCGGATCACCTTAATTTGTCAGTGCTGACAAATTACAATTTCTAGTTTTTTCATCTGTAATTACACATTGTATACTTGGTGACTTTCTCAGTTTCTTTTCTGCGTTTATTTGTAATGACTGTTTCGTGCATTCTATTGATTGTTTGATTATTATGTATTGTTGCCATTTCACAGTCTTGCTGAAAACAGCTTACAGCTGATAGCAAGCTTATTACCATGGTCAAATAGATAAACCCAACTCAACTCAACTCCTGTATACATAAATCTTCGTGCGCTATTCTCCGTTCTTAGGGTACTATATTGCCTGTGGTGTTTTATATTGCTTCATTTCTGTTGTTTCATTTATTTTCCATCCAACATAGTAAAACAAAATGCAAAGCATGCATTACACCATAACATGTTGTGATGTAGGGCATGTGCTTGTATGGTACATGCACCCCCCCCCAAAAAAAAAAAAAAAAAAACAACAAACAACAAACAACAAACAACCAACAAACAAACAAACAAACAAAACTCATACTGAAATGCTGCTTCCCAACGGATGGCTCTGGGGTTCAGCACCCCTGTTGGAAAAGAAAAATGTTCCCAGGGGACCGGTCTATGAAACAAGTAGGATAGTCTAGCACAGTAAAACAATGTGGTTCTAGAAAGTTGCTGTCGTATGGCTCTCCTCTGGAAAATACCACTCAATATACCTTGTGAGTGATAACATTCAACATTTAGGTTGAAGCCGGTCCTCCTGAATCTGTCGTCAGAACGAAATCTGAGAGTGATGTGATCTGAGAGAGACAGGTACGGTGAGAAGGACGTCGTTTCTCCAGTGTATGTTGTCACCCTGCCATCACGGTCGAAGACTTGTAGACTGTCCCCAATTCCCACCTCAAAATCTTCGAAAATTACGAGAAGTCTCGAGGATGGAGTGGCATCAAGGTTCCACGTCATATCTTCGTTATGATTGTAGAGACTTGGGAAGTTTGGTGAAATGATGTTTACCGTACTACGTTTCCCAGTGCAGTTGAGATGGTGACCTGTCATAATGATTTCATGGAAAGAGAGTATAGAAATACAGAAAGAAGATGGCACAAGATATACTCATAAAAGTGTTACACACGGAAGGAGAACATTATAGAAACAACAGGCGTCTTGTATTGCCTGACATGCCAAACAAAGCTACAGAGGAAATAGAAGATAAATAAAAAACAAAAACAAACAAACAAACAAACAAACAAAATAAACGCATCACATGAAAAATTTTCACATAAAATTTTATACTCTATCAAGGAGAGTAAAGAGATGGAATTCCAACTTGCTTTGATTATTCAAATAGTTGTCAGTTTTCTATGGATGCTCAAAAGCATCATGTGGGAGAATTTGTGCCTTTGATCTTGTCATTTATTTCTGATGCTGCTATCTTTTTGAGCAATTTGGCACTTATCTGAAGTTCATTTGGAATGCTAATATAATGTCGGGTATTTATTTTGCTCCTTAAATTTGAAGTTGAATGAAACTTCACGTCATGATAAAGCTTTTCAAACAAAAGGCAATCCCGTCTAAAATTGTGTGAGAAAGGGTAAATTTGATTGTTTGAAATTGTACCATCTTGGAAAACCAATTTGGTTATTTCTACGATTAATTCCGACAAATGTAATTGATACGGTTCATTTAGTTTGACATGTCATGTCAGATTAGTCGTTAACACGGCCAGTCGAGTAATTTCGATCTGTATTTCAATAACATTTACGCAATTTATATTCGCGCAACAACGTGTGTTTACCATCATGCACCGCTCATCTTTTATAACTAGGGATAACGAAAAGTAATTACCACTACTGAAAAAAAAAGAACAACAACAACATGGAAAATGAATTTGTCGTCTTTTCACGGTGGGGCACTGGACATCCAGAGTAATAGGTATACTTATTTCAAATATTTTTGAGTGGCAGCATCGAACATAGGATCAAAGGGAATAAAACCCTATTTTAATAGACCCTTCTATGAGGTGTCGTTTTAATACACACTATCGAAAGCCTCTGTAGGGTAGGTTCTCAATTTAAAAGGGCGTGTGTGTGCGAAACATTTCGTGATAAATAGTCTGTAGCAAAGGAGCTATGAAATGACACTCATAAATGCACACACACACACACACACACACAAATACACACAAACCGCATCACACGAAATGGAACAAAACTTTCTCGCAGTTCAGAAAGGATTTATGAACACTTTTGCCAGTTCGATTTTCACGATTTCTAAAGGTGTCTTGTTACCATTCTCTTAGCTCAATTGCTCTGGACAGACTGAATTGGCTGATTTTATGATTCTAGTGACTCTGTCTTACATAATATTATTATCAATCTTTCTTTTCTTTCTTTAAAAAGGGCTGCGTATAGAGAAAACTCTCATCTCCCTCCTCTTCCCCCTCTCTCTATCCAGGGAGGTGGGATCTCTTCCCGCTTCGCTGATTCTATACACCCATATAAATACATATTACATGTATTTTATACACACATATGTATAGAAAAAAAGTAGGCTTTCTATAGCAGTATTCATAATAATAATTTCATGATAACAGTCTATATGATTTATAATGCGCCAAGTGAACAAATGGAGTGGTCTAGGCGCAAATGGAATAAAAAGGTTTATAGAAGAAGTACAGAAAGTACAGAAAAATAAAAACATAAATGCATATTTTACATACGGTATCAACACACACACACCCACGCACACACACACGCACACACACACACACACACACACACACACAAACATCTATCAACGGCGTAAATCCGTACTGAGGAGTGGGGGGATGATCGGCGATAGTCACCATCACCACGATTACAAGCCCATAACCGGACCGGCGCAGCCCTGGGGGGTGGGAGAGAGAAGCTTGGTTTCCCACCCCCCACCCCCCCCCCCCACACACACACTTTACAGGGATCGAACGTCCCACTCTTTTGCATACAAAGTGGGAGGGAAATGGCAGCAAAAATATAAAGACTTTTTGTTCTTGTTTTTGTTTGTTTGTTTGGTTGCTTTTTTGCTTGTCAGCCGACTTTCGGCGAAAAATCAGACCTTGAAGGCATAATTTACCATTTGCAGATGAAACAAAAACCCAGCATTAGTGCTTCAAAATAGTTCTAAAATGTGAGTTAGGGATAGAAACAACCAATGTAAAAATTTGAATCAGTATAATCAATGTTAAGTATTGTTAAGTATACAAAATGTGAACAATAGTTATAATAAAAAAAAAAATGTTTCCAGACTAAACCGTCTACAATTACGGTTTATTGAGAAAAATAGTGATAACTCAGTATATTTTAGGCTTTTATAGTTTATTGCGAAAATTTTACATGGTAGGATGTTTTGTGATATGCATCAAATGTGATATCTTGAATATTCTTTAAATCACTACTCCCAAAGGTAAACAGGACCTTTAAAAGTATGACGACTTTTTTGTTGCTGTTTCTCTTGTCTTTTCATGTTCTTTCTTCTTGACTGACAGGCGATTTTGACACTCCCCCCCCCCCTTTCAAAAACGTAGCGCAGCCCTGAATAATGCCCAAATAAATTCAATAAAATGGTAATATGGATATCCATTTCTGTGTATGGAATAACGTAGTAGATATTTTCCTGTAGCTATTAATTGTATTCTTCAATTTTCTTGATTTCAGTCAATAAAGCAATCATCCCAGGGGCATCGTTCCGTTTTAAGGATGGTGGGTGGGGGGGGGGGGAGGAACTTGTAGTTGGAATTTCTGTGCGAGGGAGTGGAGCGACCTAGTGGGGGGAGGGTGTGGGAGGGGGGGGGGGGTATCCCCCTCCCACACGAGGAAGATTTTGCATTTTCAGGCCTGAAATTCAGCGATCTGGTGCACACTTTTGGTTCAGTTCAGTTCAGTTCAGTTCAGTTTTTATTTCTGCATTTCAAAATCAATACAAATCCACAAATCAACAAAATACTTACATAGTCATTTACACAGCTAATATTCATAACGTTTGGATCTTACATACATTTTTTTTTTCAAGAACGAATATCATATATGAAAGGAAGCAATAGGAGATGATAAAAATGAAATGCAGGGGACCATCATCATAAGCTAAGCTTGACGAGGAAGATGGCCCCAGGTAAAGAGATACATAAAGAAAATCTTGCCACTCACTGAGTGGGGGGTAATTGTGCAAAGGGCACAACGAAGAGATACATAAAGAAAATCTTGCCACTCACTGAGTGGGAAGTAATTGTGCGAAGGGCGTGCGGTGCAGTGCGGTGTGTATTGTGTTGGGATGAATCTTGGTTTGTACGTTGAGTGTTATTTAGTGTATCAGTGTGATGAGGTGAATATTACTTCAGTTATGGCCGTGAACTCATTGTTTAGGGTGTTTGTTGACCAGGTGGTATGAATATTTATGTGTCAGAAGTATACTGGATTATGAGGGTGTTTTTTAGTTCTCGTTTGAAAATATTCAACGACGTACGTTGTTTTAAATTAGGGGGTAAAGAATTCCAAATATCTGGTCCATTGTGCTTTAAAGATTTTTGAGCTAAAATGATTCTGGGGTTTTCGAGATGGTAATCGGACGACTGACGTGTTGGATATGAATGAACGGTGAAATTTGGAGTGAAGAAGCCATCAAAAATTTTTGGAAGACAATTAAATGTATATTTATACATAAAAACAGCAGTTTGAAAGGTGTGAAGATCCTCAATTTTCAATGTTTTTAGTTGACGAAATAGGGGATTGGATGGGGATAAGTAACGGGAATTGGTAATCAAACGTACAGCACGTTTTTGGAGAGTAAGAATTGGATTAATTTTAGTTGAGCCACAGTTTCCCCAAACGATATTGCAGTATGTGATATGTGGTAAGATCAATGCATTGTATAGAATAGTCAGGGAATTTTGAGAAATGAAGTTTTTCAGTCGATATAAAATTCCTACAGTTCTTGAGACAGACGTGTGGATATTATGAATGTGATCGTTCCAAGTTAAACTCGAGTCAATTGTGATTCCTAAAAATTTAGTAGATCTTACTTCAGTTAAAGATAATCCATCAATATTGATATTATAACTGCTGTTAATGTTCTGTTCTGTTAATGTTGGTGAAATTTGGGATCTTTCTCCTATCACAAACAAGAAAAAGAAATATTCATAGACAATTGAATGACTACATCGTGGTATTTCAGCTCTTGCCCCGCCTGTGCGACATCACTGTGAAGGCCTACTAAATAGTGGGGCCTATCACCGGCGTAGCCAGGATTTGATCTTAGGGGGAGCGTTTAGATGTGAGGGAGCGAAGCGAGTCAGGGGGAGGGTGTGGAAGGGGTTTCCCCCTTCCACAGTGAGAACTTTTTGCATAATATTGATGTTTAAATGGTGCAATTTGATGCATTTTTTTTTTTTTTTTTGCGTGTTTTCTCGACTTAAAACAGTCCCACATGTTTAAGGTAGCAGCAGTGGCGTATCTAGGGAAAACGGCGCCCGGGGCAAGCGTGAAAATTGCGCCCCTAATTTCTGAAAAAGTGTTCAACCCCAACCAAATCCCGGTAGGGAATTTAAAAAAAGTCCACATGATATGCTTTTTCAAGCACTTAAAAGGGGTCTTTTGAGGGTGATTTAAATGTAATAAATTTGTGTATTTAATCCCACAAAACATGGAATTCTTGTCATTTTTTGCTTATTGAATCTTACAATTGAGAATATGAATATAAGAACGACCCAAGTCCATGGAAGACCATTTCGAGTAAACTAAAAAAGAAACTTCATATCTTTTTTATTTGTCCAATGATATTCATTTTAACTGTGATGGGAAGGCAACATTGTATATACAAATTAGAACATACAATATTATTATGACAATTAACATTTACATTAATTGTGGAGAGGCCATTTTGTGTGGTGGACTTGGGTCGTTCTTGGATTCATATACATGATATTCTGCTATAGAGATGAGAGAAGGATGAGAGAGGGCGCTATTATATGAATGTAAGAATGACCCAAAGCCTTCATTATTACATTAATATAAGATTTAACTCATTCATTTCAGGCACTTCCAGGGGTAATTAGGATTTATCATTTATACACAAGATGAGTCCATGCATAAGCTACAATTTCCCATGTCAAACTGAATTTGGCCAAAAATTGGACTTGGGTCGTTCTTATATTCAGGTCTTCAATTCTAATCAAGATGTAGTGAAGGCCCTATAGATAACGATTTATAACAACAAACTGAGGGCTTAAAAAAAAATCTAAATTAGTACGAGAGAGTGAGCCGAAGTTTGTATATTTCCGCGTCATCATTACGCTTTGTTCTTATCTTGTTTGATTTTGGGTTTTTTTGCGCCCCCGCCCCGTATGTTCGAAACCGTGGGTGCCCTCTTTTGATCCAATCGGCGATCGCTTCAGAACGAAAGAAATTGCAACCGCTGCATGCTCCGTGTAACATTTTGCTTGCTAAATATAAAAACATGTGTGAACACAATAGACATTTTCATTTTGTCCGCGTCATTATGACGTTTTGTTCTTATCTCTTTTTTTTTTGGATAAATTTTGGAGAGCGAGCGTAGCGAGCGAGCCGACAATTTTTGTATTTCAGCTTAGAAAACATGGAATTCTTGTCATTTTTTGCTTATTAAGACTTACAATTTTAATCAAGATATAGTGACGGCCTTATAGATAACGTTCCTATACTCAAAATAAGTACGCGCGAGTGAGCCGAAATTTGTATATTTCCTCGTCATCATCACGTTTTGTTCTTATATTTTTATTATATAAATTTTGGCGAACGAGCGTAGCGAGCGAGCCAAAAAAAAAAATTTGTATTTCAGCTTAGAAAACATGGAATTCTTGTTATTTTTTGCTTATTAAAACTTACAATTTTAATCAAAATATAGTGACGGCCCTATAGATAACGTTCCTATACTCAAAATAAGTACGCGCGAGTGAGCCGAAATTTGTATATTTCCTCGTCATCATCACGTTCTGTTCTTATTTTTTTTTATAAATAAAAAAAAATTGTATTACAGCTAACAAAACATGTATTTCTTGTCATTTTTTACTCATTAAATCTTTCAATTCTAATCAAGATAATAATAGTGACGGCCCTATAGATAACAATTTATAATAACAAACTGAGGACTTGAAAAAATATCCTAAATTAGTACGAGCGAGTGAGCCGAAATTTGTATATTTCCGCGTCATCATTACGTTTTGTTCTTTTCTTATTTGATTTGTTTTTTTTTTTTGCGCCCCCCTCCCATTATTTTGTTCGAAACCGTTGGTGCCCTCTTTTGATCCAATCGATGATCGCTTTAGAAGAAATTGCAGCCGCTGCATGCTCCGTGTAACATTTTGCCTGCTAAATATAAAATGACATGTGTCAACACAATAGACATTGTCATTTTGTCCGCGTCATTATCAAGTTCTGTTCTTATCTTCTTTTTTTTATAAATTTTGGCGAGCGAGCGCAGCGAGTGAGCCGAAAATTTGTGTATTTCAGCTTACAAAACATGGAATTCTTGTGTGAACACAATAAACATTGCCATTTTGTCCGCGTCATCATCATGTTTGTTTTTATCTTGTTTGATTTTGTTTCCTGCCTCCCTCCCCCCATTCTCCCTCCCCCGTTTTCTTCTTCTTCGTTTTTCTTTTTTTCCCTTTTTTTTTTCGTTTTTTCGTTTTTGGCGCCCCCAAGGAGTGGCGTCCGGGGCACGTGCCCCCCTTGCCCCCACCTAGATACGCCACTGGGTAGCAGTACATTTTATGTAGATTATTATTGAACAATTTTGTCTATAAAATGGTATCAATAACCTTCTTGTACTAATTCTTACACTGAAGATCATGAACGCGACCGAGCCCGAGCGAGCGGAGAGAGCGAAGGGGGGGGGGGGGGGGGTGGGAGGAGGGTGTCCCCCTCCCACGGTGAGATTTTTTTTTTTTTGCATTTTGATGTTGTAAATGGTGCAATTTGATGTATGTTCTTGCCTGTTTTATCGACTTGAAACAGTCCCACTTGTTTGAGGTAGCCTTGCAGGGCGAGCAGGGAGAAGGCGTGGGCGAGTGCTAACACCACCCTTCCAGTTTTCTATCAAAAAACGCAAGAAAATTTCCTCATTTCGGGAATCATTGGGGATCATAATGATATTATTTGCCCCTCCCCTCTTCCCCCGTCCGCACTCCCCGTCCTTCAGGATCGACGCCACCTGCATACGAGGGTGCTTTTGCATTTTTAGAATTCAGATGAAAATATCTCGTAAACACATTTATTATGTAATCTGGGAAAATTTCAATCCCAGAAGTGGGGGGGGGGGGGGGGGGGGGAGGGGGCGGGACCCTCCGTTAATTGAAGGTATCTAGATATCTCCTCCCACCCACGGAACATTTGCATTTTTTTAAACTGAAGCAACAGACCTGGTGCACACTTTAGATGAAACATTTTAAAGTCTGTCAATCTAAAGTGTATTAAGTAGAAGGACTGAACGGGGAGGGTATATATGGAAGGGGTTAGGCCTATCCCCCTCTTACGCGAGGGAGATTTTGTATTTTCAGAATTGAAATTCAGCCATCTTTGGGTGAAATATTTAGACAGTTTTCTATCAAAAAAGTAAAAACATTTCCACATCTCGGGAGTTACGAGGAGGAGCAAAATGATATGTTTGTCCCCAATACTTTTATGGGGGAACCGTCCCCGTCCCCCTCCAGCGACGCCTCTGCATATGAGTTAGCTTTTGTAAGTGAAAGATCTGTTGCACACTCTTTGATAAAATAAGGAAATACGTCAATCTCAAAAGTGTACAAAGTCTATCGAAAGAGACCCAATTATAGCGGAGCTTTTGCATATTTATGATTGCAATTCAACGATCCGGTGCATAGTTCTGGCGGTAGTTGGACAATTTTCCATTAAGAAAGTTTGAGATTTGTCCTCATCTCGGGAACTGCCTGGGGGACAAATGATTTGTCTGCCCCCAACATTTCCGTAGAGGCGGGGAAAATGCCCCTTTGCCACCCCCCCCCCCCCCCCGAGATAGATTCGACGCCCCTGATCATCCCTGGGTATACCCATAGATGTATCAGAGTCATCATCGTTTCAGGAATGATTCAGGAAATGGAGGGGGTTCAATTATGGCGGTGTACTTATTGTTATTATTTGTTTGCTTTCGTACATAATTTGCAGATGGTCCCGAGTTGCTCGCGTCATAGCATGTATACATGTCAACCTATGCTATTTGACGTTGTCAACGTCTATGTATACATTATCCTACAAGATAGAATAGTGTTCAGCTCTGTTACCTGTCTGAAGGCGGGCGTAAGAACGTCATGCAATATGCCAAAATTGATACAATCACATTTCTGCTTCGTCCATTTTTCTCAAATTTCAGGGGGGGGGGGGGAATGATTGTACAGGCCATCCCCCCCTCCTCCATTTCGGGGGGGGGGGGATATATCCCCCCATCCCCCCCCCCCCCGTCGGGTTTTACGCCCATGATATCTATACACACACACACGTACTGGCTGATTCCCATCGCTATAGTAGCCCGGATCTGCCAGATCTCACGTGGAGAGAGGTCTCCTTGCTCTCCACCGAGTCAGACATCCTACTTGTTTTTCATCACATTTTGAGTGCTAACCACTGGACATTCCCGTTGTTGAAACGAAAAAGTTTCTTACACTCTTTAGGAGTAATTTCTTGTAGATTTATACCACTCCTGCAGAAGTGTAGTCTTTCTTTTATAGATATGAAAATAATACTTTAAAGGGAACGTCCCAGTTAAGCAAAAGCTCAAGCACATTTTACTTATCTTGGAAAATCGCAAGCAATTGCTAGCGTGAACAAGCAAAAGATATGTTTTATGCATTGCTTATTAAGGAAATGCTTGGTTTCTAAGTAATTGCTTACGGGCAGCAAGCAATTACTTGTGCTTGCTAGCAAAAGCTTCTGCTCTCTAGCAATTGCTAGTTTTTATGCATACGGATTCTAGTAAAATGCAAGCACAAGCAATTGCTACACCGTTTATGCATCCGGCCCAATGTTGGATTAATGTCGGGGTTAATTACCCTAGGTAGCTGGGAGGGGTATAGAACTTGGCAAAAGTTACTGCAACCAAGGAGGTCTAAGAGTTGGAGTTCTAACTGGCTGTAATTATTCAAACAGTTGTCAGATTTCTATTGATGTACAAAAGAATTTCACAGGTGCATTTCTGCCTTTGATGATCGATGTTCGAACCCGCCCTCTCGCTGAGGAATTTAAAGATTCATTTTGAATGTTAACATAATACTGGCCATATTCTGCTTATTCACTTATTAAATGAAATCAAATTTCACTTAATGATAAAGCATGTAAGGCAATAGTCAATCCCGTGCAGAAATTTGTGCAAAAGTGTAAATCAGAGCTGTATCATGTGAAAATGTTTAACACTGTACAATCCTGGAAAGCCGATTATATCATGCACTTTTCCTCTTAATTCCGACAAATAAAACTAACATGGAATAATCTTAAAGTATAATTCTTTATTGATAGATCAGATTAGTGTCCGGTTATGCCCAGTTGAGTAATTTTCATCTTTATTTCAGCATTGTTTTTAGCAATTTCTATTCGCACATCCTCGTGTCTGTACCATCACCTTTTATAAGAAGGAATAGCGAAAAGTGATTGCCATCACAGAGACATATCTTTCTTAGAAAGTGGCTGGTGATTCTGCAATGAGACACGAGTCAATAGTCTTCCTATTTTCGTGGCAGATCCTGTTTGGCACATGCTTCAAATATTTTTGAGCGGCGGCTTCGAACATCAAGCAAAGAAAATAAGACGGTTGTTACTCCATTTTCTTGAACCTCGATCCTTGCTGCAATTGCTGCAACAAAAAGCGAACAACATTTTGCGAAGACCGTTTTAACAGACAGGGTAAAAAAAAAATTGCTGTCGCGGTAGCTCTAGTTTGAAATGCTTTGTTAAAATGGGATTTATAGCTGTCACTTCATTTCTTGAACCTCCTTAATCATGCAGTCAACATCGTCTTACATAATCACCACAATATGTAATGTTGTCCGCATTCATACAAATTGATATGTGATCTTTGGATAACTTTGGTCCAAAACCCGTAAAATGGCACCTGAAGGTCGTTCATTATCACACCGATGCCCTTTCGTAATGATTCAATGCACAACTTTAAAGATTAATGAAGAAACTATCTAGTGATCAAGGTATAAGATAAAGTTCATAGAAAACATAAACCTGTAAGTTCATAGAAAACATGGAGAAGGATAGATTGATAAAATCTTGAGGAAATAATGACGTAGTGCACGACGAGGGATAAGGTACGTAACCTTGTCCATTTTGTGTTCGTCTAATTTTACTGTTTATTCACTTCCAAGTGTTACTATAACGACAATACCTTTCGATATCATATAACTTTTGATCAAATTTTGACATTATTTTGCCCGTTCTTCTACTCCGGTATAAATCATATAAAAATGTAACCGCACGACACAGTTTGACACCAACTGTAGGCAAGATGTGTACTCCCTATACATTATTATTATTATTATTATTATTTTTTTTTTTTTGTGAGATACGCGTCCTTGCTTCCAAGATCTTATGTGTGGCAAGCGTACACTACCATGACTAGTGCTTTTTAGGATGCATACGTCATGGATCACAGCGAATTTCCTGTTTTCCTTGCAGCAGAGTAAGAATGACATAAATGGGTTGGCGAATAATTTGTTCGTAGTATTTGTAGATTTTGCATCAATTACTCTACAAAAACTTGTATTTAGTAAATCGTAACCGTGTATGATCTATACGTCTAGGGTGTAGATACCATGTAATACAACATGAGCCTACCTTGACAAACGACAATATAGGTCGATTCGCCCGTATCTTTCATCATAACATATACATGCTTCATAATTTACAATACACATAGTCGTTGTCGTAACACATACCAGTAAAAGTGCAGGCGCTCAACTGAATTACTGTATACACAATTTTTAGTGTATGTAAGGCGTGGTTCCATGAAGTCCCGCGCATTGCGTGAAATGGCCCTTGTGGCTGCTACATGTAGTAAGATGTGACTCCAAATTACATCACTCTTGATTCGACGATCGCTGTTCAGAGAGAGAAAAAGAAAGCAATACAACAGAATAAAGTGGTAAAATTTACATCGTTTAACACATATATTATGACAAAGTGGAAACATCATTTTAGATGGAGACCTAGTGATTCCAAATACCACTTCAGATTATAGCAAGGATTAGTATGTCTAGGTCTTTCGAACGCAGGGTTTTTGTCGGCCTCTGTATGCATGGTTGGACTCACAAACATGCCCAAAAATATATTATTTAGATGTATTTTACGACACACAGATACATGTCACATCTGCCTAAAGCGGCCACATACTGTACGCCTATGTGGCCCGTCAAATAAATCAGTCCGAGAAAAGCCATAATGAAAGATCCTGTCTATAGCAGCCTTCTTATTGTCTCCATCGGATGGCCGCTATAGCAGGTTTCACTGTTACAAAGTATGAATATACATTATGACATTGTATGTGTGTGTTAAGAGTTCACAAACACATTAGTGATACTTACCATGAGGTTCTTGGATAGCTACTCATTGCCTCGGATTATTTTCTCCATTCACTCTTGCAACACATCGACCAGCAACTACCAGTATACAGCATTCGTGCCTGCATGACGCTACCTACTATAGCATGCGGCGTAATTAGTTCATGTAGACATTGGTACAAATGACCTTTCCTCTTTTTTTTTTTCTCAGTTGGTTAGGCACTTCACTAGTTTTCAAAGCGGCATAATACATAAGCTTGCCCGACGTAACAATTTATGGAATTAATATCCAAGCAAAGAATGAATTTGCGTTTAGACCAGGTGATCCGAAAGGCCAGGAGGCATCCATTTCATTGTTTTGTATTGAATGCACGAACAACATTTTCTTTTGATATTGCCAAATACCATGCAGGCTTGCTGTCAGGTAATGTGCTGGCAAGCACTAACTACATAGTCTATACGAATATAAGGATATAATACGAATAATCATCACATCACAGATGCCTATCTCAGTGAATTAACAAACTACAATGCCTTTTGTCACAAATGACTTTTTTTTTTCTGCTCATGCGCAAAGTGGAACTACGAACTGGTCTATTCTTATCTCCGCCTAACAGGTTTTTGTTTTGTGCATTGACCTAAAATTACGCATATATGGACTCCTAAAGGGTCATTCCAGACGCTTTTCATAATTTGACATCATGGAGTACATAGAATTTATTGTGGTCCTTGAGCAGAGAAATCAATACTCTGCAAAACCCAAAACAAATTTCACTGAACAAGGATGATGACATGAGCCTCTAATAATTCAGAAATGTAGCAATATAATTCCATTGCAATACCACGGGCTCAACAAGTTCATCTGTGTAGAATTTGACTTCTTTTTTTGTTGTGCTTCCTTGAGCCCCGATACTCATGTATTGTTATAGTGAGGCTGTCAATTACGTCACCATCCATGCTCATTGTGATTTGTTATTCATTTTTGAAAACATATTTATTCTTTGATCACTATCATTGTGTTCTGAAACTCTGTACTCAGTATAACTAATTTATAGTTGTTTATAATATGTAAAAGTCTGAAAATCATCCAGAGGTCTCCTTTGAGGTCTTTCTTTGATCCCATATAGGGCCTACGTCATCACCGCCGCCACCTGATTATGAGCATCACATGAGTATATACTCCGATGTTAGGACAATGACGATCGTCACAGGTAACCGTGCATCGTCACGGACAAATGAACGTTTCCCTTATATCGATCATATTTGGCTCAGGTGTTTTATCAGACTCAGCTGCAATTCAATAAACACCAATGATTTGGAGCAGCAAACCCCATCACATCACAAACTTTGTGTCAAAAATATTAGTAGCCCTTCTTACTGAATTGGACAAAGTTATTGTGGACATGTACGTAACGTAGCTTATATCATGAGTGTTAATGGTCGTCTACCGTTACTGTCAATGCTTACTCTGAAACATGTAAAAAAGAAAAGAAAAATGAAACAAAAAAAAATGATTAAAGATCACAATCAACCTTCCAGACTACATGGCTTATTGTAGCAGCTTTCTCTTGAATAGTGCCTTGGGGGCGCTGTGGCATAGTGGATAAGACTCCCGACTCCCAATCGGTGGACCCGAGTTCAATACCCGCCCAGACACAGGGCTTACGTCCTTGCTCAAGATGTTTCTACCTACCACGTCCCTCTCGACCCAGGTGTATAAATGGGTACCTGTGCAAAATCTCCCTGTCGTGGGAGAGGGATACCCCCTTCCCACACCCTCCCCCGCTCGGTCGCTCCGCTCCCTCGCACATACTTATGCTATATTCCAGTGCACCTTCAAGTTTTGCCCCCCCCCCCCACATCATGTAAACGGATTGACGCCTCTGGAATGGATTATGCAGAGAAAGTCATGTGCTAAAAATGTCTTAAAAATAAAATGAAAGGTTAATCATTGATTATTGTGACACTACTCCCCTAGAAGAGGTTTCGTTTATTAAATTCTTAGCTGTTTGTGTTGATAAAAGTTATCATGGAAGTGTCATATAAACAATATTTGTAATGTAATCGCACGTAACACAGGTATAATGAATAGATTGAAATATTATCTTCCTTCTTCGGCTTTGATTACGCTTTAGTCAAGTTTGGTATTGCCGTACTTGAATTACGGAATTCTTGCTTGGGGGAATACATATTCGACATTGTTAGATAAACTTTTTCTTTTGCAAAAGATGGCGCTCAGAATTGTTTTTAACCTTCATATCCGGGCACATATTGACAAGCTGTTCCTTGAACACAAAATTCTGAAAATAAAAGAGTTGTAGTTGTTTCAACTTGGCCAATTCATGTTTAATTACAACTGCAACCATCTACCCAAAATATGTTATTCTTTATTTCATCGTAACAGCCACGTACATAATTATCCCACGAGACAATCTAAAGAATTTCATCTTCCCTTACTAAGAACTGTACACACTCAAAATAAATTTGTTTATACCGGACCCAGATTTTGGAATAGCTTGGATAATGATTTAAAAGAATCTGTGAAGTTAATTACATTTAAGTATAAACTTAAAAAATATTTGTTTTCTAAATATACCAGTTAATTTTGTTAAATGAAAAAAAAAAACCCATCATGTTTCACTTGTCCTTGAGATTTTGTACTGTGTCCACAGACCTTTTCCATCCCTCTCCTTTTCCCTCTCCTTTTCCTTCTCTATTCTTCCCTGTTCCTCTTTCCTCGTTCTTCATGTCCAGTATCTGTCTTGAGTGCATTTCCTCAAGTTCTCTTATTTCGGTGTTTTGTGTTGTTCTTGTTGTTATTGTTGTCGTTATGTTGTTGTTGTTTTTTTGTGGCCGATTGCATATCTTCCTTTTCCGTTCAATTTTCCTGGCATACCTGGCCCCATAGTGTCTGTGCCACAAATGTGATATGTTATATAGTTCATATATTGTTTGCATTCTAATATTCTAGTAAGTATTGTTCATAGTATCAGCATCATATCAATGAGTAAATGTACAATAATATATAGAAGAATTTAAAATGAATATGTTTTATTGGTATAACAAATTGGTGCTGTTGTTGTTTTGTCCCAGTGTTCCACGTCTTACAAGCTTGGCTTTCTTAGTGGAACACTGTTTTCCATCATTGTGATTATTTAATGTTTTTGTTGCCATGGCAAAGTGCATTGTTTCTTTTTTTTATGATATCATTCGTGCATATACTTTATATTGTATTTGAAAAAAAAATCCTTTATCAGACGAGTATAAGAAAAATGAAGAAAACTGTATCACTTTGGATTATGTCAACTTTTTCTCTTTTTTTGATGATGGAAATAAATACACTATTGAATTGAATTGAATTGAATTGAATAATTATTATTAGGAAAAAAAACTTTTAAAGAGCGATCCCTATTCACTAAAATAACGATACCAATTAGCAGCCACTGATACTCTGTGTCTGAAAACATACCAACTAAAGTTCATTGAGACTTGCTTGAATTGACTCATTTCTAAACGGCTTCTTGTGCTTCATGATCGACCGCAATACATTACATATTTTTTCAAATGAAAATGTGAAGTCCTGATTAATTATGTCAATATAGGATTATGTGTTATACATACATATCTGATCACTACAATCTATTAATAATAAAAACAAATGAATATGAATCAATACAGTATTTCTATGCTATCTATCTTTAATAAAGTATTTGTGGGCGTATATGTGGGGGATTTGAGGAACACACTTATTATCATCAATGATTATAAGATATAAATGTATATAGAGCATATAATGATAAGATATAATTCATAATTTCTTGCTAGCCAATCTGTAAGGGCAATATAAGGATGATATAGGGTGCCCTCTACATTAGCGTATTCTATCTTGCCCCAGAACCTGTACGGTAAAAAACAATCCTATTTATATGTTTTGTTTCTTCGTTGTATATGTTCGTTCAAAAGTAAAATTCCCATAAATCTCCCTCAAGTTTGTGTGTGTGTACATTATGTGTGTTTGAAAGTGTGTGTGTGTGTGGGGGGGGGGGGGGAAGAGAGAAGGGGCACTTGCCCCCCCCCCCCCCCAATATTTTTTGTGCCCCCTGTAACAAATAATTATCATTCAATGACCAAAATGAACAATAAATGCACTTTACTCGTCTAAAAGTTGTCAATTTCACAACTGAAAAAATGCGAAATTTTTCGCTCATAACAGGGCGAATAATACACGAACAGTATACGTTATGACATCCATACACTAGTATTTAATTGAGTGTATAGATGTAGCCTCCCATCAAGTGTGTCCCCTGAAACGTACCTTTAGTAAACCTTACATTTTTCCTTTTCTTCTATGTTTCTTCAATGCGATCACGCTTATTAAGCTTTTAATGAATACATTTAAGACGAATGGCAAAGTAAGATAAGCTCGCTCCCCCTGCCCGTACTTAGTAAAATGAATGGTTTTCATTACTTATGATCATAGTCCTTCGCAGTGATTTTTACCTTTTTTTTTTCCCCTAGAAAATTGATTTTAAATGCTCTATAAACGCAACTTTTACACTCTTGGTTTTACAAAAAGTCCCTAATGTGGGATGGGGTATCCCCCTCCCACACCTCCCACCGCTCGGTCGCTTCGCTCCCTCGCCAAGGGTCTCACACCGTCACATAATGTACCCCCGTATAGTCCTTCATAGCGATTATTTAATTTTGTTTAATTCCCTAGAAATTTGATTTAAAATGCTCTGTAAACGCGACTTTTATACTCTGTCTTTACAAAAAGTCCCTACCGTTGGAGGGGGATACCACCTCCCACACCCTCCGGCCCGCTCGGTCGCTTCGCTTCCTGGCCGAGGTCTCTCATCGTCACATAATGTACCCCCCGTATGTTATGATTATGGTCCTTCACAGTGATTTTTTCCACTATGTAAAATGATATAGTTTTCATAAGTTATGATCATGACATAATCAAAGTTATGATCACAGTGCTCTGCAGTGATTTTTTGATATGTTTAATTCCTTAAAAACTGGATTTAAAATGCTCTATAAACGCGATTTTACACCCTTCATTTAAAAAAATAAAAAGACCCTATCGTGGGATGGGGTATCCCCCTCTCACACCTCCCACCGCTCGGTCGCTTCGCTCCCTCGCTGAGGATCTTACACCGTCACATAATGTACCCCCTTATAGTCCTTCATAGCGGAGATTCGTGTATGTATACAATCACGTGTCATGTACAATGTATAGTATATATGTAAATGTACATGGTGACACAGGAGCCAACAAGGAAAAGTAGAAATTACGCGGTGCGTAATATATGTCCCCGCCGGAAGTAGCATTTAGTAGCAAAATGTACAATATAGGTAAAAAAATCAAGGTCAAAGGTCAAAGAAGTCAAAGGTCAAAATTCTATGTAGAGGTTTTGAAGCCCTCACCTAGTGCCATCACTTAAAGCAAACGGAATCGAAATCGGGTTAGAAATGGCGAAGGAGTAGCATTTTGTAGCCAATGTACAATATAGGTAAAAAATCAAGGTCAAAGGTCAAAGAAGTCAAAGGTCAAAATTCTGTGTAGAAGTTTTGAAGCCCTCACCTAGTGCCATCACATAAAGCAAACGGAATCGAAATCGGGTTAGAAATGGCAAAGGAGTAGCATTTGGTAGCAAAATGTACAATACAGGTCAAAAATCAAGGTCAGAGGTCAAAGAAGTCCAAGGTCAAAATTCTGTGTAGAATTTTTGAAGCCCTCACCTAGTGCCATCACTTAAAGCAAACGGAATTGAAATCGGGTTACAAATGGCGAAGGAGTAGCATTTTGTAGCAAAATGTACAATATAGGTAAAAAATCAAGGTCAAAGGTCAAAGAAGTCCAAGGTCAAAATTCTGTGTAGAAGTTTTGATGCCCTCACCTAGTGCCATCACTTAAAGCAAACGGAATTGAAATCGGGTTAGAAATGGCGAAGGAGTAGCATTTTGTAGCAAAATGTACAATATAGGTCAAAAATCAAGGTCAAAAGTCAAAGAAGTCAAAGGTCAAAATCCTGTGTAGAAGTTTTGAAGCCCTCACCTAGTGCCATCATATAAAGCAAACGGAATCAAAATCGGGTTAGAAATGGCGAAGGAGTAGCATTTTGAAGCAAAATGTACAATATAGGTCAAAGGTCAAAGTCAAAGGTCACAACTGAAATTCTGTACAGAAGTTTCAAAGCTCCCATGTAGTGCTATCATATAAAGCAAACAGAATCAAAATCGGGTTAGAAATGGCGAAGGAGTAGCATTTTGAACATTTTGATCACACACGGACGCACAGACGGACAGACGGACAGACGGACAGACGGACACACACACGTACGGAGCCTGTTTCATAGTCCCCTGCTCGAACTCGTTCGGCGGGGACAATAAATCGAATACAAAAAAAAAAAAATCTCACAGGTAACATTAAAGAGTTAAAACGCACCCCCTTGAAAACAAGCTGGTGAATCCCCTGTAATGCTTATGCTAAGAATATACGACTATAATAAAGGGTGGATATCTAATAAAAAGTGGCAATGAGAAACTGCTTGGCGATTGTATCTGCACTCTCCGAGTGCTTTTTTAATTAGAGTTTCTAGTTTCATTCGTTAATGGTGCGATTCGACTTCCACTTCGGTTAGCAGATCCTTGGAATCTCACCATACATTGACGGGTATCCAAATGAATCAAATGTGGCCGAATATCATTACAAGTGTTACCAAAAAAAACAAAAAACAAAACAAAACAAAACATTTCTCACTTTTGATCCTTAATAGTTAAGGATCAAAAGTAAAACTATATGTCAGAAACCACTGACATCGATATGAACAATAGCTAAGTAGAGTACAATACTTTGTTGGAGGTAATTTGAAAATGAAAGCATAAATAAGCTTCATTAAATTCAAGATTATCCTCAAGTTACGTTTCAGATTTTGCTCTATTTTCAACCCTCTGTACCAAACTTTGATATTGCACATGGGTCAATTGGTGTGTATGAGAGTTTGTGGTTAACACAAAGACAGTGGTCCTGAACAATGGTCAGGGTTTGAATGCTCTATCATATATTCATAAAAATTCCACTATCACAGGAAGTCTTTATTCATCCTGAAATGTAGTATATGCATACACATGAAAACATGCGCTTACTTTCAAGTGCATGCATTTTACCCCTTTACCATGAATTCAGACTAGCAGTGCCCAGGGCAATTCATCATTAATTCTTCATAAAGCATTCATGTGCCTTTGAGCAAGAGTCCAGAAAACCAGTCAACAGTGCTCTGAGAAGGTGGTATTCGTGCAGTGTCTATACACGAATTGTTCAGGACCATCACATACACATCAGTGGTTCTTGTGTAAAGTCCAATTTTGTACAGATGGTTCAAATTTGACTAAAATCTCGAACTTAACTTAAATATTAATCATAGATTGGATGAAACCGTTTCTTGCACTCATTCCAAATCACCTCCAACTAAATTGTACACTACTCAGATATTACTCATATCAATGACAGTGTCATCTGATGTATTGTTTTCGAAATATCAAGGATCTAAAGTGGGAAATGTTTTTGTAACACCAAGTATATGACGAAACGCGTGCAGAGCAACCATAACAGATGCTGAGCATTATTGCGTACTACACTAAAAAAAAAAAAAAAAAAAAAAAAATTATTAATGAAAAAATGCATATATCGCAAAGCAGACATCATATGGGTGAACATAATTTTGGGTGTGATGATATGGCATATTTTATGGGGTAAAACACATGTGTCCCTCATTCAGCTCAAGCCTTCGATTTTCGTATATCCTTCATCGCAACACAATGATAAACAAACTAAGTAATTTCGGGGTCATTTTGTCATTCAACTAATGATACTAATGCATTACCAACCTGAAACGATCAGTTAAACATGTAAGGCGCCCCATTTCCCCGCTAAAAATAAATCCGATTCCAACAAATTGTTATCGACAGCAAAAACTAAATGGAATCCAACGACTTTGTTACAATAAAATGTGGACGACTCCATAATCATTACGGCGTGACGTTTGACCATTTTTTTTGCTTCTTCTTGTTTCTACTGCTAGAAGTTCATAATGGTTGTTTGACTACCCTTTTGTACCCACACCAGTGCCAATGGAAAGGACCTATCAATACCATCAATCAGATTCTGCCCCTTGAACAACAATTATACAATATGCAAATGAAGGCCAGCGTAACGGTGTGTGATGACAGTCTCACATAACTGCGGCAATCTGAAATGACAGGTTAATCAGATATGTCTTTAATATTCACTTTCCTTGAACTAGGTTTGCTATAATTGTATAAGAGTGCAGGTATTTGGGGAATTGAGGATTTTCACCTGACTTTTTACCGACCCTTTTATAAGTTTATGCATTGAGTAATTTTGAAGGTATGAAGAAAGACTGTAATTACAGTATGAAATTGATTTTTTTTTTTTGCACTTTACCTTGGCCATCGACCCTTAACCTTTGACCTCTGACATTCTGGCAGGGATTTTCTCAGAGAATCTCCACTAGATGATACATGTATGAATATATAATAAGTTTAGAAATAATCCTGCAAGCATTGCATATACTAGTAGGTTCCTATATGAGGGAAATAGTGAAATTTTGAGGAGTTGACCTTGACCCCTGACTACTGACCCATGAACCCTAAATTCCCTAGATTATTCCTGCCAGTCAGTATATGCGTACCAAGTTCCATGAAGATACATTGAAACATTTGCTAGAAAAGTGAAATTGTAACACTTTCCCCTGAGCTTTGACCTTTTGACCTTTCACCTTGTGACATAATACTCTCTCTGGAGAATCTTTACGCAGTAATAAACAAGGTTTCAAGAAAATACCTTCGGGCATTGCATAGATATGGGGGAAATAGCAACATTTTTAGCATTTGACCTTGACCTTTTGACCTTTGACCTCTTTCCAATTTCACCAAAAAAACTACTCACCTAATTGCCCCATCATATGTCATCCTTTTACCATGTTTGGCGAAAGTTTCCTTATCCATTTTTGAGTTATCAGGTAAATAGATAAATTTGACCTTGATCTTTGACCTTTAACCTCTGTCTGATTTCACTCAAAAACTAATCAAGTAATTGTCCCGTCGTACACCACCCTCAGACAAAGTTTGGTAAAATTTGCTTGATGTAGTCTTGAGTTAGCGTGTAAACAGATACAATTTTATGATTTGACCTTGACCTTTGACCTTTGGCCTTTAGCCGACTTCACCCAATATCTGATCAAGTATTGCCCCATCATACTTTATACTTGGACCAAGTTTAGCAAAATCCCAGTCAATATTACTCAAGTTATCGCGTAAACGAATGCGGACGGACGCACGGACGGACGGACATATGGACGTACAGACGTACAAACGTACGCACGGACGGACGGACAACCCGAAAACGTTCGTGGCGGAGGCATAAATATCACATTCATCAGCCTAACGGCGTGAGAGGCAAACGTGATGGCGTGACATATTGATATCACACATTTTCGTTTTGTCTTGTTTTGTTTTGTTGTTTTAGATATGACCAAAACTTTTGCAATATTATGTTTGATGCCCCCCCCCAAAAAAAAAATATATATATATATATATAATCTTTAAAGAGAGAGTGTGAGTGGGGAAGGGATTGAATTCCAATGTTCATGTTTGTATAACTAAGTACAAATGTATGTAGGTACAATTTGTTTGCTATTTGAAGGTACCGTATGAAACTGGGAACACAACATGAGAATAGTTGCAATTATTCCAAATAAACAGTAAAATCGTCTTTATTAAACATTTTTCATTTTAAATAATCAGTCGAAATCCATTATCAAGAATGATTTAACTGACAAGCAGCTCAAAGAAATTTAGTTTTCACTGCCATGTAAGGGTGGTTAGAGTGGTTCAGAAGTTACCTGTCGGGCAGGAAGCAATCATTGAGTCGTCTTTTAAAAATATTTCATGCGGTGTTCCTCAAGGATCTTTATTAGAACCCCTCCTTTTCCTTTCCTATATCAATGACGTAACACACTCTTCAGTCTTTTGACTTTAATAAACCTTTCATTCGCTGATGATTCGACAGTTTTATTTTCTTATAACGACCCTAAGATACAATTTAATACTGTTAATAATTAATTATTCTCTTTAAACAATGGAGTATCTGAATATAAGAACGACCCAAGTCCATGGAAGACCATTTCGAGTAAACTTAGAAAAACTTCATATCTTTTTTATTTGTCCAATAATATTCTATTTAACTGTGGTGGGAAGGCAACATTGTATATACAAATTAGAACATATATTATTATGACAATTAACATACACATCAATTGTGGAGAGGCCATTTTGTGTGATGGACTTCGGTTGTTCTTTGAATCATAAAATTATACATGATATTCTGCTATAGAGATGAGAGAAGGACAAGAGAGGGCGCTATAATATGAATGTAAGAATGACCCAAGTCCTTCATTTTTACATTCATATAAGATTTAACTCATTCATTTGAGGCACTTCCGGGGGGTAATTAGGCTTTATCATTAATACACAAGATGAGTCCGACTTTTAAACTGAATTTTGCCAAAAATTGGACTTGGGTCGTTTTTATATTCAGGTCTTCATTTGGATTCAAGAGAACAAATTATCACTGAATATCATATAATATATATATATATATATATATATATATATATATATATATATATATATATATACCTGTATATATATATATATATATATATACATAAATATATATATATATATATATATATATATATATATATATATATATCTACACCATCTTGAATTGGAGCACTCATCTTATTTGTTGAATAAACGAATAAACTGATTTTAAGAAATGCAGGGGTTATTTATAAATCAAAACATTTTTTTCCGATTACAATATTTTTGATGTTTATACTGTCAACTATATATTTCTATACCACACTGGAATAAGTGAATATTAGCGTAGTGAAGTTCAGACAAGATAAATAAGTTATTGGTAACCCCAAAAAGAGTTTAACATGTAGGACCTATCTCTATGGACGCAACTTATTTGCATAGCTTAACCACTTTTCTTAGATAGTAAAATTTTAAAAAGTACAGGTAGATGATTTGTAAATAGGAATTTAGATGTATAATTTGAATATTTTTCCCTAAGTTTTGGAGCCTTAATCCAAAAAAAAAAAAAGAAAAGAAAAAAAAGGAAAGAAATACATAGATATCCAGCAGGACAGAGTGACCATGTACCAATATCTTAATAGGCCTAGATTACGAATACAGCAGAATGCTCTTATCTGTTATGTACCAATACTTTGGAATTCATTAGATGGTGAAATATAGCGAATACCCGCATATTCTTCATTCAAACGTAAGCTTAAAAAACAAACTCACTTAGCAATACTCTGGTGATAACATGAATTAATGAGATTTAGCAGATGATTTGATGCTGATTCTTCGGCATGATTGCAGATAGGGTCCGTATGAGTAGTGGTTTCATTTCCAATTCTTTTCTCTCATATTCGTTTCCTCTATAGCAGCTGCAGTTACCGTCATTGACACTGTCCCTTTAACGGTCATTTTGGTGTTTTCTCCTCTCCCTCTTTCTCATTCTCTTCTCTTTGCTGTATGTGAGTGTGTGTGAACGCACGCTTGTCCAGGTGCACCTGCGTGCGTGCTGAGTGTGTGTGTGAGTGCAACTGCCTGTGTTTGACTTTCTTTTGTGGGGACCTACCTCAGAAGCATCTGCTTCTATGTAGGTTCCCACCGCAAACAATTCTATTCCTCCGTCATGAATGTAATGTACTTGGGATTGATTTCAGCTGATTTTGTGTCATGTAAATGCTATAGTTTTCATATACTGAACTTATAATTTATGTATTACTTTGCATTGTCATGGATGGATGTTGCAAATGCAACCCTGTAATAATTATTTGTGTGGAAACTTAATGAAAAGAAGAAATGATAATGAAAAATGAAAATGGAATGTCTAATGTTTATAACGAAAATATGTTTTAAAGAAATAACAAGAAAAATTACACGGAGATTACTGTGTCAGTGAATTTATCACAAACTTCCTATGAAAATTGATGACATACATAATTATAGAGTTCAACCAGATTCATGAAAAAAAAAACACTTTTGATATCAACTGAATTTGTGTAGGCCGTAAACTATATAGTTAAATATATAGGTAAATCCCTGCATTGTATTTCTACGACTCAACACTTTATTCACATTGAAAAAAAAATAGTATTACTTCCTTTTCAATTTCAACAACCAGAATTGAGGCCTGTGCAGTTCAATACGATTGTACCGTGATTTGATGTTACATCATTTTCTTCTTGAACAGCTCAAATTAAAACCTTGAAGGTCGGTTGACAATGAAATACACATACTTTTTCAAAGCTAAAAATTCTACATGTTTTTCAATCTCAGTAGAGTAAAGTAAACTTTGAAAATCTGCCATCACATAATTATTATGCACATGAGTATCATAAACAATATGGCTGGCATTTTAATAGGTGAACCCATTGAAGCTGCTCATAGCTACCTTGAAAGGTACTGTTCTATTGGACACAACATGTTACGGAACACACTGATTAAGCCATTCACTTTTATTCTAAAATCTGCAGTGACGTCGTCAAAGGAAAAGTTCCGGTGTGTATAGCAGAAGATGAGAATGCTCCCCCAGGGCTGCGAGCCCGCCCCGGGCCGGAATTCCTAAAATTTTACCACTAGAGTTTTCAGGGAAGTCAGTGCCTCCCCTCAGAGAGCGTCAGATATGAGTGAGTGTCTCAGTTTATGCTCAGCCCCTCAACCAAAATGTGAAACGCCACCTAAAAAAGAATGAGATCAGTGGTCGCTATACTGTTATCATATCTCTGCCAAAGATCAAATAAGACCTATTTACTGCATGCCTTAATTATGTCATGGACATAGAACGCTTGTATGTGAACTGTGTGGACTGAAGTGATTTTTTTTTGTTTTGTTTTTGTTTTAATGAATCCAAATCGTTTTTGGATTGTCCGTCCGTCCGTATTCAATATTGTGGACAGTGTTACTTAAAAACTGTTTGAGATATTCCCAAGAAACTTGGCATATTATGTACGTATGAGAGGACGAAGAATGTTACTGCTTATCAAGTTTTTTTTTTTTTTTTTGGGGGGGGGGGGGCGCACATGCTCGAGGTCGTATCTGACGCATCAAAAGTTCCGTTAGCATACGTTTCAGACCAAACACCAATCATGCCAATAAATTCATTTTAACTTGTAAGAACATCACAATGTGACTATTTTCGTTAAAACACAACACTTCTAAACGTTAAAAAAATGATTTCGTCATAGGCAGAAGATTAGATAACCCTTCGACAAAACTTTGAATAATACGTGAAATACGAGAACCAAACAAACACAAATCCACAATACTTTTTATCTCATATAGTTCCGAAATTTTGTAATTACATGGAAGACGGTAAAAATGAAGTTGGAAAAGATTTCTATGCACATCATACGCACAAATTCAATTTTCCTTTGTTCCTGTCCGTAATGAATTAGGTCTCACGAATCGACAAACGATGGTAACTTATCTGACAAAGCATTTATGTTTATTGACACATTTAACTACCGATTTACATCAAACCCACATCACCCAATCATGTAATTAAAAGAAACCTGATGCAAAACGCTAGACGTCATTAATCGTATGGTCATTTTCAGAGCATTGTGCAACCAAGTAAGTGCTCTTGACTTTAACCATAATACTGAGCGCATTTTATGTAGATAAGATGCAAAATTATAATGAACAAAGGTATAGAGCGTTCCTGTAGCCTCGTTTGCTGTGAAGTTGACAGCATAAGGTGGGTACCAGGCTTCAGCCCTTAGAAGTCCTAAGCTGATTTCTACAGACAAAAATTTATTGTGGTATACAAAACGCTCATACACACACACACGCAAAACCGCAACAAAGCAGAAATAAAATGGATTTCTAACATATATTTGACGGCACTTTTTGTAAATGCCATAAATCTAAGGGATAGTTCTGGCTTAGATGAGGATTCAGTTTTCAACCTTTTGCAAGATAATCAAAATCCACCTATACTTACGAAAAGTTTATTTCATGAAAATCGGTTTAGAAATGGCTGAGATGTCCATAATAAAGTAAAAGGAAAATGTTCAAATAAAGGTAGATCGATCACCACATTTTGTTAGGACCTCTTTCTTTTACTTTATTTTGGATATCTTGGCCACTTCAAAACCGATTTTTCATTAAATAAACTTTCAATTCCTTTTAGAACTGAATGTTTTCTTATCAAGTCGTATAGAGCACAATGTCAACCGGTTAAATCCGTGCACAAAAGCGCGTCGCGCTTAACTTTGCTGCACGATACATTTCACTGGTAACGTATCTGACATGTTTGATGGTAACGTATCTGATGGGCCGTTACCGTTCTCACACTATTATTTATAAAAATATTAATTTTCTAGAGCAATTTCTGTTGTGAGATTAATTATTACCTTAAGTATTCAAAAGTGCCGGAGCTTTGATTTCATATAACATCATACTTTTTTCTAAATGAAGTAAATTTTAAGTAACGTACTGTATCTGATATCAGCTCATCGTAACATTAGGTTTCCACGGCTTCCACGGCCACGCTGCGACGCGCACCAATTCTTGAACATGTCGTTAACTACTCGTGAACTCGACGTGAGCTGTTCATGAACTATTTGTGACGGTCGTGGCATGGCGCGCACTGCCACGCACTGGTACGCATCCTCCCGCATCGTCCAGACGAGTTCACGACGAGTTCACGAACAGTTTGCGCATAGTTCACGACCCGGTCGCGAAATTTTGTCGTGACCAAAATTTTGAACATTTCAAAATTCTCGTCCCGACATGGCACGCAGGCACGACGGGTTTACGCACACTTCACGCCAGATTACGACTAGTTTGCGCACTGGCACGACTCGAGTCGTGCCAATGCGTGCCACAAAATCGTGCAAGTGTCAGCCTAGCTTTATGCAAGTCTGACACTTGCACGACTTTTGGCCACGATTTTTTCGTGGCAAGTCGTGCCCCTGGGGAACGAACTGGGAGGCTCCCGCAGTGTTCACGACTAGTTCACGCATAGTTCACGACGAGTTCACGAATAGTTCACGATGCGTGCCCATCAGTGTCCACATTGACACGAACTGGCACGACGAGTTCACGCATAGTTTGCGCAAAGTTTGCGCATACTTTACGTATTCTCCTTCCCGCATTGGCACGACGAGTTCGCGCAATTCGAACAGTGTCGTGCCGACTTGGGCACGCCATATAATAAGGGGGCCTCCCCAACCCCTGTGATTTAAGTTGCCTCTTCGCTGGCGATCTCTGGAATGGCGAGCAGTGTCCAGGAAGTCCTATATATACCCCCGCACCGACGCGAGCGCCACTGTCTCGCAGTAGTCGTGAACTGCTCGTACCATGCGCAAACTGTTCGTGAAGTGCGTAAACTAGTCGTGAACTGCTCGTGCCATCAATGTGTGAAGTGCACATGACCGTGTCAGTGGGAAGGCACGGCCAGCAGGTCAGCAGGTAAGTTTCTTGGTAGACTTTTTCTATATATCGCAAGCAAATATGAAATGGTGGAAGACGGGTTCTCAAACCGGCTTAACCCTATAAAGCCCAAGCTATTTTGACCCCTTCCAGGCCCAAGGGGGGGGGGGGGGGGCACATTGTGCCCCCTATATAACTTCTTTATTATATGATGTATGACCGTCATATTAGGCACGTGGGTAGAGCAACTCATACTCTACATGACCCAACATTTGAAATTTCCCAAGGTCATCCACTGAGGGCGCTATTTACCAAAATATAAAGAAATACATAGGAAATACGCTAAAATCATGTTTTTTCTTTGTATTTCTTTATCCCCAGTATATATGTTTTTATTTTATATCAATCATTTTCATATTTACCACAAAGGAAAAGCAAGTCAACTTTCACTGTTTGTTATGGTTGAAATTTCTCAAGGTCAACATGTGGGGGCGCTATTCATTACAATATGAAGAAATATATGAAACCTATCATGTATTGCTTGGAATGGGTACATAATATTGGCATCACATTTCATATTTCCAAAATATTGAAATTTTGAGTTTGCAGATTGATAATATGATATACAAATGATATTACCGGCAAAGCTTGTGTGAAAATAACACAAAATAAAAGGGTAGTCTTTGGAAAATGCTGTATTTTCGATTATTTTTATTATATCTATTGTTTGATGCCTATGTCATATAAAAAATAAAGGAAATAATAAGAAGACCATTACATGGTAATTCACAACCATAATTACTTCACAATTTGGTCCTTCAGCAAATTACAGTCAAGAAAACCCCCATTTCATCCATTATTATATTGTTAACTGAACTTGGAACGGAAAATCATGCAAAGTTTATGGTTGCCATGGCAACCAACAATATTGGACATAGCTAAATTATACATCAAAATGTTCGCAATAAGATTTTAGGAAAAGTCACCAAATTTGGTTGAAATCGGGTGAAGGGTGTAGGAGTGGCAAACGAAAATATGGTAGGGGGGCACAATGTGCCCTCCTTGGGCTTTATAGGGTTAAGAGAACTATATTTTAACGTTAAAGGACAAGTTCACCTTCACAGACATGTGGGTTGAATGAATGCAGCAATATTAGTAGAACACATCAGTGAAAGTTTGAACAAAATCCGACAATCCGTTCAAAAGTTATGAAATTTTGAAGTTTCTGCTCAGTCACGGCTGGATGAAAAGACTACTATAGCTTGTGATGTCACATGAGTACAACGATATAAAGAAAGAATAAAGAAAATTCAACATATTTCCATTTTTCTCGCAAAACAAAAGAATACTCGACTTCTCTCTTTCAGAAGGCAGGGGGGATAATATTACCCTTAACATACATCAGTACCAAGTCGAAGAAATGTGCACTTTATTCAAAAAGTAAAGTTTTGTGAAATTCTCTTTTTATTTTCCTTATATAGTTGTACGCATGTGACATCATACACTGAAGTAGTCTTCTCTTCCAGCAGTGACTGCGCAGATACTTAAAACATTCATAACTTTTGAACGGATTGTCCAATTTTCCTCAAACTTTCACTGATTTGTTCTAGTAATATTGCTGCATTCTCTCAATTCTTATGTATATGAAGGTGGACTTGTCCTTTAATTTAGGACCACAATAAATTCCGTCGACAAAACTATAGATGGAGCCGTCATTTTATGTTCTACATGATATGAAATTATGAAAATTACCTGGAATTCCCCTTTAACCATTTTGTTCTATCTATCCAGATGAATCCTAGTTCAAGGGAAATACACACTCAACACATTTGTAACAGACATATCGTTTATTTATTCATTTGCCAATTATGTGAAACTGTCCTCTCGCAGTGATATGACGTACTGTAGAAATATTGGGGAACGGTGCAGTATGGTGGAGGCATACCAGTTGCCATAACGACATGTCATCTTCTCTCTTTTTTTTTTCCTTTGGTGTTTTTTTTAAAGGTGCATGGTCCCCTTGTTTTAGTCAAATGCGTACGCGGGCGCACAGCGCAAGTTTCCTATAGAGACCTACGCTATCGACTCCTCTTTAGCGCTTACGCTTTGGCCCACTTCCCCGAGTCCGAAGAAATCCGATTCACTGTAGTCAGTGGTCTGATCACAGGTCGGCTCATGATTCGGCTGAGGGGGATGACAGCTCTAGCAAAGTTCTTTTGTGATGTCATAATAACAAGCATATATGCACGCACCCTGGCATTACTACAGATTATAAAATGGGATCAAGAATGTAGCCAATAGGAAGCGCTGAAATGAGACACACCTCCTTCCTTTACTTCAGTACAATTGCACTGCCTGTAATCCTATGGTAGATTGCCGATCGTCTGTGCGCGCGGCGGCTCCTTTGATGAATTGCATGCATACGCGCTGTCAATCCTGTAAACAACTTCTAGTTCGGGCTGCCGGCCGGTGTAGCGGCAGATAGCGTTCCGCGGCGTTTTTTGTTCTAAAACAGTATCCGCCGGCAGATCGTGTCCTAACACTGGCGGATACTGTTCTGAAGCGCAGGTATCGTTAATATCGTTGCTTCTCACTGTGGTTTCTTCTTTTCGCTGCTTCTGCCAATGCGCCCCTGCTTGTTCGCTGCTTCCATTTCGAGTTTCACGTACAATACCTCTATATTTGCTGCTTCCGCCCCTCGCTGCTGCTGTTTCGCTGCCTGCACTTACACTCCAGACCGGTATTCCGTGGTTGATGTGGAGCTAGCTCTGGTCCGCACGTATCTTTTTTTTTCGTAGCCATGCGAGAAATTATCTTATAAATATTCATTACGCAAGCAGGAAAAGCCTCGATTTTCGTCGAATACGTCTAGTTCTGCGCCGTATCCCTGTGTGTGTGTGTGTGTGTGTGTACGCGTGTACAAATCATTTGGCACTGTAGTTGTCTGCACCAACCGCGATCTGTTTTCTGGAAGTAAGAGTTCTCTTCCGCGGTTTGGGCAATGATGATTGTACCTCCATGGTAGAGCGATGGAGCTTCATACACGTGATACTGATATACGGGTGTGAAGTATAAGGCTCTGAAGATATTGCTAAATTTGAAAATTTTCACTGACACGTTTAATAGAGGATTATAAATGTACTCCAGGGGGGGGGGGGCATTTCATCAACGAGTTCGTCGGAGTTTTCACCGACAAATTTGCTATCAGCCAATCAGACGCAAGGATTTCATTAGCTTTTAACAGCTGTCAGTGTAAATCCTTGCGTCTGATTGGCTGATAGCAAATTTGTGGGTGAAAACCTCCGACGAACTCGTTGATGAAACGCCCCCAGATGTAAATGACAGGATATTGGCTCAGAATTGTGAAAGGTCAGGAGGGCAACACATTTTATTGATTTATCGTGGTTTTATTTTTGATATGCACAAAGATCAAAATATGTAGTTCACGTCAAAATGATGGATGAGTTACATAGCCTTAAGATACTCGGGAAAGCAGCTTTGAATTTTCTTTTAAAGGATACATGAGAAGAAGATTGGCATGCAGCAACATGTTCAAATCGTCTTTGTTCGAATTATAAGATGATTTGTATTGACAAGATTCTGTTAGTGTCCCATGTATTTTTGCCTTTCATTTTTGTTTTTCTTTATTTTGGTCCTACGTTGCATCCGTGCTCCAGGCTTTACACCGTTCAGAATTTGGGATCTACGTGTAGGTTCCATCATATTTCTTATAGCGTTATACGTCATAGAACCAAACGCACAATGATTGACCGCTATGTTTTACATGCTTACATTAATTTACTGTGCATCAAAGCCCGATTTTATGATTCACTATTTTTTTATTAGTGATGTACATTTCTTCATTGAGAAATATGAAAATAAATTGAATTGAATTGAATTGAATTGAATTAACTAAAAATTACTTGGCATTTGAGACGTAATTCCAGTTTTTAAGTCATACTGATCGATGCAACTAGACAATGTGTAAAATTCAAATGCACGTCTAATAGGTTACCCTTCACTAACAATCGATTTCTGGAGTTTAGTGAACGAAGATTTAATGAAGAGTAGAGTAGAGTTCCATTATTCATTTGTGTGCTCTTTCTTTACTAGAAAAAGACAGTCGCTGTACATCATACCAACAGAATATTTCATCTAACCTTCTAGCTTATATCAAATGGATAGATTGCTTTGCGTGGCGATAAAAGGTACAATAAACAAAAGTGAGATTCACTACAATAAATGTTGTAGTCTTTAAATCGGGGATGAGAGTATTCATTTTATTTTTTTAATGATAATAATGCAACAGTTATCACACTGGTGAGCGGCAGCGTGGTTAAACAACCAGTGCGTTTACAATGTAATTTTGCTAAACACAGCAATTGTTATAGCTCCAGGTTTGTTTGTTTTTTTATTATATCTTCATTTTTAGGAGATATTCATTATGTGAAAATATGCTCATTAATATTCACTTATTCATTATTGTAAATGTTTTTGTTGAGACTGTCATACTCCCAATCGGGCGTCGGCAGAGTTTAATAACATCTTACAAATCTTACAACACTTCATCGTGGAACTGAGGATTAACACCTGGACTCACTTTCATGTGCACGTAATGATTTTGATGCAGCATTTTGCTTACTAAAATGGCTGCCGTAAAGCTCGCGCAACTATTGGTAGCAATACAGTAGCCACTTGGAACCTAATCCGCGCAGCGCGGAACTCTTTTGACAGTCCCTGACGAAGATCACGTGCACGCGGCAGGTTAAGCAACGCTATTACAACGTAGTAGCCTGTACGTACAAAATCCGCCGCTGTACAGTATCTGCCGTAACTACTCGCGGCAGATTTCAGCCCATGTCGGAACGATAACTGCCGAGTGAAACGATAACTGCCGGCGGATACTGTTTTAGAACAAAAAACGCCGCGGAACTCTATCTGCCGCTACACCGGCCGGCCTGTCTTCCCTTGTGCATAACATGTGTGGCGTACGTATGTATACTCTACTATACGTACACTTTGTACAGTACAGTAAACCAAGCGTTATGGGACCGGACGCGTACATGGAGTCACTTTGAAGAGCAAATCCAACGATTTAGCAGGTTAATTCTCACGCCGTTTTCAGAGTATGTTGTCTAGTAGGCCTATATGAGGAGTCTATATCAAGTCTTTAAGGTAAAGGGTGCATATTCTATGTAAAATAAGTAAGTTTTCATGCGGGAACTTAAGTGTCCGGAAACCCAACCCCCCATTATACTTATACTGTATGTGCGGGACTTCCGCGAGTGCGACGTGCGTAAATGTTTGGGACGAACATCTTCGGACGTCTTGACCCACAAAGGTACGTGAAAAACGCTGAAAAATGATGTTAGTTTTCGAATTTTTAACCCATTTTATAAAACAAATGATGCACAGGATTATTTCGTGGCGTTAGTGGAGGCGTAGCTCACTCTCGGGTATTTACAATGTAGTGCAACATGCACTCGGCTTCGCCTCGTGCATGTTTCACAATTGTAAATACCCTCGAGTGCACCACGCCTACACTAACACACTCTATCCTGTGCATCATTTGTATAATGCGCGATGCGCAGAGAAGACAACGAAGCAAAGATAGTAGAGTAAGCGTCTTTGCAACGAAGGCAACGTTACTTAGCAACACCTACGCACTTTACTCTTGATGATAGCTCGATGATGATAGTAATAGGGAGCTTTAGATTTTGACGCGCGGACGTTTGAGCCGACGCTTGCACTGGACGTTCTCCTCTCCCTGCGTCGTGTGGAAAAGTAGCTTTAGATTACGCTGGGACGCAACGTATAAAAAATAAAATCGCGCCCCCATATGATCAGTGCATGAAGAAGCTCTCTACGTCGCAAACTGTGCGGACGTGAAAATAGCCCAGTACGCGTAGTGAAAAACTCAGGCGACGCAAGCTAAAAATAGATTGACTTTACGCGCGCTACTGCGCACGCTCAGAACATGTTTTTTTCCTTTGAACGTCCGCGCGTCTAAAATCTAAAGCTCCCTAATCTTCGTATCAATGCTAACGGTGATCGGCAGTATCATCAACAGCGCCCTCTACACTACCGGGACTATGCACCTTTAATACAGCAAACGTAAACGTACGTGCTGACATAATAGATGAGCGAACGCACTCTTTCGTATTATATTGCCAGCTATCATATTCGCCTATAGAACTTATACGGGTAAAATGTTGTAATATTCTATGAATATCGCTTGGTATCCCGGTGATCATCTAGAGCCTATTTGTGCGATCTTTTAACAATCGCAGTCGTGGCTGCCACATCGGTGCCTTCTCTGTTCATTGCCTGTAATTTACATCATAGGCTATACCTCCTTTGTATCTTTTCTGTGAAAATACATATCTATTTGACGAGAAAGATATTCTTCGTATTAATCATTCACGTGATATGATAGGTCCAGCTATTTCGAGTGTTGATCATAACTATAATTAGAATGATTATTTTTTACATTTTTCTAGTCATTGGTATGTAATAGTTCAGAATCGGGTTAGTAACGTAAGACTATAAGGGCTCACACAGGAACAATTCCCCATAGCGACGTGTGTTAAAATTCAAATTTCAAAAAAAATCTGTGATGATAGCTGGGAGAAATGAGGTGTTTCATCTTCACTAACCTAGATAAGTGAGATATACCCTTTCATTCATCAAATTTGCAGGATGGGTTCTTCTGCTCAAATTCTATCCAAGGGTCCGCAAAGCCAGACTACGAGTTCTTGTCACTCAAAAAAATCACCTATTTTCTCCCGACATTCTTCGATCTCTCATAACAGACGGTTAATTTTGCTGAAATGATCTTCTCTTATGTCATGAGTGTAAATCAATATTATTTTGTTTTATTGTGTATACCAGTCATCGCCCGGTAAAAGACAGAAAATGAAGTACTATTCTCATTCAATAAGCATAATGTATAAAGGAAACGAGCATTTGCTGCAATCGTTTATGAATATGAAAATGCTTCAATGCGATTTCACGAAGTCTAAAGGAATGAATGCAAGTAGGTCTACGTAAATACAGAGATGTATAATGCAATTGTTATAAAAAAAAATACGCAGCCACGATAAGTGCATAAACCACTTCAATAGCAGCATGAAAACATTTGATCACATCAATATAATATGAGATGGACAAGAACATTTCATGCTTTTATTGCTCGAAATTCCTTGCTCCTAAACAAAGTAGAGTGTTCAATATTGAAGCGACGGGTTATCACATCTCCGTCTCTCGCAAAACTGAATCATCACTTCGCAAATTTGGAGTGCTTTCTACAAATTTATGTAAAAAAGGTTAATTTTCTTTTTAGGCATGAGTTACCATATTCTACTGATTATAAATCGATTGAGCTACAAAACGGTAGTGTGTTGCTAAAACCATTATAACTCAATGATCGCGAAATCATTTGACTTGTGAACTTCCGAAAGAGATGGACTGAAAAACCCAGACTTCTAAACGTATAAATAATTGACAGAGCGACTATAGCCGAAAATTAGCATATTATGAAGAATTCATACAAAACTAGAACCAAAAAAGACTAAACAGTCAGCATCACCATTGTCGGTATCGTCGTAATATGGGATGTAATTTTATTTTGACTGCCTCTTTGAAATGCTGCAAACATCAAATACTGAACATCATAATTTTTATTTGTGAATTCTAAGCGTATGAGAGAGAGAGAGAGAAAAAAAGACAACTTCTGCCGTATGTCTTGTTTCTCGCTTTATTGCAGCGTATGTCATTGTCGAAGTTTAAATTCTGTAATACATGTCCGTATCAAGTACATGAGAACTTGCACATTGGATTTTCAACAACCATAAAATCATTGGGGTCCGTAAAAGCGGTTACGTACAATACATACGAAGCACATCACTATAATGCATTTTCCGTACACGTACCCAATGAAATATAGTCCCCTCAAATTCCATCAGAAAAGCTTTCATCTTCCAACCAAAAAGCATTTGTAGAGGAATTCATACTCAATATCTACAGCTATTCAGTTTTTTTTTTGCCAAACTACATCACTGATTTTTAAATACTTTTTTCTTCATTTATTTTGGCGTCTTTGGTACGAATTTGTGAAGGGTTGTGAGCCATAACAATGCTGATAAAAGCAACACGCATGCATGTATTCCTCCGCTCTTTCTTCTCTCTTCTGTATGACCTCTCTTTTCCTGTTCTTCATTGTCTTGTAATGTCATTGTGCCCCTCTCTCTTTTGTATGATGGCCGGTGTTCTTTGTGCGTTGTTAGTATGAATATTATGTGTGTGTATGTGTGTATTTATATGTATGTACGAATGAATGTGTATACTGCGTGTTGTCTTTTCTGGGTGTACACTGGGCTTAATCCATGGGTCTGTATAGCTTGTAACAATGTAGCTGTTAGTGTTTTCATTTGCAAATTGTAATTTGTGTTGTTTTATTCGATGATATAGCTAAAATATTGTTTATGTCTATTCTGTCTTCATATATAGTAATATGAATCAATTTCGGATGATATTTGATTCATACTTTGTCTCAAGTGACCAACGTCTTACAAGCCTGCTTCGATCAGTGGCCACTCTTTTCCCCCATTCTAATACTTCTATTTTTTCACGTGTGCTTTGATATTTTGTAATGAAATTGTCAGTGTTGTTTATCATACTTTGATACTTTTATCTTATATTTTACGAAATTACGTTCCTTCTTTTTTTTGTGAACGAATGGAATGCAAATAAATCTCAGTTTAACTCACTGAACTAAATCACACACGTCACAATTATGAGCACTGAAGAGTACACGCGACACGATTCCCCTTCTACCTCGTTCCCATTTTTGTTCTTGTTTTTTTTTTTTTTTTTTTTAGGTGATCCGAGTATCCTCTCGGATCACCTATTGTATCTGTACTGATTTTTTCTTCTTTATTTCTTTCTCCTCAAATGTTGTGCAGAGGTTAACTCAAAAAGTCATTCACCTATCACTTTTAAACTTATACAGTGTACCATATGATTATGTATCACGTCATAAGGACGACAGATCTAATGTATCATTGTGATCAGTCCACCTTGGCGTCACTATGACGTCATTATCTGAAATCACGTTCACATTCGTATCTCATTAATGGAATGGAATTTTTCAGTGAAATTTACATAGTATATAGTTCAAGTCAGGCTCTATCGATATATCTCATAAAATTTGATCACGTCCCTGGTAAACGAGCGCGTACGCGCGCGTTGAAATTTTAACAAGCTCCAATCGAGCTCAAAATTGTTTTGCACACGTCTCAGGTCATTTGGAGTATTTAAAAAAAAAATGACGGACGCGTACGCGCGCGCGCATATACGCACGGGCAGCTCGTATGCAATATGAATACTCCATTTTTTTTTCACATGGATCGGATGTCATACATGTCAAAGAATAATTCTACCAAGTTTCAAGTCAATCCGACTCAATATGACGTCATACGGGCCCGTCAAAGTTGAAATTCCGCGCGCGCGTCAATGGCGATGTACAGTGCAACTATGCAAAAAAAAAAAAAACCAAAAAAACCGTCAATTTTAAATCCGATTTTACTCGTCAGGATGGACGGTGACCCCCCCCCCCCCCATTTTCTTTACATATTTTGAAAGCTGATGGGTTGTACATGTCTTTTCATGGGTTGGCGATGCTGAAAAAAAAAATGACTTAAAGATATCAAATTTCTTTAAAAAAAACGTATCCTTTGCCGATTTTCACCCAGTTCTCAGTATGTTGTAGCTTATTAAATGTACATTCATAATTGTAATTGCAATATTTTGATTGGATGACGGTATCACCTCGTAAAAATGGATTGAATGTAATCTTGTCAAATTTGACCAGTTTACGTGTTATCTCTAGGAGAGTGCAGTTTTTCTGGAAACGAAAATTGACATGACTATCTTTTTCGAACACTAGCTCACTTATGCTTTGACAGTGAATTTCTCCCAGATTTCAATATGTTGTAGCTGAGACCTTGGGCTATCGTAAGTGTGCCCTTTGTACGATGTCGGGATCACGACAAAAAATTTGGTTGAAATTAAAGCTTATCTTCGATGTATTGGGATATTTCTTTCTTTCTGCAACTTTCTTTGCAAAAACCTTGTTTTCATACAATGTCGGAATCATGTTAAAAACTTGGTTGAAATTAAAGCTTATCTTCGACGTATTGAGATATTTCTTTCTTTCCTGCAACTTTCTTCGCAATACTCAAGAAAAACAGCCCCTATCACCCCCATATTTTGCACATGTTTAGTTCATGTCACGTACATTATTTTATAAAATAACAACTACTTGATCGGACACCATCAGACCATCTTGGGTATGTAAATTAGGGTCAAAGGTCATAAATGTTTCATCTTGTATTTGGTGAATACCTGTCCTATCTTTCCCAGATTTTGCACAAGACGATGTCGGAAGAATCCTTTCACAAAATAACCACTTTCCTCAGATGCCATCTTGGGAGTGTAAATGTGGGTCAAAGGTCATATGTACTTCTTTCTGTATCTTCGTTATAGTATACGGAATTTGGTACCGCAAAGATGGCAGATATGACTCCCTTTTCTAAATGAGAATCCAAACATCACACGGCCAAAGTCTCTAAACACAGATGAAACCTGTATGGTCATGCCTATTGCGATCAGGACCCAAATCATTGATTTCCAAAAAGATCGGATCACCTTAATTTGTCAGTTTTGACAAATTACAATCCCTAGTTGTTGTTTTTTTTTTTTTTTTTGTTCTTGTATCCTCTCAGGGTGTGTTCCGTTGATCACTCCACACATAGAGACGTACTGTCGTCTGGTCATTCTAGTCGTTATCAACCTTGTTTGCAATCTACATTGTTTTCATCACTATCAGTTTCTCTCTTCTCTGCAATAAATGTAGGCCATACTGATCTGAATGAATGTGCCTTTTGTTTAGATATTCCCATTTTTAATCTATATTCTAGATAGTGTTATGAAGGGAGATCGACAGTCACTCCAAAGTGGGGAGGGGGGGGGGGGGCTTTGCACTGGAATATGATAAGTGCACACCATATTATCAGACCTAAATGCGATGATAGAGTAAAGCGTGCTTGAGACGCGTTAACAGATGCATCACAGTCTGACCCATGTAGCTAAAGTAGTAGCTCCATGGTCTGATGTGACATTAAATGCAACGTAACGATTCTCATAGTCGAGAGCAGCAGTACTCACTCCACTGTAGCTCCTAAGCCCAGTGAAAACAGAAGCAGTCATGATTTACTAAAAAAACAACAACAACAATAAAAATACTCTCACCTTAATATCCTCCGTGATGTGGACGCGACTGATCGCGGTCGATTTTTGCAGGACAAAGAATGGAAACGGACGCAGTGTGCTGAAATGGCTTTTCTCCCGATTTTACACGCTACGTACCATGCAATGCGTTGCGGCCATTTTATTTTCACTGGTGTGACTTTTTCCCCGCATACGGAGAGGCACAGGTGACACTGTTTGATGTAGCCTCCTGTTCACTACGACCTGATTGCGTCATAGAAGCACCATTTACTGCTTCTTAGGATGAAAATAATTGAAAAAAAAAAGATGTGTCAAGCCCTTTATTGTCCAATCTGTGTCCCTCAAACTTCGAGCTACAAATGGAAGTAGGCAGGCCTATAATCAGCTCCTGATACAAAGGACCAAGGGGGTGGGGGGGGGGGAGGCGCCTTATCATTTACTGGTACAAAGCGACTATCCTTCTCTCTCTCATTTTCCCCTCTCTCTCAATGACATCAAGAATAATTTCTATTTGTTATATTGTGTAAAATGGCTATGAAGATATTTCTTGATGTGTTTATTGATCAAAAGCAAATTAAGGACCTATGCAATGCA
The DNA here is from genome assembly GCF_964275005.1 of Diadema setosum. Taxonomy (NCBI): domain Eukaryota; kingdom Metazoa; phylum Echinodermata; class Echinoidea; order Diadematoida; family Diadematidae; genus Diadema; species Diadema setosum. The sequence goes on along the minus strand of NC_092706.1, from coordinate 2,679,664 downwards.
AACGGTTGTTGAAGTGAATTTTTTATTTGTCATACCCTGATCATCATCTTCGTGAACAGAGGAATTCTGAATATGTAGCAAATTATTTTTCTCCTATTTTTTTAAGAACTGGCATGTTCCTATAACTTGTTTTATGATCCAATTAAGTAATTGAAAAAAAAAATGAAGCAGAAAGTTTGACATAAAACAGCAGCGGCAATACGGTGGAATTCTCATTACTGCATGATAGCTCTCCGAATCTGAACGCATGTGGCGCTCTATTTTTTTTTACCCTTAATTCCTTTGATATCAAACTTCCGGTGATGAACGCGGGATGTGTAAATGTGCGCTTTTATGGACATTGAACGCCGCAGTACTAACATTCACATAATCTGCCAAATAATAGCTTAGTTATTTTCTAATTTGTACCTTAACATTCATGAATGGGATTCTTGTGCGAAGCGACCGAATGCTGGGCTGATGATGTAAAACAACGAAAATTTTGGAAAATATCGATGAAGGACGTGACGTGTGTAAACCGCAAATCGGGACTGTACGTCCAAAGAGCGATCGATCAGATATCGGTATTGTATCGGGAGGTGATATCGCTTATAAGATATTGGCTATATGCGATAAAAAGCATTATGACCTCGAAGCCTCATTTGCATAAAGTAAACAGCTTGTGCATGCAAAATCGCTGGGAAGTCACGTGTTGCAGGACAATCCCCAAACTCGCATCATAAGCCATCAAATGATGAAATCTATATAGTAATTTGTAGGAGAAAATGTTCTCTGACTGGTTTTGTTATTTTGGATTTTACTGAGGATAAACCTGTGAAAATAAAGTCGAAACTTAACATCAAAACAAGAAAACTTGGTTTCTAAAAAAAGTTTTAATTTTTCACAGTTTCCTTTACTGCCCCAAAATGAAACTTCGGCATATATGGCGTGTAGTAGTATGTCCATTCTGTGTTCCAAATATCTTTTCTGTAATATTTGTCGCACGGTAATACAGGGAAAAAACCGAGACTACGTAATGTCATTAGTGACCAACGTAACATCTAGTTGGTAAGATGTGCAGAGGCGCAACTTCATCTGAAGTCTGAATCGCCTTTTCATATTCCCTATCCATTCCCTTCCACCCTGCATGTATTACTGCATGTATGACTGCATGCTATCCCTTGTATTCCCTCTGCTTTAAACTTCTCTCCTGTCCCCTATTGTATGTTTTTCCTCTCAGTGCTGTATGTACAGAGAGCAACCACGAGCCTATCTGTCCATAATCGCCTCTCTGCATGTAACTCAACCCCTACCTCCCCGTAGTCCATGGTACCAACTGGATGCCTGGGTTTCGCGGCTTGGGTAACAGACAGGGGCTCTGGGTCGAGAGGGGTAGTGGTGTCCCCCTCCTAGAAATCAGCAGACCATCGCTTCACCGCGGGCTGGGAGGTCCTTCGCCAAGTGCCCAGCTCTACATGCTTCTAGACAATGGCCAATCTCCTTCGGGAAAAACCAGTACCTCAATATGAATCACAACCTGATCAAGCCAAGGCCCCAAGTCCTGGTGGCTGCTCATAAACAGGAGAGCGGCAGGGTTGCCAAAAATATGCCAGATGATTCCCCTCTGTCAATCCAACAGGTACACATCGCTGGAGAAACATCATCCAACAACGCAGGGACTAAGATGACACCAGAGGAACTAAGGAATAAAACACAAGCACGAAAGGAAGGAAAAGATTCGACTGATGGAAATCCGAACTCCCCATGGCGTGAAACATTGAGAGTAAGTAATCGCAGCATGACAGCGACGACAAACATACCATATATGAAAAAGGATGTTCACTATTATCTTCTAATGCCCCACCTATGTCTGAGAGGAATAACAAGGCCAGAACACTTAGTATAGGCACTTGGAATGTGCGGACCTTAAGGACATCGGATCTCTAGGACTTACTGATTGCGGAAGCCAGGAAATTCGAACTGGATATTCTGGGAATTGGTGAAACCCACCTTACCGACAAGGAGACACTTGTAAATAAAGAAGAATACACTATTCTCTTGTCTAGCAGAAGAGACATCAGTCGTAACGGAGTTGATATTCTGATTTCACCGAGAATGCTTCAGTGTTTAATGAGTTACGACACAGTTTCACCAAGAATTATCACTGCAAAGTTTAGACTCAAAGAAGGACTCTTGAACATTGTACAGGCCTATGCTCCCACAACAACCCATCGCACAGTGATGACTTGGTGCAACTGGAGATCCAGAAGATACCAAGGAATGAGAAACTAATGTTGCTGGCTGACTTCAAATGCCAAAGTAGGCACAGACTACCAAACCTGGGCTTCTACACTAGGCAAATATGGGTTTGACCAGATCAACAGCAGAAGGGAGAAGTAAGTGGAGTTTTGTATGCTCCACAAACTCACACTTTTAAAACATCCGAGTCAGAACTGACCCGGAACTGGGTCCATTGGGGTCATACACCGTTCCGGGTCAAAAATGACTTGGAATTTTTAACGGGGTCACCTTGATCCAATTCATGACTCTGAATGGGTCATATCTGACCCCATTCCTTGTCATTTCTGACCCGGAACGGTGTGTGCGACCCCAACGGACCCAGTTCCGGGTCAGTTCTGACTCGAATGTTTTAAGAGTGCACAGTATGCAACACACGCTTCCAGCATAAAACTTGCAGAAGAGCTACCTGGATTTCGCGGAATGGCCTTTATAAAAACCAGATTGATTTCATCATCACAAAACAAGACAATATTATAGACTCATCAATAATTTCAGATCATACTACTCCGAAGACAATGGATCGGATCATAACTATACCCCGTTTACAGTGAGTAAAAAGGCCAAATGCGGTACCAAAATCCGCTATTTGGCCAAGCTCTGGAGGTAGTCTCGGCCGCGGCTTGCGAGCCCGGCCTTTTCTCATTGTAAACGCAAACTGGGCAAAATGCGGTACCAAATTTAGCCTGGCTTCCAGACCCTCTGCCCATACTATTGTGTTATTCAGGATATGAACGCCCTCAACGTCGAAAACTAGTATAGTTTAAGGTGGTTTTGTCCTGCAGAGGTCTTTGCCTTCAGCAAAAGCGGGGACTTTGTCGCGGGGCGGCATCTTCGTCGCCGCGGAGTCCAGTTGGCAAAAGGTCTGAAAACCAGACTATACCACATATTGTTTACAAGCAGAGCGCCACTACGGCAATACATTGATAGGTTTGAATTAAAAGCCCGGGCCGAGCCCGGCACTGTAAACGGACAAAAATTGCGGGGTCGAGTACCGCAATTGAGACTGGGCTCGGCCGCGGCTTGGCCAGGCCCTGCACTGTAAACGGGTTCTTAGTCATAGCCAAAGTCAGGTTTGTACAGAGCTAGTCAATAAAAGTGAAAAGCCTCCCTAAATCATTCGATGTAAGCAGGCTTAGCAACCACTCCGTTGCTGAAGATTCGAAGCACGCATTATGGAGCATTTGAGCCATAGCTACAACTAAAGCACACTGATGTAGAAGAGGTATGGTCAAAGTTCCGTGACACCACAAATGACACCAAGGAAAAAAAAAATGGAATAAGAAGAGCTAAATTAGTAACTGGGCTCCCGGAAAAAGTCAGAGAAGTGTGTGAACAAAGAAGGAGAGCAAGAATTGCCAAACTCAATCTTCCTAATACTGTCAACAATAAAAGATATATGAAGCTGACTAAATCAGTCAAGTTTCAAGATAAGAAGTGGAAAAGGAAAAATCTACTTAGGGAAGTGGAGGAAATGGAGGCATACACAATGCAGCAAATAGAAAATAACAATAAGGAACCTTGAAAACTGCCCCTAATGATGTGTTGGACTGCTGGAGAGATCATTTTAGCGCACATCAGCACACACAGTTCCCAAGAGATGACAGTGTCCTGCAGTCAATACCAGATCCACCTCCTGCAGTTACTGAGTGAACCTTTCACAATGGCAGAGGTTGAGTCAGTTATCAAGACCCTGAAAAATCACAAAGCTACTGGAGTTTACAAAATTTCAGTCGAAGTACCTAGGTCAGGGGGACAACCTATGGTACAAATGATATCAAAGATTGCTAATGGGTCTCAAGAGAAAATACCAGAGGACTGGAGTAAGGGTCTAATTACTCCGGTGTATAAAAAAAAAAAAGAGATCAACTAGACCCTGCGAATCATAGCGCTATTGTTTTGTTTTCCGTTGCAGGAAAAGTTTTCTCCAGGATAATACTCCATAGGATCCAACATACCATAGACAACCACCTTTCAGAGGAACAATGTGGATTCAGAAGCTCCAGAGGTACAACAGATGCATTATTTGTAGTCAGACAAATACTAGAAAAGGCCAAGGAAAGACGCATTCCCATACATTGAAACTTCGTAGACTTTAAAGCTACCTAATTGATACCCTATTGAGAGAAGCACTGTGAAAATGTGTCTATGCCACAGGCGTGGAAAAGAATCTCGTTCATCTAATCAGGTATATGTATGAGCAATCCAAATGTGTTGTGCTTGTTAATGTTAACGGGAAAGTTACGGAGTGGTTCAGAGTTGTGACAGACGTCAGACAAGGATGTCTCTTTTATCCCGAAGCTTATTTAACATCTTCCTCGAGTTTGTAGTCGCAGATATCAACAATCTACACAACTGAGTGAATTACGGGTGGTTTGTGTATTAACAACATCAGGAATGCCGATGATACTACCCTGCTCGAGCTGGTCTTTGAAAAACTCCAAATATCAACTGCCAAGCTACAGGAAGTCTGCGGAAAATGGGGTATGAAGATACACACCTCTAAGTGTGAAGTTATGACATCCTCAGGTGATGACTTAACAATTGATGCCACATGTGTAGACAAAAAGTGCAGAACTTTGTATTTCTTGGTAGTGTGATACCCTCAGTAACAGAGGATGTGAAGAGGCGTTCTACTCTTGCTTCCTGGTCCTTTTGCAGACTAAGGAAGAATATCTGAACTAACAAGGACATCACCAGATCACCAGATTATAAGACCAATAGCAACATATGGGGCCGAAAGCTGGACAGAATTGGTGAAAGCAGACAGGGACAGATTGCAGGTTTTCGAATTTAGATGCGTGATCTATGAGAACAATTGCCGTGGTATGCCTTATGGATAAAATGAAGAACAGTGATATAAGTCAACTCCAAATCACTAATACCATCAATGATGAAGTGACAAAAAGACAACATAAATAGTTCGGTCATGTTATTCGGATGTCAGAAAACCGAATGCCCTGCATGAGGGCATACAGGAACAACATAAATTTTCACTCCCAGACCGCCTGGACGACACCCCTCCCCCCCCCCCCACCCTATTGCGCTGGAGTGACCAGATTAGAAGAATGCTGAGGAACTGGCCAGGGATAGATACAGATGGAGGAGGGTCACCCGAAGGAGCGCAAGGGGACACCAGTACGGTAAGTCAAGTAACATCTCTGACGTAATAACCGTTACGCAGTGCGATGTATCGGCTTTATGTTGTGCACGGGGCATGAAACAGTTGAAGCACATTATAATGCAGGGTTCGTCCCTCACTATACCTGCACTCAACACTCTGTGGACCGAAACCGAACTCTGTTGCCGAGCGCCCTAGCCTTTTGCAACGGCAGCTCGCCATATTTCAGCACACGAACACACAGCCATGACAGCGCGCGACCGGCGATCTGCGAGAGTAGCTCGCTCCCATCTGATATGGAGTGCAGTGTGCGCGCGATTCCACCACTCGCCGTATGCGAGCCCATTGCGAGCCGCCTTTACAAAAGGCTGCCGTGCGCCGAATCCTGACACACCGCTGGTTGCCTATAAGCGTGCACTGACCAGTAGAGAACGCATGCGCAGGGCGATGGTCTAGTTGAGCATGCCAGTATTTTCTGTAAAATTTGGTTGCTCTGATTTTAAGCTAACTACTAATTGCGCAAACACGAAATAGCGAGTCTAAGGTATAGACCAGCAATACGTTTATCGAATGCATTAGGTCTTTTCATGCTGAAGCAGAGTCGGGTCGAGAAAATTAATACCCTTTCCCACGTCGACTCGAACAGAACACTACAAATGCAAGTATCTTGAAAGATACATCAGCATTTCGCCCAAAATTTATATGAAGGATGACATATCCAATGCTATAGATATTGAAGTTTCAAGGAATTTGGTGGTAAAATAAGGGAGATACGAGGAGGTGATCTTTCGAGATTTTTATTTTGTCTTATAACAGTCGCTCCTCACAGCGAGTGTTGCAATGACCGTCGTGGAGTTCATTGCACCTTATCGCCGGGCCTGTAAAAGATGCGCCATACATTTTTATTTTTTCTCCCTCGCAAGTGATGATCAGGGCATCATAAATCAACACAAGTCTACGATGACTATCATATACTTGCATTGCATATTACGTCCTTTAGCATGGAGGAATATTGCACTCAAAGGACAAAGAATCGCCGAAACCGTCATCCACAGTCTGAAATCACGGCAGCTGTACCATTGTGCATATTGCACACACAGAGAGTATCGTCTCACCTCCCTGGTGCACACAAAGGAGCATTCTTAAGAATATGGGCAGAGAGGTTAATTCGTCTAATCTCCCTGGAATCATGAATTGATGAATAGACGCATGACAAACCTTAAAAATGCAGATGTGTGTGGTCGTTGACGGTGTAGGATTCACACGAAAACGAAGTAGCAAGGATACAAATCTCGAGATTTGCATCATGATCGCAAGCTAGAGGGTTTTTTTTTTTTTTTTTTGCACGTGTAGACACAAAAATCACACCAATAGACAAGTTCGTAATTCCACTTCGCTCATTTGCAGAAAAAGACCATTTGAACCAACTGGCGTGTTGGTCTGCAAATTCAGATAAGCGTCTGTGGTGTAATGATTATTCATGTGACCCTTTTCTTTCAAGCACATCCACCAGAGTGTAAGCTTGGTATTTGGCAGTACTATAGTACTAGTATAGTAGAAAAAAAAATCTGGCATATTGTGCGCACATTACTGAAAGCAGTAGCAAAACATCCGTATTCTTTCCAGGATAAATCTACCAAGAGTCTATACCTCTGCCACTTGTATACCTCCAGGACATTATTGGTTCGAATGCCCATGTTTTTTCTTTCAATCAATGCTGCTATATAATAAAATGTATGTATATCTTATATACAAAAACACTTAATGCGGGCGTTTCTAGGGGCGTTGAGATACAGAACAGGATGAAGATTTAGAATATGATTGCAAGTATCGCGGTATTCATACAGCCATGTACAGAAATATTATTACTGATTACGGAATAAATAAATTTAAAGTTAAACTTGTCTACCCTTTGAATATGGAAGTGGAGTTTGTTCCAATAATATTAAGCATAATAATTATATGATATGGATATTCCGTCTCATATCATGAGATCATTGATACGTTTCCATGAGGAAATTGTCATCTTCACTGTCACATTATTTCAATGTGCTATTGGTCATGAGAGGAAACATGCATATCAAAATACAGGCAGGTGTCGTCAGGGCAGAGTGACAACTGACAATAAATGGATTGTTGACACATACACTCTTAAGAACATCGGTCGCACAAAGGACCACTGCCGCACCCGAATATCCCACCCAACCAGACCTGGGAGGACAAAGGGCGTGGCTTCTTTCCACAATCAGAATTGTGTGAGCTATAAAGCACGTGTCACAAGCCTGCTGCAAAACCGTTATCCATATCATTTTCTTGTATACCTCCCATAAAGACAGAGTATAATGGCTTCATCCAAACCTAGATTATCCAGTTAATGAACTAGAAAAAAAAAAAGAAAATATATGACTTTGATATGGACAGTTATTTCAATAACAGAAGCGATGTGAAAGATAAGAGATTGGGCGGTAAGCGTGGGACACACTGGTTCCTTTTTTCCGACATGTTTGTTAATTTACAGATCAGCAGTTGCGATCTTAACGAATATAATTTGTAGAGGGAGACAAAGTGAAGAAACTCGCACCTGAACTTTCATCCCTCTAAATAATATCTTTCTTTCGAGAAATTGTCTTTTAAAGAAATCAAATTTTATGTATTTTTCCTGGATTCAAACAGTTAATACACTTTATTCGTCATTTGATAAAGCATTCCACGAAGGATCGGCCTATATTAGGGTTTGTCTTATAGAATGATTTTATCTGTAATGTGAAATATTCAAGTTGTGGATATAGAGTACGTATTTCTAGCCTGACGAGTAACAGTGAAACAGTTGCCAAAAAGTTCGGGCAATAGTTTGAGATTCGAATATATAAAAATTCAGACAGCAAATAAGTTTCATACACTATGATGAATCTAAATTTTTAGATATTGGCTGTGCATGAGTTAAGGGTTTAAATTCAGTGACAGTTCTGATCGTATACGTTTTTGAAAATCATGTACATGTAATATGTTTTAGTAAACCTCGTATTGACTTAATTCTTGCCAATAATGCAGTAAATAAGACGAGGTAGAATCATAGTACAATACAAACCTAAATAATGTTGGAAAGTATACTACTACACTTTACTTTAACATTGTATTGCCTGCACCAACAGCTCTAGACATGCTCTTGGAACAAACTTCAGCTATACATGTATTTATATGGTTCTTCAAAGTCAAATGGTCATGTTGTATGTTCCTACAATACAGTTGAGTATACGATGGGCATGCCTATGTCACCAGCGTATAATTACACATTCTATAATCATAAGTTTGTGCTTCTAAAAATAATGCGTGAAGTCTTATGTATATACAGACCATCTGCTATCTCTATTCTATCAGTGTTTAATATCGCACATCAATGTTCTCAAAATGGTTACCAGAAACACATAAACATATTACAAATGATTAAAATACCATGTAAAAACAAAGCAAAGTGCCGAAAAAGATCACTGAGGTACACTAACATTGTTGGACTGTGTAGAATGACCTTTGATACAAACATACCGCATACAATTCTGCAGATAACTCCTGAACAGTCTAGAGCTCTCCCTCTGTATAGTATTCAAACTTGTCTAAAATAATGCTTTGACTGATACTGTACAACCATATGCTTTGGGAAGGTCTGAAGATATTAATAGCGATTAATATTCCTTTTTTTTCCCCCTCATATGCATTTGCAGTTTTATAAGAAAAATCGGGTAATGCTATTATAATAGTGCATGAGGCTGAATGCACTATAACAATATAAGCACCGACAAATTCTGAATTTGCCCCGAAGGTCAGATATATTCAATGAGGCCGCAGGCCGCATAAGTATGTATGCTATTTTATATTAACTTATAGAATACCTTGGTCTAAATGCAAATTGTTTTGCACATACATGTAATATACTTTACAACATATAGGTGTGATATCAATAATGTTGAACAAGTACTTTAAGAGGCTTAGGATATAGTCGTAAAGGAATATTATTTTGATGAGATAGGAGTGTCACTTTGTATGAATAATAAAGGAACAACTTTGGCAGTCTGAACGAGTATGGGAAATCACTTCTTCAACATGAAATATTACATATTCTATAACGCATAGCGTTTCTTACACAATGACAGAATGACAAATTTTATCCCTTTAACTTCAGAATTAAATTGAATTGAATTTGTGATGATATAGAGGTAGTTATTCTATCAAAAAGCAAACATACTTTTGCTGAAAAGCAAAGGCCCATTTTGATTGAATAATGACGATGGCATAATCTTTTGACGTCTGGTATTTTGCAACATTTACAATACTATAAGGGAGAAACTCGAGGGGAAACTTTGAATCTGAGCACCATTGGTTTTGACCACTTCGGCGTATCACTGGATAACAAGAGGTGAAACTAGCTCTGAACGATTTTGCGCGAACCCCGATGAGGGTTTCTCACTCTGACCAGTGATTCATGTTGGCAAATTTGGGGTATGTGATCAGCAAGATTTATCCCCCCCCCCCTCCCCCGACACATGGAAAAACGGGGAAATAGATGACACGTATACACCGGTTGTCCATCCACAGTATTTCAGCTATTTAATGATCAAATCGATTGTATCACACTATTGTACATGTTGTATGGGCTTAACTTTCGTGTTTTTCATATGAATAGTATTTTTCATTATATCAATCCATAATGCAACAACGGTCTGAAATATCTCCATATAGAGACACTGCAACACTATACCGTATGTTCCCCATAAAAATACTGTAATGGGACTTTCCGCAATGATAACTTTAAGAATTGCCAGTCAATCCAAGTACAATTTGAGAGTAGGATATGAAACTATGATTTATTACCCACATTTTTTTATAGAAAATCCCATCCAATTTGGTTCAGTGGTGTACGAGAAATGAGAATCTTTGTAGAGCGTGTTAGCTTATAGGCATGCTATACTCTCCAAGTTCTAGCTGTCCATTGTGTTCACACACACATGGTGTTAATACGCAGTTCTAAGAGCATCCGAGTGCCTGCTACGCTTGGAAAACGAGGACCCATGCATGACATAAAGTTACGTACTTTAACAACGGTCCATTTTCTCTGTGACCACTCAACCAAATTGAATAGGGTTTTTGGCAAAATAATTATAGGCGAGATGTTATTTTTTACACCCTGAAATAGCACGCCCAAATTTAATCTTTCAAAAAAAAGGGGGGGGGGGGGGCGCATAGGCCCTATTACTTTAACTTGGCACATAAGTTATTATATAGATTGACATTTTGGTGATCTTTCAGTGCCTTGGAATTTTATTTCATTCTGGCTGCATAAGTAATGAAAATCGAATGATAAATAAATTGACCAAGTATAATCGTCCATCAAACCCGGAGAAGACTGCAGACCATGGAAATGACACTTCTCTGCTGGCTTAGATTTTATTACGATTATACGCACAAATTTTATTTGCAAAATATTGCATGACCTACGTCACTCCTGATGATATTCTTACCATCTCATGCAGGCGACATGTCACCACCACGACATTGAATTGTCGTTGCCGTTGTGAAAGTATATTGCATTGCAACCTTCATATCAAGTGTTTTGCGTTTACTAATTACAATGTTAGTTTCACTGCAGTCAGGTTTACAGAAGAAAAAAAATCCAAGGAGAAACAACCGAAATATGAATCCACATAGCACATACATGGCATCAGTGTATACAGCTTTATGAAGGATTCTTTACCACATCGATAACCAAAAGATTAAACGAAGAAATAAATACGCTGTGATTATTAACCACAATATGCATGGTTTATTGATTATATAGGTAGATGAAAAATTAGAATATCTTGATATGGGTCTTTCCTTGTATTTTCTTCACTGTCGTCATTCAGGGAATGGACTGGATTCGTTCTCATGGTTTGCAGTGGTTTGTGTTCCATCTCGTGGTTTGTAGGATCATTTTCATAATTTGTTTAAGAATGAAACCCCTTCTTGCATACAAATAAGAAAATATATATACCACAATACATATGCATGTACAAAGAATATTGGGGTATGATATAAATCTGAAAATGTACAGCAACAACAACAAAATAATGCAGCGAAAAGCAATTCAGTAAAAGCAAATACTGTGTAACTCATCATCATTTTGTTTACCATGCAATAGGGTTTCCTTGACGTAACAGAGAAACCAAGAAGCTGGTTCCACTTAAGTCTTTCGTCAATGTACTCATTCAAGATCAACAAAATCATACGTAAAAAAAAGCAATATTCAATTCAGGTCTCCAATATAAATGTAACTAGATTGTTTTCAGTGTTATTATTGATTCTTTTTTTTTTTTGAACCGTGCTAATAAAGTGTTGCTTGTAAAACCGCAAAATCCAATTTAGTTTGTACACTGTCAATTTTGTAAGCGTATTTATTCAGTACAGATGTACATTTTGTATGAACTGTAGTGTGCTTAATAAATGACGCATAATATGAATCCCTATCCTGCTCTTGTATGCAGCACCAGCGTGTTTATTTTACTGAACTTAATAGAATTGAATTGAAGCGGATTATGTGATTATCGATTTTATATTATGAAACATCGGATACAATAGACGGCATTAAATTACACACTGAAAACTCTAAAATAAAAATAATAGAATATATCGTCGGCCTCATGCCAAAGGGCCATAACACCGTAGACTTTGTACAGTGTGGCATGAGGCTGACGATATACGTACGTTATACTCAACATACCCGTATTTACAAGCTATACAACATAACTATCAAAAATGTTATAAGAGGAAAATAATGTTATCACAATATGTGATGATAGCTGTGTAAAAAAAGAAAGGATGAATACCGCATAATAGAAAACAGCAAGGGAGAGAGAGAGAGAGAGAGAGAGAGAGAAGGAGTGGGGTTGCTAAAAGAGTAAACCCCAGTGGCTATATTATGATATGCGCCAACTATATTGATCGCGGCAATTAAAATTCAACAGCAATATAGGCCTGTATACACCATGAGAATAATTACGGGGAACGGGAACCAAAAAGAAGTAAGAATGAACAGATTGGGGGTGAGAAGAGGATAAGAAGGGGAAAAAAGGAGAAAACGAACAATAGAGAGAACTAGAAATGTCGCTATGGCGACTGGTATGCCTCCGCCATGGTCTGTTGTACATGGTGGACAATGCGTGATTACATTTTCACAACATTAGCAAAATATTGAAATGACATGTTTGTCACAAATTTTTTGAATGTTCACTTTCCCTGACCTATGTTTAATTGGATGAATAGGAGAGCATGTATTTTGGGATTTAAGGACTTTTACTTGACTTTCACCCTTTCATAAGTTTATGCATTGAGTAATTTTCAAGGTATGGGGGAAAAAGTGCAATTTCAAATTGTTACCATTTTCATCCAGCCTTTGACCCTAAAGTTCGTAAAAGAATCACTGTCATCAGGCAGAACATGCATTGATATGTACTAAGTTTCAAGATAACTTGAGCCACTTCCGAGATATGGAGGAAGAAGTAGGTTCAGCACTTTCACTTGATCTTTGACCTTTTTGGCAAAAAAAAAAAGAAAAAAAAAGAAAAAAAAAACCTTCCCAGAGAATCCCTATTGGGTTATACATGCATACACCAGGTTAAAAGAAATGATAATAATCCTGCTGGCATTGCATTATGAGGGAATAGTAACATTTTGAAGTGTTGCCCTTGACCTTTGACCCCTGAACTTTGACCTAATGAACCCCAAATTCCCTAGATAATCACTGCCAGTCAGTACATGCATATATGCTATATTCCATGAAGATACCTTGAACAATTTCGATATGGAGAAACTAAAAAAAGTAAAATGAAAAGAAAGTAAAATGTTAACATTTTTACTTGACCTTTTGACCTTTAACCTCATGACCCCAAACTTTCACCAGAGAACCTTAACTGGGTAATACATGTACATGTGTACACTAAGTTTCAAGAAATATCTTCAGGCATTGCATACGGGGGAAATAGTGAAAATTTAAGCATTTGATCTTGACCTTTTGACCTTTGACCTTGAGCATGTGCACCCAAATGTTGATACGCACAACTTCACCGCCTAATACACGTAAACATGCCAAGTTTCATTTGGATACCTCAAAAGGTTTTTTAGTTATACTGTCCACAAAATTCATTGCGGACGGACGGACGGACAACCCGAAAACATAATACCTCCGGCACCAATTCGTGGCGGAGGCATAAAAAAAAAAAAGTAAGAGGAAAACAATGAAAGGAACGAACAATGACGTCACACTAAAGTCATGCAGAAGAAACATTCTCTTCAGCTGGTGTGAGTTTCTTCGATTTGTCTCTCTCTACAAATTAAATTTGTTAGATCGCAACAGCTGATCTATAAATTAACAAACATGTCGGAATAAAGGAACCATTGGGACTCGAACTGGTCATCTATACTGCTTTCCAGGCAGCGAAGATACCACCAATCAGGCCGTCCCTAAATGCCGCCAGTCAAACCATAAACTTGAACAAATACCCAAGCTTCGAAATTCTGACATTATTATGTATTTGTCCAAGGCGGACAAGGCATATAAAGCAAGATAATATTCAGAGGGGTGCGATCCTAAAAATTTCATTTGTAGGGGGGGGGGACAAATTGAAGAAACTCACACAGAACCTTCACTCCTCTAAATAATATCTTGCTTTTTAAACGTTATCTTCTTGTTTTTACCTTCATGAGAATGAATCCTAAGGCTACAGAGATATCTTGGTCAGGTTTGTTTTCCACGCTCTCCAGCATGCGTATATAAGGGCTGTTTTCACGGGGCGTGAAAAATTTGTCGATGATTTCCTCTCACAAGTGTTTTAAAAGCTTCACCACATGTGCAAAACATACCGAGTTGTGTTGTCCGTAGTTTTAGCGGAACTCCAAGTAGACTCCGACATTGTAGAGAACGTTTGCCATATGCTCAATACAGGCTTTTTTATGCTTAGAAAACAGCAAAGTTCAACACGCAATTTCACGACCTACTGAGTACCACAAACGAAGTGCTCGCGTAGCAGGACGCGTAGTAGTTTGCACACGTTACAGTAGTTCCATTGTACATAACACACGACATATAATTTCGCACACATCATTGTGATAGTAAACCTCATGAGAACAAAGCGTCGGTCTTATGCCAAAAGGCCAGTGTACAAAGTCTATCATAAGGGCCTTTTGGCATAAGGCCTTTGTCTGTGTCATTAATAAAAAAAAAAATACAAAAATATAGATCCTACGATGAAAACTAGAACTCTGTATACAAAAACTGCGCAAAAATGGTCTACGACTCTATTGTCCGAACACATTCATAGAAAAAACGGCAAGGAAAATCCGGAGATTTAATGTTATTATTATCATTATTATTATTATTATTATTTTTTTTTTTTTTGACATTCGAGTCCGGCGCGAATCGTTCTTGATCTTCCCTGTGCTCAGTATAATCTGCCTGAACTTAGTTCAGACGTCGCGTGGCGCGGATACCCACTGGGCAATTTGTTACCGATTACCGATATTACCGGATATTACCGGTAATAACGCCCCAAAATTTGACTAAGTCCAAATATTACCGTTATTACCATATTATTACCCAAATGATATTATACAAATGATGCACAGGATAGAGTGCGTTAGTGGTAGCGCACTCGAGGGTATTTACAATTGTGAAACATGCACTACATTGTAAATACCCGAGAGTGAGCTGCATCCACTAACGCCACGAAATAATCCTGTGCATCGTTTGTTTTATAAAATGGGTTGAAAACTAACAGCATTTTTCACGTACCTTTGTGGGTCAATACCAGTCAGCTACATGTAGCACTCGCTCAAGAGAGTCGAGTCAAGCACGTCGCACTCGGAAATCCCGCACATGTATGGTTGGGTGTTCATAATACCGGCCACCTAACGTTTTTCTATCAATAGAAACGTGAAAAATCTCACAATTTGCCTGAAATTTTACTCACGCGTGGAGAAAATACTCCGGATTCACAAGCGCGTACTGAAAATGCGATCTGAGGTACGCGCTCTAATGGCGGCTTCGAACGCGTGGGGTGTCATTTTTTCCGGACTCAGTTGCCCTGCTCATTTCAACCGACCACCCTGACAATACGTAAAAAGGGCACTTAAATGCGTTTTTTCGACAGGCCGCGGTTTTTTTTCTAGCCGTCATTTTTTCCCCAATAATATTTGAATATATTTTGAATCCTTCGATATTACTTTTGAAGGACTGTTTGATGAATTTGAATTGATTTTCATTAGGAAACTTTTCATCGTAAGTTATTAATTGAAATATATTTTTAGATGAGTCGGTTTGTTTTTTCACATTCATTTCTCGTTTCTGCTTCAACTCGTAGGGTCGTAGCGGGCGACAAAATAATTATGTCATGTGTATGTGTAAGGAAGACCAAGGAGCTCAAGGAAGACCAAAGAGGAATTGGGTGGATGATGAGAAGATGGGCGGAGAAACCGGTGGAAATCTGTGTGAGAATGGCGGAGGAGAAGGAAGCCTGGAGAAGGACATCTCAGTGCCCCAACGGCAGAACTGCTATGGGTGTGACCTGACCTGACCTGTATGTGTAACGTGTGTGCACGATCGTACAAGCGGCGGTGACAATTTTGCGGTCAAAATCGTCAAATTTATTACGGAAGGATACTCTACATCTAACAACGAGTCAGCAAAGGTAGGCCACTGCCGGCCTAGTTATATGTACAGTAGTTACACGATAAATATCTTATTCGATTTTGCTAAATTTCGTTAATTTCGAGGGAATACTTATTTGTTTTCACCTCATTTTACTCGGTAGCGTAGCCCAGTGAAGAATCGAACACCGTTGCGCGTAGTCCCATGCGTACAGGTACATTTTCTTTCTGTACGCGCAATGCCATTATAATGCGCGGTCGGTCGTTATGCACCCGGTCGGTGGGTTGCATACCTACCATACTGTATACGTACGCCATTATGCACACAAGAAAGGCCGGCCGGCAGCCCGAACTAGAAGTTGTTTACAGGATTGACAGCGCGTATAAACTTTTAGCGCGCGACGCACTTGTAACAACTGATTGAGTGCGCACTGGTACTGCAGTGCAATGGTACCAAAGAGATTTTCCCCAGTGAGGAGGAGAAAAATCTCTTTGAATGGTACTAAAGTAATCAAAGCCCACGTGACTCATTTCAGCGCTTCCTATTGGCTACGTTCTTGAACCCATTTTATAATACCTGTTACTGTTATCACCCTGAAGAAACCCCATTTTACAGAGTTACAACAGGGTGATGAGGGGTAATATGGGTAATATTGAAAGGCTTCGTTTGGTTATAGGCTTGCAAACTTGAGTAATAACAGTAATCTTGCAGCAATCCCAGCAAATTTTTCAAGACCAAAAAATTACTGTTATCACCCCGATGAAACCGACATTTTACTGAGTTACAACAGGGTGATAAGGGGTAATATGGGTAATGTTGAATGGCTTCGATTGGTAATAACATTGCAGACTTGAGTAATAACGGTAATCTTACAGCAATCCCAGCAAATTTTTCAAGTCCAAAAAATTACTGTTATCACCCCAATGAAACCGACAATTTAATGAGTTACAACAGGGTGATGAGGGGTAATATGGGTGATATTGAGAGGCTTTGTTTAATTGGTTATAACCTTGCAAACTTGAGTAATATTAAACGGTATAATCTTACAGCAATCCAAACAAATTTTTCAAGTCCAAAAAATTACCGTTATCACCGTGTTGAAACCAACGTTTTACCCAATTACAACAGGGTGATAAGGGGAAATATGGGTAATGTTGAATGGCTATGCTGGAAATATCAGTTACAGTACTTCATACCAGGTATTATTATCCATACAGAGGATTTTTGGAGCCCAAATACAAGTGTTATTTTGTCGACGCACCTCATAACCGCCGACCCACTTAAAAAGTTTGTGGAACTCGACCAATATTTTTTGCCGAGGCGACCAATATTTAAAATATTGGACGGCAAGAGGGGGATTCCCCAAAGTTTTTATAAACTGCACCGTGATTGGCTGAGATACATACGAGATGACCTGAAATATGAAGTAAAAACGTCTGTGATTGGTCAATCACGAATTAACTAAAATATCGTTTCTTCTAAAATTCTGTGTTTATACAAACAAATTTCATATATCAATTAGTTGAAATTGTTTTGCATACAATTTTTCAAAATATCACTTTCATACCAGGAAATTAAATTTAGGTTTGATGAAAACAAGTTGCATTTTTTGTGCAGGCGACGATTGATCAGCTCAGCGCTACTGACTGCTAGATAGCCCGCGCGCGATATACAAATACATGTAGCCGGCCGCCGCTTGCATTTACATGCATAATGTGTAAGTGCAGCAGGCCATAGGACTACAGTACACTACTGAAGTAAATCTTTCACGATCTACTGTAGATGTGACGTGAATTGTGTCTCAGATCTCGGATACAAGAACATCTAATTCTGGTCCAAATTAGCTAGATCTCTGCCGAACAGTAACATGACGGCTACCAGGGATACATAGATCACTGTTTTATCTATCAGGGAATGAAGAAGATTAACTTGCACTGAAGAGTGTACCGGTACCATACCCCATGTCAGGATCAAGTACAGTAGTCAGTAGGAGACCATACAGCACTCGGACACAGAAAGGGTAAGTGAAATTATCATCTATATAGGACGTTTTAGCGGCGCATTAAAAACGCGTATTGTAGTCCGCTCAATTTTTACCGTTCAATATCGGAGCATATTGAACGAATCGCATAGACCAACGTATAAATTCCCCATAGGCTACCGTTGTTACTTGCCGTTCAAGATCACACGATATTCAATTCTGTCTCGTTTATTGCGTGAGCGCTTGCTGAATGCGCAAACGCTTGCTACTAGTGCGCGTCGTTTTTGTTACAATTCACAAGCGCGCAAGCATCTTGCTAGAGTTGTTTGTTTCATGTACGCAGTTTTAGGGGCTTCCCCTTTTCAGCGCTGGGATGGGACTGCCGAGTCAACTTCAAAGACGAGTAGAAGCCGGGTAATTTTGTGCAGTTTATGCTTGCTCTACTTGATTGTATAGATGATAATAATTATATTGGATGGCCTTGATTCATGGAATACCAGGGAATATTGCACTCGTTAGAGTCAATATTGCACTCATCTTCGATTCGTGCAATATTGGCCCTAACTCGTGCAATATTCCCTGGTATCCCATTCATAGCCATCCAATATAATATAAATATTGGGTAAATGCAGTAATATCAGGGTAATATTGGGTAAATGCAGTAATATCAGGTGGTAATAACGTGGAGATGCTGGAAATATCAGTTACATCACACCGGGTAATATCTGGTAAATGGAGTAATACCGGGTTCGGGTAATAACGGGGAAAGATTGGTCTACTATTTCCCCGTTATTACTTGGGTAAATGCAGTAATATCTGGGTAATATTGGATGGTAATAACGTGGAAATGCTGGAAATATCGGTTACATCGTACCGGGTAATATCTGGTAAATAGAGTAATATCGGGTTCGGGTAATAACGGGGAAGGATTGGTCTACTATTTCCCCGTTATTACTTGGGTAAATGCAGTAATATCGGGGTAATATTGGGTAAATGCAGTAATATCAGGTGGTAATAACGTAGAAATGCGGGAAATATCAGTTACATCATGCCAGGTAATATCTGGTAAATGGAGTAATATCGCGTTCGGGTAATAACGGGGAAAGATTGGTCTACTATTTCCCCGTTATTACTTGGGTAAATGCAGTAATATCAGGTGGTACAAACATGGAAATGCTAGAAATACTGGTTACATCCTTTACCGGGTTATATCTGGTAAATGGAGTAATATCGTGTTCGGGTAATAACGGGGAAAGATTGGTCTACTATAATTTCCCCATTATTACTTGGGTAAATGCAGTAATATCGGTTTAGTATTGGGTAAATGCAGTAATATCTGGTGGTAATAACGTATAATGCTTGAATATATAAATCATACCAGGTAATATCTGGTAAATGGAATAATATCGGGTTTGGGTAATAATGGGGAAAGGTTGGTCTACTATTTCCCCGTTATTACCCACTGGTGCTACCGTAAATAAGGTTGGTTATAACGTTGCAACCTTGAGTAATAACAGTAACATTTATGGGCAATTCCGCAGTTAGAGGGACATGAACATAGAATTTCAATTTAGTTTTTTCCTTGATTTTTGTGTTTGACTTCAGAAAGAACACATTGATTATTCAGGAAAAACTATTTTTCAGGGTATCTTGATAGTTTTAGGTATTGAATTCACCAATTTTGAACAAGTAATCTTTCAGATTGAATTTCATCAGCAAAATCTCCATAATTGCAAAGAAGATAGCTAGTCACGTTAAATGCCATTTTCCAGCCACACATATTGAATTCATAGAGGCAATGCAGTGCTTTCATGGATAGATTGAGTAAAATCAACTTACATGTCTTCGAAATGCAAACATGTGTGCATTTCCCCAACCATCAGACAGTCATGTAACGTTACCAACCAAAAATGAAATTATTTACCTCCAGAGAGTATAGAGTGTCTATGAATGATAATGTTTTAATTTTTCCTGCTGTGTCCAATGACTAACTGAAATATAAAATTAAGTATTACTAATCATTATAGAAGTCAGAAATAAAAGCAGTTAAAATGTGTAACGTTACTAACCACGTAACGTTACTAACCACAGCCTGTGTGTATTGTAACGTTACTAACCATGAAATAAGTGAATAAGACTCAAATGGACAGGTCCTGGTCTGGCAAAATTTTGCCCGATGATAGAGCGAGATGTCAACTACAAGATTACGTGGTCATACAGTAAAAAGATTTACGCATGAAATCATATTTTCACCTATAACTCCATAAAAAAGACTGAAGGATTGCTTTTTGTGTAAGAGTTCTTCAAGACACATCAAACAATTTTCTTGCAAAAAAAAATAGCAAAATCAAAATCAGTTTCTTTTGTTTTTTGTTTTGTTAATTTCTTATGTATTTTAATGTTTTTTAACCTTTTGTTTTCTATTGTTTTTTTTTTTGCCAAAATTTGTTGCAGACACTTTTTCAAGCTTATCTAATTTACAATTGATTAATTTCACTGATCAAAGGTTGAAACATCAAATTAACGAAAAAACACAATTTGAATTGGATTTGCACACGATATCATGAATTTGAGCTGTTTTCAGGTCGACATGCATATGCAAAACATTACATAACTGCAGAACGGTGTACCCGGACGTCGCAAATTTGGTCTCAAAGTATGCGGGAGACTTCAATGAAAAAAGTCATGAGACGATGCGGCAAAATCTTTGCACGTTGCGGAATCGTGGCGGGAAATGTGGTGGGGGGGGGGGGGTCTACAGCATTCGCATCACTACAGAAGGCTCACAAGGTGCACATTGAGCGATTTTTTTTTTAACCACTTCCCATGGAAAGGGGCAATTGATGGAATCTGTGGGCCAGCAGAGCATTTTGTGGGGAAAGTATAGTGTTAAAAACAATTGAGGCCATCACTTCATATTTTCTGTCCCAATTTGAAATTATCATACAATGGTTTGTCGGGTTAATTACAAATGTACGCTTCAGGTACAGCGAACAGACTTTTGTTTTCAGAACAATGCAGAGATTGGACATTCAAACTGGTCTAAAAGAAAAAAAAAATACATGTCTCTAGACTTGAATAAACATGAATTCAACTAATACACTGTATTATTTGAGTTAATGTCATATGACCTAAACTACTTTAACAATAATATAAAACATTGCATTATGCTGGATTCCTATTGTGCAATGACTACGCACACCACAATAGTATTGGCCATACACTGTACATACTACATACCGGTACATTAGTTTTTGCTCTTTGATTTCTTTCCCCTTTATTAAAGGTACTCTTGATAAGGAACACATTAACTGTTTTGCTCAATAAAACAGGCTGCTTTTGTGAATTACTGTGAGTCATGATGAACAGTGATTGGCAAAGTTATGAAACTGTGGATATCACTCGACCTAGTCTTTAAAAGTGGTACTTTTTTTTTTTTTTAGTTTGTAATTTACTAATTTATTAATTTACTATACTGCACGAGTAACTGTTTGATGATTGAAATAAGAGTTTAATGACTTATCTGATGTTTCTTAGCTTTAACTTTGCATTCTCATGGGGAAACATGTAATGATTTGAGTTAACACACAATTCTGTTATCACTGGACAAACCGTAACGTTACTAACCGTAACGTTACTAACCATGATTTTTGTACTTAATTTTCAAACAAAGTTATAATGAGAAAGGACATTTGGGGTAGATATTGTCCTTAAAGCTAGAAATGAAAAATAAGTGCTGATATATTTCAAGCTATACCAGTTTTAGCAAACTTTATGTTCAAAGATGCTCATCAATTTTTTATGTCCTTTTTTTGTAACGTTACTAACCGGCATTAAAAGCAGACCTTTCTTCTAAAATAATTCATTAAATGATTTCATTCTTTGCTCTGTTCTAGGTCTACACAAGAATGATCTCTGGTGACATTAATGAGACTTCACATCCACAGATAGAGAAATGAGTCTAATCTAAATCATGCTAACCGCGGAATTGCCCTTATGCATATTCATGAATATTCAAATGAGAAAATGTGTGACCTAATTTTAGTAACCATGTCTTCACACATTACAACATTTTTGGGTATATATACAGAATGAGATAGAGTATACGTCAGTTAGGAATAGGATGTAGTAGGTATAGATGGTAGGACATTAGGAATAGGTTAGGATAGGATAGGATTAGGAGTAGGGCATATAAATCCCAAAATTGCGCCTAAAATAATCTCATAACTAATCAATATGCCGAATTCAACCCTTAATCCTTAAACCGGGTATAAATATCTGGTATATGGAGTAATATCGGGTTCGGGTAATAACGGGGAAAGATTGGTCTACTATTTCCCCGTTATTACCCACTGGTGTTACCGTGGTAATAACAATGTTATTACCTGTTATTACCCGGGTAAAATCCCCAGTGGCCGGGAGGAGAAAGATGAACCCCGGATTTAATACCCCGGCAGGAAGAGACGGGGAGTAGCGAAAAGGTTTGAAAATCAAGAATATGAGGAATGATTTCATGAAGATGTGAATTTGCTAACTATAGCTATACGAAACGAAACGAGAGAACGAAGCCCAACAGCGGCAAGAAAACAGATTCGACAAGGCAATGAAGTGCCAAAATGTGTACGTCTCGCCTATTCGCGTAGAAGAATTTTCTCAATCCCGGAAGTTCATTGACCCCGCCTATGACCTCTGACCTCGTAGTGACCTTCAACTCCCCGAGGGACATTTACATGTACCAGCCAAGTTTGGTAAAAAACGGACATAGGGATCAAAAGTTGAGCCATAATCGAAAACGCGCCGTAAAAACTTAAAGGGATCGTAGAGTTTTGGTTGAGACCTAATTTCAGGTTTCTAACATTTTTTGATGAGATAATGAGAAACCTCTTATGAAATATGAAAGAGCATGTAATTCTATAAGGAATTCAACATTTATTTGATGAAATTGGTTTGGAAATGGCTGAGTATCCAAAAAAAGAGCAATTCTAATAAAGTGTGGGACCGACACTTTGTTACAATCACTTTGTTTTACTTTGTTTTTGGATGTTTCAGTCATTCCAAACCCGATTTTCATCAAATAAACTTTGAATTCCTCTTTAAATGGTATGCTCTGTACTATACCATAAGTGTTTTCTTGGTATCTCGCAAAAATTTAAAAGCCCAATTTTCATCTCCACCAATACCGTACCATCCCTGTAACATTGGGTCCTTAAAGTTTGTTGACCTCTGTCTGTGACCTTTGACCTTGAGGTGACCTTCATGTTTGGTAAATTGTGTAACTTTGAATAACAACTCTTCCCTCCAAGTTTGATTAAAGGGGCATAGTCCCGGTAGTGTAGAGGGCGCTGTTGCGAATGTCTGTGCTGCGTTTGCTATCGTTAGAAGAGTATGGTGAACCATTGTGGTGCTTTGGGTGTTGAGTATATTCGGGCAATACATCGGCTCAATTTTATGTGGGGGATTTTATGTCCACCTAAAATACCTTTAATTTGGTATTGTGAAAAAAAAAATTAGGGGGATGATAATTCTTTTTAACAAAATAGCGCTGTTCCTGTTGACCCCGAATTTGGGTTCAATAGAGACAACACTAGTTTTAATAATAATAATAAAAAAAAAAACTGTTTAGAGGCAGTTTTTCCAATCCATCCAATAGATTGAATTAAGGAGACACCTAGAGAGTTTAAAAAATAACATTTTGGACCACACCCACAGGTGTAGAAAATGCACTGTGATGGTGTTGATAAGTGTTCACCTGACACTTCGTGGTGTTAATTTGACACTGTACCTGGTGTTATTTTGACACTATGCTGGTGTTAATGCAAAAATGACACCACATGGTGTTGATTTGATATTTGTTGGTGTTAATATCAATGGTTTAACACCCGTCCAGCTTCAATAAGAGACCACACCAGCTGGTGTTACTGTGGTGTAAATTTATTTTCACATTTTTTTCAAAAATCTAGTATTTTGAGGTAAAATTCTTGATCGTCTTGTTTAAATTAAAAATCAACAAGAAGTGCAGTTACTAAGAAACTCTTCAAAAAACAGTTTAAACTTTGGAAATGACACCCGGAGGTATTAATCTAACACCAGAAATACGCACCAAAAATTTAACCCCAGCTCAGTGTTCACTATTTAACACCGGAGTTTTTGCAGTGTATGAATACAAAAGTGAAGCCACACATCTCAAGATCTTATTGCTCTCTTGTCAAGAGATTTAGAAGAAAAAAAATTCACACTTCTTGGAAATCGCTGGACATAACAAATATTTCAGGGCAATTTATGACATTATAATAATTATTCATACAGAAAAGGGCCTATCACATGACACCATGGTGTCCCTATTCACCCCAGTCCAACTGATTTTTTGCCCAAGAGAAAAAAAAAATGTAGTCATAAATTCCTGTTAGAATGATTATTTCAAATTCTAAGGTGTGGTGTAGGACTTAACAGGCTAGGTTCACGCACATTTTCAGTGAATTTCATTAATCAATGGCCACAGGAGCAGAAAAGTTTTGACCACACTGATTTTTTTGTGATATTTTTGAAAACTTTTTATTTGGACCTCCTGTACCCTTAAAGAATTTTTTTTACATCAGGTGGACCACTTCCATCCTGTTATAAAAATAAGAAAAAAAAAAAGGTTCAAGCAAATATGAAACATGCAGATTCAAAAAACTTTCCTCAGTTTTGTCCCTATTCACCTCGCCGTCCTTGTTCACCCCGTTTTACAGTTATCATTAATGTTTACAGAATAATTCCTTTGTTATTCATGACACCTTGTATTATCAATGGCTCCAAAATCATCATTTTCATTAGAAAGTTGAGCTATATTGAAGACACACATAGCATAGGCAGGTCTGCCAACATTTCCACATCCAAATCAGGGAGATATCTGTGTGTTACATGCATTTCAGTGGGTGAAAATAATTCCCAAATCAGGGAGATTTTAATATTCTCTTATTCAGACATGAAAAGATACAGTTTTGACATTTTCAGGGAGACTCCTGCAGAATCAGGGAGACTTGGCAGCTCTGCATAGGCCTAGCTACCATAATTTTTAGTCAATCTTTAATTTTAAGATCGATTTCGCTTCTTTGTAAAACAGGCCACAAGAGTATTAGCTCAAGTGTTGGTGCGTCGTGGGTGGAGTGTGGAACCCGAGTAGATGGGATTGATGTGGGTGTTGCCGAAGATTTGCTTTGATGTGACCCTCTTTTGGAACAACTAATATAAGTGTCATGGCTAGTGGA
The DNA here is from genome assembly GCF_964275005.1 of Diadema setosum. Lineage (NCBI taxonomy): Eukaryota > Metazoa > Echinodermata > Echinoidea > Diadematoida > Diadematidae > Diadema > Diadema setosum. Next base: position 2,654,363 of record NC_092706.1, on the reverse strand, counting down.
CGGAATGAGCGAGTGTGGGTTGCTGCCGATAGAAAGTGGGGTTTGGACAATCATAGCCCACACGACCACATATATGGCCATAGGTAGTCACATAGATATGACATCGAGGACTACAGAGTATACAGGTGATTGCGACACACGTGATTGCCCCACTTGCAGATGAGAAAGTTGTACTACTAGCATATTGTTTGCATCAAATATAGAATACACCTTTGTAAACATGTTTGCGGGCCTACATTTTCATAAACACACACCGAAAATAAGCCAACAATTGATTGGAATTCAGCTTATTTGTAAGGAGGAAAATCTCACTGTGGTGAATTTTAGCAGTTCAACTATATAATGCATGTACTGGGCACAGCCTAGCAGTTATTTCCACTCCTCCTCTATAGTAGAGTCTGTACAGATATTAATATGATAATATATTCCACTTGATGTACAAAAACACTCATTCTTCGTCTCACATACACACACCCTAACAATAATGTAAAGTTGTTGCATGATACAAATGTTAGAAACTGACTTCTTGACATATTAACTGCTCCTATAGACCTAACCAGAAATATTACTAGAGTATCAAATGACATAAATGAGAAACATATAAGACACACAACATACAGGATAGAATCTAACTTCTGCCATTTTGTCTAGGCCTATTCATACTGAAGAAATTAGAAAGCTTGAAACATGGAAATGTGAAATGTATGGCACACTGCAACATAATATTTTGCACAGCAGGTCTATCTCATTTCACTAAATCTCACATATGACAGGAAAAAAAAAAAATGTGTGGCTTCAACACTATTAAGAGTACTGCACTGGTCTTGCTGCAGAAATCCTGAAAGTCATTGTACAGCCAGTGTTAAAGCATGCAAATAATGGAGGGGGGGGGGGGGTTGAAATTAACTGGCATTGGAGGAAAGAAAGATTCTCACCTGAAGAGAAACTTGAATGATAAGTAACTGACTTGTCAGTGCTCTTTATTAAGAACATGGAAAAAAGAGTAACAGAAATCTACTTCAAAAGCATTCATTGCTGACAGTTGGTAGACAATTTGCCTGACTGACAATGCATCAGAGAAAGACAAGAAAAACAAAGATATGTTCAAAACAAAAAATACTCCAAACAAATATCACTATCTCTGACACATACTGCATGAAGTTGATGAACTGTTTAATTCACTCAAAAATAAGTAAATTCACATTGACTTTGTAAACATTGCATATTAAGTATTCAGGCAATGATCAATTCACTAAACTATGCAGAAATAGTAGCAACTGACCAGTGTAAATAACCAAATAGCACTGCCTATCCAAGCCTTAATGTTTTCAATCAAACCAGACTTTAAACATGAAATTTGTGGAATTCTCATGATATAAAGCTTTCAAGAAGGATCAACATTAGTCATAATCACTGTATGCAAAGAAAATAGGTGATTATGTCATGGTTGTCCAACTTTCCCACCAATAAACATGACATACCGTATTGAATTTCATTACTCCCTATTAATATTATCTGTAATAAGGAAAGGGGCTTCTCTTTAACATAAACAGCACAGTGCAGGGGCGGATCCAGGAATTCTGTAAAAGGGGGGGGCGTGACTATTATTTCTGGTGCCACTTCCGGGTTTCATTTCATTTTTTTCTTTTTATTTCTTTTGTTTTTAACGAAGAATAAAGGGGGGGGGGCGTGCGCCGGTTGCGCCCCCCTCTGGATCCGCCACTGCAGTATCACATATCATTGTGGCCTACCACATACAAAAAATGATTTCCCCTTGGATTGCATCGCAAAGCAATTAGTGCATGAAACCAGTTTATGTCTTTTTAGAATGACTCGCCCAATAACGTTAATAAATAGTGTGCTTTGCCTTGGGTTACTGCTCAAAAATTAATAATAATGATGGTAACATGATAAGTGTTTCCTGATAGTGCTTGCTATCAGCAAATACGGAAAGAAACCCCATGCTGATGATTAGCCAATGTATTTGCAAGCTTCGTGATAAACTATCACCATTCGTGGGCAAGGTAAACTTGGTGTATATTACGAAATCAGAGAAACACAATCTCGTAAAGCACTCGCACAACTCATTTTCTTTTTATGTGTGTTGAGTCATACTCAGGATCTGATCTAGGTGAATATAATGCCACAGCTATTACAATAAAGTTGATCCATGTTTCCCTCCTGGGTTCAGCTTCCTGATGTAAAAGTGGGATATTCTGCAGTGTGGGACATTTCACACTCTCTGGCAATGCGATATACCATGAAAAATAAAACTAGGGAAACATGATCACTATGATGATTGTACGCATGAATTTACACCTTATCTTGGGAAACACATCAACAGTCAGTGAAATTAGGAATATTCATATTCACCTCACTGGATTGAGCATGATAATTTCCCCCATCACTGTGCAGAGAAACCCTTTTGTAACTACATCCCAAGGACTGCTGATTTTTCATCGCTTCAACATAATCCTCTTCATAAATGCATACATTATGAACAAAGAAAAACACAAGCATAAAGATAGTGGAACTAATGAGCAATAGCACGTGTGTGTACCGTATAGTTCAGAAATAACACAAACTTAATTGTGATATACAATGAAAGGGAAGAGTAATGACAGGTTAAAACTATTCAAAGGGATCGTACAGTTTTGGTTGAGACCTAATTTCAGGTTTCTAACATTTTCTGGTGAGATAATGAGAAACCTTTTATGAAATATGAAAGAGCATGTAATTCCATGAGAAATTCAACATTTATTTGATGAAAATTGGTTTTGAAATGGCTGAGATATTCAGAACAAAGCGATTCTAATAAGTGTGGGACCCACACTTTATTATGATCCCTTTGTTTTACTTTGTTTTTGGATGTTTCAGTATTTCAAAACCTAATTTTCATCAAATAAACTTTGAATTCCTCTTAAAATGGTATGTTCTGTATTATTTCATAAGTGTTTTCTTGGTATCTTGCAAAAAGTTAAAAGCCCTATTCTCATCTCAACCAATACTGTACCATCCCTTTAAGCTCTTTGGCTCACATGTACAAACATAATATGCCAATTCAGGGAGTGTAAGTTGTAGATCCCAATTTGGGGAGTTGCAGAGGTACAACTATGAATTCAGCCACTCTACTCCAATCTACTAGATACAGATCATATTCACATTGAGCACTGTTACTGCAATGCCACTTAACCTGCAGCCCAGAACTTGTTGGATACAGCTCAATGCATTTCACATGCATGCCTGGCAGTTACTTGTGAATTCACAGTACACTTGCTCAATGTGTACTTACATATAAATATGTATACACGCACACACATCTATAAAGCTGGACAGCATGGGTAGCATAAGAGTGAATGGGTATCATGAAGTGAGTTTGTGTATTTATGTTATGTTTGTTTTATGCTGATGCAGGTAAAAGAGCAGGAAAACATCAGGAAATGAAGCTTTGTTGTATCTAATCTGATGGCATAAATCCTTCTTTGTTTTAAAATCATGGAAGATGTCCTAAAATGAACAGAAGCTTGCTCCAACTCAGATTGCTATGACAGGGTCATCATGCCATATTCATGTCAACATGCATAGAACAATGGGACCGATGATATCACCTTGTTAAAAGTGGTACTTTTTTTTACCCGTGATTGTAATAATGGGGTTTCCCCTGTCCATGTCCGGAGAGATTGCCACTGGCAGTTAAGTAACAAACCACATTTACAGCTGAATCTTTTCCTTCAGCCACTGGCTGATGCTCTCTCCATCTCTCGCCAGCCACTTGGCCTTGAGGCGAATGTTTTCAAGGGATTGCTGCACGGTCCTCTCAGCAGCTGGGGCGGGGTGGTTCTTGAAAAACTCCTCCACTTCAGATGCCCGTGCCTCAGTCGCAAACCCCTCTGTACATGACTGGAGAAAGAGAGAGGAAGGATTGTAGATTGAAGACTGAAAACAGGAATCTTGATATCAAACTGAAATTTTAGCATTTTCATATGACCTTTGACCTGGTCAAGGTGAATTTGATTCAAGTTCAAACTTAGCAGAAACTGGAAATGTTGCTATGGCAGCTGGGTATTTCACGCGAGTTTTGACTGTTGACCTTTAATAAAAATGAATGATGATAGTAATAGTTGCCACTTGTATAGCATACAGGTCAACCTTTTGGTGCTCATGGTGCTTCAAAAAATGAAAAAGATTGACATAATGTACATAGACATCATAACCCTAAATTTTTGAGAGAATCATTGTCTGGCAGTGCATGCATATCATTGTACTAAGTTTCATGAATACCACAAGCAATTTCTGAGATATGGGGGAGAGTGACATTTCAGCATTTTCACTTGACCTTTGACCTCTGGACTCTTACTCCCTGGTCAAAACTTTCCCTAGAGAATCCCTACTTGGTAATACATGCATACACTAGGTTTCATAAAAATATGTACCTGCAGGCACTGCAGAGATATGGAGGAAAAAAAAGTGAAATTCTATGAATATGACCTTTGACCCACAGTTTATAATGTCCAAAGAATCAATTATGGACTGACGTACACACAGAAGGAAGGATGGAAGGATGGACGGACCAATCGACCACCCCAAAACATGCCTCCAGTGACACTTCACAGCGAAGGCATTAAAAAAAAAAAGAGACTCTCCATACATCCAGGAACAGTTGTAGAAAAGCAATTCAAGAGACTAGACATGAAAACAACTCACAGGGCAAAAGAAAATATTTATGTTATCTTCCTATTAAAGACAATTCAAATTGAATTTCCAAGTGAAGCTAGCATGTAATTGAACTACAATGTACATGTACTAAAGCCCTCTTGAAACCCATGCTTTACTGAAATGGTCTGTTTGCACTGTTCATTATGCAAAGGACTCAATGCATGAAGTGGGTGAATGTGGACAATCGGCTATTTTAGTGGGTATTGTACTTTCAAAACTGCATGGCAGTTTCATAGTAAGTGTGACTAAGTTCTTAATAGTGACATCACATGTTTTACTTTCCTTTTCTTCTTTGTTTGAAGAAGAATCTACCAAAACAGGAAAAATATTCTCAAAAAACAGCAATGTGTCACGGGGTCCAAAGTCAACAAACAAGAGACATAGAGGAAACTACCACATCATTGTTTGTGCATTTACACATTTATTTGTGTACAAATGTACTTTATACTTGAAAATAATTTTCTTGATGTTACCTGTTCCTGGCAAAGCTGCAATATTCGACATTATCATCTATATTGGACGTTTTAGCCTGCGCATTAAAAATGGACATTCTTGTCCGCTCGATTTTCACCATGTAATATGAGTGTATTGAACGAAATGCATACTAGGCCAATGTGTTGATTCCCCATAGGCTACTTGCTGTTTATGGCCGCATGCAACAATTCGCCATATTTTGTCTCGTCTCCTGTGAGAGTGTTTGCCGAGTGCGTGATTGCTTGCAACTGTACTATTCAAAGCTCATGAACTCTAATTGTTAAAATGTGCACACATCTTGCAACATACACCAAATACAGTGCGAGTCGCTCCTCTTTTAGTGCAGACTCAACTTCATAAGTCTAGTTGAAGTACGTATGTATGGTACTTTTTTATGTTTTATGACTTCTCTAGATAATGATTATAGATAATGATTTCATTATTATACAGCTGTATATTGGCACTCGTTAAAACCAACATACATAGAATATTCCCTGATATCCCACTCGTACACACTGTAGTCATCCAATATAATATTACAGTATTTTGTGACCATTCTCCATGGGGAAAAAAGGCACGATATTAGCAGGGGCTAATTTGCTCTCACCTGGACCAGACGTGAGAGGAGGAATCCACCGGAATACCTCTCATGAAGCTCACTCCATTTCTCCTGAAGGAATGCCCAGGCCTGTTCCCTGCCTTGTTTCGTTCCCGTCACACCGCTGATCACAAATACGGTGTCCTGCGAGCGAACATGCTCCTGCAAAAATGGAAAAGGAATATGAATTCCGAGAAAGGTAACTACGGAATTCTTTAATGCAATGGGCAACCCACTAAAAAGCGTTACCCTTCTCATGCAATAATTTTTCATGCACTCTTGAGTAAGATGAATTTTGAGTGTTTTGATTCCGTGGAATCAAGACATTACAAAGTGGTACATAGAAAATTCAATATGTCATGTTCTGGTCGTGTATAGGGCATAAAAATTAAAAATTACCTCTTTAAGCTTAAGTTACAGAGCTCTGAAAAATAAGTCTTTGCTGGGATACAATGAACTTTATCCTCTCATATCATTTAATTCACAATAGGTTAAATAATCTTCATCATCAAAATAAATGAATGAATAAATGAATAAACTAGAGAAGCACTCTGAGAGCGCAGACCTCCGCCAAGCATGCAAATTATTTTCACCACTGATCTTGTTCTTCCATGGAGATATCAGTGATTTCCACCTATACGAAGTTATAGCATTGTGTGCTGAAAGTCGCCTGATTTCCCAATTAAGAAGCCTTTGTTACGTCATAAACCCTCAGCTGCACGGCGCGCCTCACCCCAGCAGAAACTAGAGCACGCACTTTAGTGCACGCAGGCAAACCTCAAATACGTGCAGCCTGAACTCCCAAGTTCATTGACCCTACCTGCCAAAATATCAAAAATCCTTCATAAATTCCCAAAAAATTCTCGGATCACTACCAAAAATTAATCGTTTGTTACTTGTGTCATTCTCAACCTTTCCTGCAAGTTTCATCCCAATCCGTTAACTACTTTATGAGTTATTTTGAACACGGACAAACTAACTAACTAGCAAACTAACTAACTAACTAACGAACGAACGAACAAACAAACCAATGGTAACGAACACATAACCTCCTCCCTTGGTGGAGGTAATAATAAATAAAAGTGTTTTTTTTTCTAATATCCCTGGATATTACTAGCTGATGTCATAGATTAAAACAGATTATTTCAAATTTGATCTTGACTACCTTGGGAGTCAACCTTTAACACTCTTTGCTCAAAGGATATTGTTCTCTATTTCTGTCTATTATTGGTAAGTAACATTGTTGTCTGACTTACCAGTAAACCTTGTTCAAAAATTTTATGACACAACATTAGTTTGGTGATATTTGACCATGGATGTTTCAACCTTGTCAATGTGGGCAATTGGTAATTTATATCCACCCCTCTTACCTAATGATACCAACAATGGATATTCCAAATGATTGGAGAAATTGCTAGACATATTTTCAACCAATCAGTGACCTCTGACCTTTACCCTTAACTTTTACCACTAAATTGTTCAATGGAAATAATTTTGAATTTATGTCTTCCCTATCCACAATAATATCAAAATCATAGCTGGTCATTCTTGAATCAAGTCATGAAAGGAAATGGTTTGAGGGACACATTTCAAGCTGCTACATTTGATTTGGACCATCTGAACATACACCTACATTGTTTTAACCCATTCAAAGGGTTAAGGAAATATCATTTCATTTACACTCTTCCATCAAACACAATCATTACAATTTTTACTGACTATCACAGATTTTGAGCAAAAAAGTCATAAAGATACATGGTTCAGCCAACTTTACTCTGACTTTTGAAGGAATTTTCCCCCCTCAAAATCATATTGGTCCTTTAAACCTGCATCAGGTAAAAAGAAAATTCATCTTGCCTTTTTTTTTTTCCCCGGTTAAATCACGAAAACAAGATTTATCACATAGATGGATGAACAGATGGACGAATGGACAACCATGTCATAGCCACCACAGAAACCAGCTCAGGAGACTAAAAGCAATGTGGTTTGGGAGGGAATGTACAGGGTAAATCATTGACAAAAAGAAACAAGCTTTTCCACACAGTCATGAAATATCAAACATTCTTTTCTTGATTATTCCTATTCTTTTCTCTTTTGTTAGTGAGCTTCTAATTTACTGGTCCATTACATCTATTGATACAATGTATAATGTTAACCTTTCTTTTTTTTTTTTTCTTTCTTCTCAATTTCTGGGCCATTACTTCCATTGATCAGATGTTTACCCTTACTTTTCTTTTTTTTTATATTATTATGATCATTTTTCAATTTTCCAGGTCATTAAATCCATCAAAATAATGCTCTGAGTCAACAAAATAATGCACTCTCTGCCTGAAACTATATCACAAAAATGAAATGTTTGGGCATACACAAGTACACAAAATGTTTTTTTTTTATATTAAAGGTTACACAAGGATACTTGTTTTCATCAGTCCAGGAAGCATTCAAGTTCAATTTTCATTCATCAGCACATGATTGGGAAAATCACCAATAAGGAATGAGCTCTCTTGTCTTTCATGCCATACAGCTAACTCTATTGTCTTCTTTTATTATCATTCAAATCAAAGCCCCCCCCCTTTTATTAAAACTGAATTAGAGTGGTATTCTAAGTGCCCAAATTGTGTGCTGATGTAGATGATAATCTCTTTTCTTTGTCCCTACTGCTATTCTTTATCCATCACTCCTTCATTCTCACCATATTTTGATTACATTGGGCTAGTTTTTGGTGTAGTTTTTTGTGTGTGTGTGTGTGTGGGGGGGGGGGAGGGTGAAGAATAGAGAACATTAGAAATTACCAATCAGGCTATTCCTCGAAAAAATATTCAAATTAACTGAAAAAAAAACTAAATAATTGATTGACAAGTTTCCATATTATTTTCATTTTGTACAGCTATTAAGCGAGATAAACAGAACAGTTGTGCAAATCTTAATCTTTATAAATGACTCCTTTCATGTAAATGTCTTACATTATCTTTTGTTCAATCTTGTTCAATTTTCTCATCTTTCCTACCCATTGTGCAATTCTCTTGTTACCTTTCTTCTCCTCTTACATCTTTCATCCCCTGCTATCCTCTCTATGTCATTCATTGTGTTTTTTTGGTTCTCCTACCACCATCTCTTCCATGTTTTTTTAAATTTTTTATTTTTAGTGTAACCCTTCTCTTAATTATTTCATTATATTACATACATCTACCAGTTTACATATCTATCATAGGGTTTTATCCTGTGATATGGACACTTTTTTATGTGTCCCCTTGAAGACACCATACAGCTTTTTGACGGCTAATATCAACTCATCGAACTGCATCTTCCCTGCAAGTGCAACTGACTGTACAGCTATAGTGAATCAGCCTAAGTCCACAGAGCCTTATCCCACTGCATAACAATCTTGGCACACTGCCATGTATGTCTAGCGCTTTTGTCATAACCATAAAAGGTCACAGGGCAAGACAGGGGGCAAAACAGAGGGCATGTGGCAAGCGCTGGAAGCTGCCAATTTCAGAGCATGGGAGTCAGCGTATACATATATAACAGAGCTACCAAGTCTCACGCATTGTGAGTGAGACTCAAGCATTTAGGGTCTGTCTCACGATCTCACGCATGACACTCATTTTTCTCGCGCATCGGAAGCAAAGCTTAAAGGATTAAAGTGAGAGTTGCAATTGAAGGCATATTTCCCTTTTGTCTTTCAAAATAAGTAAAAAATAGTCACCAGTTTGAAAGCTCCCTACCGTGGGAGGGCGGACACCCACCTCCCTTCGCTCAGTCGCTTCTCTCCCTCGCTCACACACATGCACGCGCGCCGAGATGTGCTGAGTCATGGAAATCTCACTCATAAACATTTTTTGAACTTGGCATCTATGATATAATGAAGACCCCAGCTGTAGCATGGGGTTTTATTGAGCAGGGAAAATGTGGGCTCAGTTTGGGTGTATCGTTTGATAATCCCCATTACTGTAAAAGTGGATGGATATTTTTGCGAGACTAATTTTTCGCGATTGGCCAGGTAAGAAGAGTTTCGTATGTTTTTAATTCCACGGAATCAAGACATCAGCTACTGGAACATATGGCACGCAAAAATATTCGCTTGTTTTTATTTTCGCGCTATAGCTTCTGGTTGCGCGAAAATTTCCACTCTTGCAGTATGCATTGTGTTCAACTTCACTGATCTTTAGATAAGTGTGCACCCAGCAAGACTCAGAGAATCTTGATTCATGGCCGATGGGTGTTACATTCATGGTTCTCAATATACCTTGGTGGGCAGGGCATGAAGACTGATTCAATTCTAGATAACTTTGATTCTACTATCCATGTGTTTCCTGTGCTACAGGGTCTCAATACTGATACTGATCTTGTGCACAGTAATACTGCCTCAACCTACCACTGACTATACTGTCACAGCTGGTGAGAGCGTGTGATTGCTTGTTGGTCCATTGTGACTCCTTGAATACAGAACTCAGACAAAGTAAGCACAAAACACCGTAATTCCGGAAATTATAAGCTTTATTTCCGGTCTTTCAATTTAGATACAAATAAGGTGGTGGTACAAGAAACAAAACAACACACAGACACGTCACATACGCCCATGCACACAGATCAGTCAATGCTTATCATGACACCTCAAATCTCACTCTAACGACGTAATGCTTGAACGCCGGCTTCATATCAATCTCCTAACTATTCATAGCATAGAGAAAACTTAACAAATACTTCGCAATATGGCCATGAATATTGCCTAAACTTTACTCCGGTTACAGATATGGTTTTGCATAAGCTTCTTTAATTAAACTCAACACTTGCAATAACTCGTCAGTTTATACTACCTGTGCGCACAGTTTACAATTAGGGTTTGATTATTAACAGTCCAAAGTGTTTCTTTCGGGATAAACAAAACCTGGTATTGTCATGCTGAAGTTGTCTCCGTGATCGTCGGAAGTCGAACGCGAAACAGTTCGCTTCGAAGACGGAGTGCAAGACCTCGTCGAAGGGCCGGTTTCCAACTGGACGTTTAGTACACGGCGGGTTCCTTCCTTGTCCGAAGTGGCCCGAACACATTGTCACGAGCTGGGGTTATCTTTGCACGGCGTGTACGGGTTGTCTACGTACACCCGAATGACCCAAGTTAACGCCATAGTTTGGTGACTAAAAACTGCCGGTATCCGACCTCATATCGCCTGCTCAAGCCTTTTCCAGCAGACCCTGCAGTCTAACTGCTGCCCCTGCAACTGCTGCATAGCCACTGAGGTTACTTCTATGAAGCCAGTATGACATGTGGTTGTATTGCCCCTATGTATTAAATCAACTAACATTGTTCTATGCAAACACCTGTAGCTTCCCCTGCACAGTGCTGCTCCACACTGGCAGCCAGACACTGTATGATTTCAGCAATGTATTGTTGCTAGGCCAGATTTCTATACAAAGGAATGTTCTGTCCAAGTGTTCATAACTCCCTTTTGTCTGTCGATCGGTAGTAGCCCAGATTCTTGAGTAGGGCGTAACAATAGCAATAGGAAAATGAGGGGAGAAATGACTTGTAACATATACAATGTAATTGTGCCAGCCTATCCAATCAATGAGCGACATTTACATGCACATAACAAAAGATGCATCAATAATGGGAAAAAAGGAACTATCAGACTTTAATTCAGAAAAGCCCCAGAATCCCATCAATTTTGTGTATTGTGAGGCAATCATAAATCTAGCTTGAATAAAGGAGGGGGGGGGGTGATATTATGATTACAACTGGCATGCTATTGAAAAAAACATCAATAGCTACATGCACCAAGCAACCATTGTACACTGCCTTTACACTTCTGACCCCTTTGGCCCTCCTATATTCCAAATACAAAAATCCGAGTACAGTACAGTATACTGTATAGCGATATCAAACCCCATTGAAACTGAAGCCCCCAGGGTTAACTTATAAATGCAGGTATGCAGGCAGGTACTCAACAAAGGGAGTTTTGTCTTATTTGATCATGAAACAGAAGCCAATATCCTAGATGTCTACAATACACACTATAGGCATACCCCCAAGTAACTATACACAGCCCAGTCGCCGCTGTACATACGTAGCGCGACAGGGCTGTACCAACGAAGCTCCAAACACGAAGAGGGTCCAACGATTGCATGCGATCGGATTGAATTTTGATACTTAAGATCATTTTTTTGTCACTTCAAACTCATCTGACGAACAAAATGATAATGAGACTTCATATCTATGCTATGAATATTGAAATTTAGATTTAATAACTTACCTAAAATGATGGTTATATGCAGCATGTGTGAACGGTTCACGAACGGTACATCGTCTTTCACGCCAGGCCGGCCATTTCCAATATCCGGGAGGTCACATGATCTGAATGCCCTTTCAAAAGGTCGCGCTGTCGACCGTGCTGCTACACCAACACTCGAGCAGCGCATCGCACGCACGCAAAAGATTTCCGCAGAGATCAAGGCGCCATTTTGAATTCTGCAACGATGAACCCTGACGGTGTTAGGGAATCCGCCAGAAAGTATCATTTTTTGGTTCCGCGGACTTATCACGAGGGCTCTCAATGGACTTACGAACCTTCTGTAATACAAGCATGCACTAAGGTGAGTAACGTTTGGTAACGTGTACATTGTTTATAAAGAACGTATGAATTTTCATAAGTTTTGTAGTTGTGTTGTGGTTCCCCACTTTGTAGGTGCCCGCTCGTTGGTCAGACGCTGTATTCGCGTAGCGTATTAACAGCGTCTGGTCGGGCTAACCCCCAAGCAGCTTCATATTCAGAAATGCTGCACTCGAGCAAAACAGAAAAAAAAAAAGAGTTAAACTTGTTTTCTTGGAATAATATTTCAGTAAAAGATCAACAATAACAAAGGAAAAGGCATACCTGGTATTATGTGATATATGGTACAAATCTATAGGCTGACATTACATGTACACAACAGTTGCTCAGTACACCTCAAAACAAAATGATGCACTGGCCATTCTACTCGTACATGAAATATTGACTTCAAACTTGGCTGTCAAAAGTTATAATAAAGTCTTGACAAATTGGGGAATAATGTAAAATGCTGATATTAAATTGTTTCTGGTCAACTTTCTGGTCTAAACTTAATAAAGTAAATATGAAAACATGCACAGGCTATAAAGTGCGCAGAGCTACAGCTGTACCAAGTCTCACGCATTGTGAGTGAGACTCAAGCATTTAGGGTCTGTCTCAAGATCTCTCACATGGCACAGAGTTGCAATTGAAGGCATATTTCCCTTTCGTCTTTCAAAATAAGTAAAAAATAGTCGCTTACAATGTAAGTATGCACCAGCTTGCACCTATTTCCTCACCTTCCCTCACTCAAGCACATGCGCGCGTGCCAAGATGCTGAGTCATGAAAATCTCACTCATGAAAATTTTTGGAACTTAGAATCTATGAGTGCGGTAGGTTTCCATTTTGATTTGTATGATTATGGAAAAAAAAAGTTAATGAAATGTAATTGATTAAATGCAATGGTGTGTGTACCGGTACACAAAACTGTGAGACCCATAACACATGTGCAAGACCAGTAGATACTAACTGTGTAAGTTTGCTCCAACCTAAAAGTAGTCCTGAAGCTGATTAATACCCCTGCTCTGCAGTAATTGGCACTTCAGATTATTAAACAATCACAAGATACAGGCATATCACCTTTAAATCAGATACAGGTTGCAGCTTTCTCACAGTATGTTTCTATGCAAAGATCAAATGTTTATGTATTTGAAGTACTACATTAGTATGGTACTTGTAGCTGATAACATACATTGAAACTATGCACTTAAAGGGTGTGTACAGTTCTGGTCAAGATGAGGATTTAGCTTTTAATGTTTTGCGAGATATTCAGAAACCACTCTATGAGATGTCAAAGAGCATGCAGTTCTAAAGGGTATCAAAAGTTTATTCGATGAAATGATTCGATTTGAAATGGCTGAGATATCCAAAAACTAGGTGAAACAAAGAGATCGTAATAAAGTTGTGGCATGTCACCTTTTATTACACGTATTAGCACTTTTGGGGATATCTCGGTCATTTGAAAACCAATTTTCATCAAATAAACGTTGAATCCTTCCTAAAATTACATGCTCTTTCATATTTCATAAGAGGCTTTTCATTATCTCACTTAGGAATGTTCAAAACATGAATCCCCACCTCAACCAGTACTGTACAGTCCCTTTAAATTCAGATCTCTGCAAGAAGATTATGAGGGAATATCTGCTCACAATTTTTGCAACATGGTCATCTACTATACCATGAACTTTTTATTATAAGAACAACCCACTAAAATAAACACACATGAACCATACCAGCATGTCTGCTTTAAAGGGACAGTAATGCCTACAAACAATGTTGACTGAAAGGTGGCCAGATGTGGCTTGCAATGGAAATCTTTGTAACTTTTTGGCAAATGTGCACAACTGGGAGTGGTTCTACAGGATGCAGCAAACTCACCTAATTGCAAACATTTTTGTCTTTTTGGCCAATTTCATGTGGAATGTAAAATGATTAGGATATAAAGGAAATTGTCTCTTAGATCTTAACCTATGACTGAAGGAAAGAAATTCTCCTTAGTTTTGAAAAGGACAGGAATTTACAAAAATAGGCCTATTGATATGTAGTTCAATTTTCAAAGGGAAATTCAATTGCAGTTAAAAGTTATGCTGAACAGAAGGAGTAAAACAGTGACAGTCTTTCTTATCAGACTAACTTTTAACTGGACTGAAATTCCTCTTTTAACTACATCTGATCTCTTCACTGGAAAAGATCTGATAGCAGGATCTAATATCCGTCTCTGATGATCTTCATCTTTCAAACTGGGAAATCACTAGGAAAAAACATCAGTATAGTATTACACTTTCCAGAAAAGGATGCATTGTTTTCAGAATTAAGAGAAACACACCCTGAATGGACATCAATTTTATTTTAAGTCTAATGACCAAGGGGGCAAAAAACGGACTTGAAGTTATCTTGGGATAATATTTGTCTGGTCACATTCTGTATGCACAAACTATGGGCACATTTGGATAAATGATTACTGAGAATGAAACAGGGACATTGTGTGAGTGTGTGCATGTGGAAGTAAGGCAGTGCTACAACCTTGAATAACAAGAGGCCTTTAACATGAACGCTTTCAAACCATGACACCAAGTGTTTAACCTGTTGAGGACGGGTTGATTTTGCTTCAACACGCATTTCCCACAGACACTTGCCCGAATATACTCGGGACTCGTCCACACGGGCTAAGGGCCTTCTTCACATTTAAATGTACAGTAACTGTTGTATCTTTTAAAGGACAAGTCCACTTTCATGTACATGTGGATTGAGTGAATGCAGCAATATTAGTAGAATACATTCAGTGAAAGTTTGGGGAAAATTGGACAATCCTTTCCAAAGTTATGAATTAAAAAAAATATCTGTGAAGTAACTGCTGGATGAGAATACTACTACAGTGTATGATGTCACAAGCGTAGAATGATATTCAAGGAAAATATTTGAAATAAGTGCATATTTCTCGACTTGTCAGTGACATATATGTTAACCTTATTAAGCCGGGGGGGGGGGGGGGGGGGGGGGCACATTGTGGCCCCCCCCCCCAACCATATTTCGTAGCCACTCCCGATTTCAACCAAATTTGGAGACTTTTCCTAAAATCTTATTGCGCACATTTTGATGTATGATTAAGCTATGTCCGATATTGCTGGTTGGCATGGCAACCGTAAACTGACAACCATGTTTGTCAGATTTTGCATGATTTTCTGTTCCAATTATAGTTTACAATATGTGACCGTGCACCTCAAAACGAACATACAGTCGCGCACACTGATTTTGCGTGAGGACTGAAAAATAAGTGAAATGGGTCAACCTAGCTGAACTTGACTTTTTCATATTTTCTGAAAGAGCGGGTCTTCTTTTACATTATGCTAAAATTTGGTATCATAAAACGGGCAGGAAAGTATGTTGTTTTAGCAGTTTATCTTGAACATTTTTGGTAGAATAGTGTGAACAGGTGTGTCTTTAGAATCCCTTTTTCATTTCTGAAAAACCTTGTCCACACTCTTCACTTTCAACTCTAATAACTTTTGAAAGGATAGTGCTACTGTTTTGAAAGTTGGCATTAATTATGGACAGAATGTGTTAATGAGGCATGCTTCATTTCAGTTTAATCTGATAAACACTTCATTGTTGTTACTCTGGTAGTTTACTTCCTGTTTTTTGTCCCATTCATCGCACAACCAGCACGGTTTGGTAAAGATTAAGCGCTTGAATAGACACTGTACTTCAGAGCCTCTTTTCTCAGTTCACACTTTTCCTGAGTTTGTGCTTTCTTTCCAATATTTAGATAGGTTAGGAGAGTCCATTTGATTTGAGTTATACATCATTTCAAAGCTTAAAGTCAGCTCTTTCAGAATATGGTCTTAACTAAAAATTCATATCTGGCGACTTTTTGTTTGTTTTGAGTTGCAGGGTCACATATGATAATGGATGAAATGGGAGTTTTCTTGGCTGTAATTTGCTGAAGGACCAAAAGGTGAAGTAATTATAATGGTTGTGAATTACCCTGAAATGGTCTTCTTATTATTTCCTTTATTTTTCATATGACATAGGTCAAAAAAATGTCGAATTTTATCTACTGTTCATTTTCTTTATATCGTTCCATGCATGTGATATCACAAGCTGTAGTAGTTTTCTCATCCAGCAGTGACTGCACAGAAACTTCTTAAAAATTCATAACTTTTGAACGGATTGTCTAATTTCCCCCAAACTTTCTCTGATTATGGAATGTGTTCTACTATTTTTGAATTGCTGCATTCCCTCAATCCCAGGGTGAACTTGTCCTTTAACCCATTGAGGACGAGTGTACTGGGGCAGGCGTCTGTGGGTAATGCGTGTTGTAGCATAATCAAACTTTCCTCAACGAGTTAAAACATCAACTTTGACCCTTACAAATGCATTGCCAGATGGTTTGGGATCATTTTCACATGATCAGCAAGGTCACATTCCATCTGGTCATAACATTTTATAGCAGTCACAACAACCATTTTCCAGGAACAAAATAAAAGAAAACGGGTCCAATCACTCACATTTGGCTTTCAAAGTTACTTGAACCATCTGGCTGACAAGTCATGTACAAATTCATGAGGAAGTGGCTATATACCTCCTTGGTTTCATGATTCATGATTTGATATTAGAGATATTCACAACCAAAACAATCTATGATACTATAGCTATATTTTACACATTAAAGGTTCCTCTTCCTCAAAGATCTTGCTCATAATATGTATGTATAACAATCATTTAATATGCAATGTGTAGGCACAAAGTTGAAACTGACTAAATGTACACTATGTGCATGTATGATAGTATTCTTTTCTATTTAGACCTTATGCTATCTTTAGCTGCCTGGCATTAAGGTTGACAAAGATATCACACTGCTTTAAGATGTGTAGGAACAAACTTTTTGAGATCATCTTTGCCAAACAATATTACAGTACTCTCCGCTTAATGAGGTACAGATCAGACCGAGCTGTGTGTGTGATGCATCTACTTAGTGATTAGCATGTGGTGGTGCAGGCTATCCTTGGTTGCTGGCAATGACAATATGAACTTGGAACAAATACTGTAGTTTTGTTGAAACATAAGTGAGTCTAAAATCTTTTTTTTTTTTAAATCAAACTTCAAGCTCTTGGCCCATTTTAATTTCCTGTTTTAATACATGACATGGTATTTCAATGCCAAAACTGCATATCATGTAGTGTACTGGTACTTGTACCATGGAGCTACTAACAGTAGCTCCATGCTTGTACCATCTGTGCGTTACAAATCTTGGCTCACCACCGTTGCACTTTGTAAGCAATATTCTCATACATATATGCCAATTGTCAAAGGTCTTTGGTTTAAGGCCAAAGTCAGTTAAACTTACATGTTGTCTTAACACAGGCACTGAGTAATTTGCTACTAAGTGTCTCTTTCACAATTTCCCCACATGAAGATTAGTAGAATGATGATACAGTGTAATACTTACAACAGGGTCTTCTTTTTCAACAGTAGCTTCTTCAGCGCTGCCACTGTCCTACCGGAGGGCCCTGCCATTATACTATTGCCCTATAGTCACCAGGTACCCATTCATACCCTAGTTTGCAGGAACCTTGTTGGTCGTAAAAGAGTCTGCACAAAAAGGCTACATGCACCACCGAAAGAGTCCCATAGGATATGTACTGTAGCTGCTCCCCATACCCCAGGGTTGAGAGGGACATGATGGGTGAAAACATCTTCTCTGAGGATGTAAGCGCTGGACTGGATTCGGACTGGGATACTTGGATATTCTGACTGAGAGTCAGAAATCTTATCCACTAGGCCTATGTCACAGTGCTCCCTTGCATGCATGCTTTGAAGTGACTTTTGCACATCCACTGTCCGCTTCTTTATGCATCATTTATCGCTACAACAAAATCTGCAAAATCTCACTTTTGGATGAAGCAATCTAATGGCCTGGCATGTGGAAGACATGTCACAAAAGCACTAGCAGTAGATTCTTCTTTAACCCGTTGAAGATGGGCTGATTTTCTTTTTATACGCATTTCCCTTCAGACACCTTCCCAAGTTTACTCAGGACTTGTCTTCAACGGTTTGAATAATACTATGTAGATCCAATATCGATAGGCCAAATTTCCAGCCCATCACATATGGGAAGTAAAAGTTGGAGTCTTGAAAATGAATCCCTGGGTCAAAGTCAGATCCACTTCACTGCAGTTGTGACACTATAAACATTGATAAACACCAGTGTATACGATTTGACGGGAAGCATTATTTTTGCTCCTATCAAAAATCCATGCCTCTTAATACACAACGGAATCCATAAAGCGCCATCAGCACAATAATCCATGGGCATAGTGTGAAAGAATTTCCCAGCGCTGTTCAAAAGACATTTGCGATCATAAGGTGATTTTCTGCCCACTGATTAAATTAATTTTATAACAGATACTGCACAAACTCAAAAAAAAGAAGAAAAAAATATCTAAAACTCAGCATCAATGCATGTCTGTATTATGCTCCTTGCTGTAGGCAAATTTTTCAGGCTCACAACATGCAAACTGCTAAAAAATCATACAAATATCATCCACTGTACAATCCACAAGAAGTTCTTGCCCTCTTCCGATCGTGATCACAATTACACGGTGAATCATCCAACATGACGCATTTATGTCTTCGTACCGTCACGCATGCAATTCTTACTTGTACCGAAGCAAAGACTTCCTGATAACAGTGATAGTTAAATGCAGCATCTAGCGAAGTGCACATGTGCACATAGTGCGCATGTGCACGAATTGCACAATATGTATAAACAACATTTATCATTGAACAAGTAAGACAGGAAAAGCAATGAGAAGAATGAAAGTGCAGGTGTGGACTGTTTGGACACTTTAATCACCAGAATCATACATGTTCATAGCAGTTATGACAAATTGTCATTTCAGTGTTGTACCTGACAGTAATACAGCACATATATATCAAACCCATCAAAAGTTTCCATCACAAGGGTATTTATTTTTGTTTGTGTCTGTCTCTTACCCATAATTGCTGGTTTGGACTTTCAGTGAATTAATAAAATATCAACTGACTGTGCAATACATACCTCACAACAGAAAAGAAAGAAAAGAAGAAGGAGGTTGGTTCCTTGACAGCAGTAGAAAAAACATACTGCCAGATTTCTGACACCATAAGAAGGAATTATTCTGTTTTAGATATGCCCCAAGCTTTCCATGATCTGGCTATTCTGTTAGTACATGGTTGCAGTGGCAGATCCCGGGGGGCACACTGGGCACACGCCCCCTCTTTTTTTTTTTAACAAAAGAAATAAAAATAAAAATTGAGGGGGGCAATGCCCCCCACCCCCTTTCATTTTGTAAAGGAGCCTCCCCTTTACGGAATTCCTGGATCCGTTCCTGTGGTTGTAAGTGGATAATGTACTAGATGAATGCAAATACTTGTTACAAAAACCCCATGAAAAGATACATACCACAAATGTCACATTTTACATTCGGTAAAAAAATATATTTTTTAATGTGTCTTTTACACACAGACAAAGTTTAAAATTAATGTACAAAGAGAAAGAAATATTGAAAATAGAGTTTTCAGAACCGAGTGTGTCAGTCTGTAGAACAAACTTCATACAAAAGGATTCACAAAAATTTATGTATAAAAAAATAAGGGAAAATGGAACAAAAACCAACAAACCAACGAGTACTTGTGGTTTTTCTTAAACTTGCAAAACTATGAAATTGTGTCCTGAATGAGTGTAGGTAGTACTAGCAGTAAGAAAGGCCTACTTGAAAGTAAATGGATGACTTAAGAGAGCAGTGGTTACGTTATTGCAAAATGAAAGTACAGAAAGCTTGAAGAAACAATGAGTTTCTATAATAATTGTGGTGATTACAGAAAACAAGCATATTTGCAGGATAAAATTGATGAGGGAGAGGTCGCCATTAATCCCATGTGTACGTAGTCCTTGCTGAGACTATTGTTTGAAAATAAGGAGACTTAAGAGGTGATCTAAGGGTGAAGGAGGGCAGCGATATAGGTAGAGCGCATAGAAAGCACACAACAACAGTCGAAAGGCAGTGGGAAGTGAAAGTTGAGGTTGTGCTAGTGGAGATTGGAGAATAGGAGACAGGGACAGTTATAAACCGATTCTGAGAGGCGCTTTGTGTATTATCGGCATGAGCAGCGCCATTACTGCGGTGTTCACGCATACCCCCCCCCCACTCCCCTCCCTACATTAGCAAATGATGCACGCGCACAGAATGAAAAACTGATGCATGGTTGTTTTAGCCAATAGGCGTCTCGTACTGAGTGCGCGAACGCTTGCTTAACGTGCGAACCTTTGTAACAAGTGCGCGTACTCCTGCTACAAGTGCGCGATAAACATGTTTGCCCGGGGGGGGGGGGTGGGGGGGGGGGGTAGGTGGGGACACCGCAGTTAGAGCTAATGGCTGTGCCCAGTTACCACAAATTGTCTGCTACCCTCAACGAACCGGAATCGGTCTATGAGAGGACAAAGATGAACCAGACAAGGGTGGGGGGGGGGGGGGGGGGGTGGGAATGGTTGGAAAATCATAGAGACACATTCTTGTGTTAAGAAAAGAGAAATAAATTGAAATTACAAACAGCATACTCAATCAGGAAATGAAGTAAGTGAAAATGATGCCAGTAAGCAAAGACAAACCAGGAAATGAGAATATCACCCCCCCTTTCACCCCCCCCCAAAAAAAGAAGAAAGAAGGAAGAGGGTGACAAAGAAAGACCTCTGTTGAAAAGAACTGATGGAGAGAACAAGGATAGAAGAGGACATCAGTCTGTGGAAGGAGGAATGTGGGAGAGTAGACAATAAAGTGAAAAAAAGCGTAGTCTTGAAGTGTAAGGGGAGAACTGAAAAATCAGTTTTAGTTAACATGTGTACAGTTGTGATGTGATCCTTAACAAATATGGGAAAGTATAGGTAGGTGAAAGGATGTAGCATGCGGTATAAACCCAGGGTGTTGTTGTGCACGAGATTTTGGTGTTATGTAGCACAACTTCATTATCTTAATGGTACATAGTATGCTATGGCTTCGCTTTGCGATTGAAGATTTAGCGAAGATGAATTCCACATCCGCTGCAAACTCATATGTACAATGTAAGTGACTGACGAGTCAATGCAGGACAGGTTGGCACAGCTGCAGCGATTACATGGGAAAATTGGTTAGTTGGGGTTTGGGTGTTGGGTGTTTCCTCCATATTGTCTTTGTTGATTGACGTGGGCTCTGCGATCATTTTCAAAGGAGGCTACTGCCTGCCAGACAGTGAGATTTATGGTCAGTGGCAATAGCAGCCTATTGCTGGTGGCTAATTTCCCCAAGCTGGCCGTTTTGAGCTGAAGAAGACGCACATTCGCAATATCGGGCTATTTTCTCACACCGCAAAATATCCCGCTAGTTTGAACTTCAGGCTGATGAAGACAACCCTAATGTGGCAGGCAGTACACTGTCCATACACTTGATGCACACTGCTGTCATAGCTGCCAAAAACTTGATAGACATACATTGTAAATCATTTGTAGGCACAGTCAATAGATCAATACTGTAACAATATCTGTCTGTCATCAAATACTGAAGGGTCTCAGTTGATAATGTCCTCCACTTGAGAAAGTTTATTGCAAATTGCTTTCTTGAGTCATAAAATAATTCAAATGCATGTATACTTAATGCATTAAAAAAAGATAAATCTCAAGTAATAATGACTGTTCATACAGGTATTCATTTTCAGGTTTTGATTGGTTTGTTTTTGTTTTTTTCATATTCCACTTGTGGATGCCTTCTCAGTGATAAATCACATACGAAACTGAAGACAAGTTCGCTGCTCACAGTAAATATCATGTTTTTAAGTGTAACCCTTTATGTGCCCACTTGTAACTTGTGAAGATTTTTTTTTTTCTTCATATACAGTAAATAATCCATCAAAACTTGATGTGGTTGTAATGCTAGCAACCCCCATTAGTCAAACAGGAAGACTATGGTCACGCGATAAGGACTCAGAGAAATTAGGTACACACTACACTAAACAGAGGGATGTTCACATGGGTTTGAGCATGTTGCTGCAACATGCTTGAGTCCTCAAAAGCCAGCGATGTGCTATGCAACATCCTAAACATTTGGCAACATGCTCAAGATAAAATGAAATCCAACATGTGGACAACATGTGCAAAACACGAGAAACATCAAATTTCTTAGAAAATTTGAGCCCAAAACATGAGACGGAACATTGAATGCAAACAGCACTGAGACATAAAGTTACAAAATATTACGTGCTACAAGCTCGTGATGCTCCGCGCACATACAATATCTGCAATATTCTCACACAAAGAGCTTTCAACATGATCAAATTGCAAGTTGTAGACCACTCTGCTACCTGTCTCCATTCATTGACAATTAGTGAGCAGACAGCTGTGCAAATTGGCCAAGAATCATTCCAGGGCCTTTGCCAACCCCAAGCACCTTCTAATCTGGAGAGTGTTCCACCTGAAACCCTACCAACCTAGAGACTCCAACTTCATGTGCGCTTTGCACACCCACACATTACAAGCATGAAGTCCCTTACAGCTGGGGTCCAGGGCCTGCTTATGGGCCTTGGAAGATCCAGGTTCTAGATGCTATCTTATGCTATCTCAGGCTTATTTTTCAACAAACATTGCACTACATTGTAAGTAAGAGATCATTTCAAGCAGGAGAAAATACATCTTAACCCGTTTAGGACGTGTCCCGAGTATACTCGGGCTGACGTTTTCCAGGCTGTGGACTGGTCCCGAGTATACTCGGGCTGAGAGAGTGAAATGAACACGCATTTTTAAACTTAGAATTTCACCAACAATACGATACCTATGTTGCAAATGATTTATATTTTGTGGGACTACATACATCAAAGTTGCCATCTGTGAACATTTTGTGATGATTGGTCATATCTTATGTCTATAAACAAGCAAAATATTGACAAACATGAGTGCAATTTTCACGACATTCAGACCTTCGCAACGGTCGGGAAACTGACCAATGACGAGCGACCAGCCGCACGCTCTGGCGATCTCATTTGCATCGGTATGCAAATTGTCACACTCAAGTGAAAAGCGTGCGTCCGGCGGTCAAGACCGTTGCGTGCACGCACCTACCTTATTAGCACACATTTACATGATAAAGTATGGTAGCATACTACTTCGTGTTATATCACGAATGCAATGTCGTACTTATGGATCTTCTATGAAAGCCATCTCGGCATGACAACCTGCTTATATTGGCATGAAATGTTGGCCTTCTTCTTCCGCTGCCGAGTCCTGGGATTTGCTAAAACTCGGCGAATTGAATAAATTCAAAAGTAAATCTTTTGCGTGTCCCTGCATGCGTGTGATGTGTGTGAATGTTTTTGTGTATGTTTGTTATCATGACAGCGATGTTACTTGTAGTTGTTTTAAGAGTTTTACCGTCATGAATAATATTCTGATTATGTTATAAAATTGTTTAAAAAAAAGGAACCACTTGGCCAAGAACAAACCGAGTAGGGGATGTACTGCATACAAACAACGCAGTCGATTGTGCTACTTCATCGAAGTCGTAAATTCATATAAATTGAATAGACCAGGTGGCCAGAGTATCAGGTTACATTGTACCTCCTTGAATAGACAGGATGTTGATACAAAAACATTCCTTAGACGCACGCGTAGACGCCATCTGAAAAGTCGGGGATTATGAGCATAATAGAGAAGTTCAAAGGCCGATTACAGACAGTCTCTTTTTTCTGCATCGGTCCATAGAATGCATTATAGTGATGTGCTTCGTATGTATTACGTAACCACTTTTACGGACCCCAATGATTTTATGGTTGTTGGGAAGCGAATGTGCAAGTTCTCATGTGGTTGTAACCAACATATATGTATAGAATTTAAACTTCGACAACGAAATACGCTGCAATAAAGTAAACAAGACATATGGCATTTTTTTTCTCTCATACGCTTAGCATTCGCCAAAAAAATGTAGATATAATTATGATGTTCGGTATGATGTTTGCAGCATTTCAAAGAAGCAGTAAAAAAAAATAATAATATCCCATATTTCGATGATACCGACGATGGTGATGTCGACTGTTTAGTCTTTTTTGTTCTAGTTCTGTATGAATTCCTCATAATATGCTAATATTCGGTTATAGTCGCTCTGTCAATTACTTATACATTTAGAAGTCTGAGGTGTTTTCAGTCCACTTCTTTCGTAAGTTCACGAGTCATTTTTTTTTTTCGATCATTGAGTTCAATCCATTTATAATCAGTCAAATATGACAACTTATACCGAAAAAAAAACCGATTTTTCTTTTTTTTTTCTTTGTAGAAAGCGCTCCAAATTTGCGAAGTGGTGATTCAATTTTGCGAGAGACGGAGATGTGATAACCACATCGCTTCAATTGAACACTTTGTTTAGGAGCAAGGTATTTCGGGCAATAAAAACATGAAATTAATGTTCTTGTCTTATCTCATGTTTATCGATGTAATCAATTTTTTTTTCATGTTGCTATTGAAGTAATTTATGCACTTATCGTGCCTGTGTATTTTTTTATGTCTACGTATATCTCTGCATTTAGGTATGCCTACATTCATTCATTCCATTAGACTTCGTGAAATCGCATTGAAGCATTTTCATATTCATAAACGATTGCAGCAAATGCTCGTTTCCTTTATAGGCCTACATTATGCTTATTGAATGAGATTGTTAGTACTTCATTTTTGTTTTTGTCTTTTATCGGGGGATGACTGGTATACACAATAAAAAATATATTGATTTACACTCATGACATAAGAGAAGATCATTTCAGCAAAATTAGCCGTCTGTTATGAGATATCAAAGAATGCCGGGAGAAATGTCGTTTATTTCAACAAAAATATCGTCTTTTCCTTATTTTCTGAAGTGATGTAATAATTGTAGGTCTTCAAGCCTGTGTGGCTTGTGCTTGCCATACTTCCATGATCATGTCGGCTTCTTCTACAGCTGCCGGATGGCCAACCTTTTTTGTTGCTAAATTGAATGAATTTCTCCGTCGAACTCGGGAATGCTCACCTGCGACCCTGTTTGAAAAGACGCTCTCTCATATTGAGACGAATTTGAATTCTCAATGGACATTCTAATTTGAATTGTGTTAAGGCTACGTAGTTTGAAGTGATAGGATATAGTGAAAGGAAACTGAGATTGAATGAACATCTTCATTGCGCGATCTTTTTTTTAGGCGCTTTTGAATTACCTAACTGTGAAATTAGAAGACAAACGTACACACACGCACACACACACACAAATGACTGCAAAATCTTTGCATAATGTTGAACCATTTTGAACACTCGAATATGTCGTTTTGCTCTTCCTTTGTAATACATTTGCCTCGATTAGTGCTGCTTCGATTTATCTCATTGCATCTCTTTACTTTCCTTTCCAGCTATCCACTTCTTCATTCCCATCATCTACAATTAATCGTTTAGATTGAATATCCCCATTGATGGTGGCGATCACCTTTCCAAGATACTTTGCCCGTATTATAATATATAATCTCATAAGATATCACCATAACACAGATTATAGGCAAACCTAGCCGTGTGTAATATTTCATTTCGTTTGCAAAAGTGTGTTCAGATTACCGTCCATGGAACTAAATTTAGAAGACCAGCCTATTTTTTTTATCTCTTTATCTCTCAATCTTTCTTCTTATCGCATAGACTCCGATGTTTCGTTTGCAGACCGGAAGAGCTAATAAATGCTCCATCAACTGACTTGAATAGGTGTTATATATAAATATATATATATATATATATATATATATATATATATATATATATAACAATAATCTATCCCGTTTGCTGATGATTATCATATCACTGTGTGACATTTAATTTCAAGTGATGTGCAGTGAACAATACCTTCCCGCCATTACGGTAGAGTTGTAAGGGAAACATGATTGCACATAAAATTTGCAACATACAACCCGACAGTAAACTTACAAATGCGCTCGTTGATCTCCTTTATTCATCTCATGGAAACCTAAGTCATATAATTATGGTCGAAATCTGGAGGCAGTCATGATGGATAATTTCGCAAAGCAAACGTCTTTATGCAAAAATGCATGGAGTTCGCAGGTTTAGTCACCATTAGCTGTCAAAGATTGCAAGAAAGATGCAACGATTTATCTGAATATTGAATATCCCATCAGGCTCTTGTCAACATTATGAAAATTGTTGAAACAAAACCAAGAAACAAACTCAAATGGAAGATTGGTTTGAGAAACTCAACTTCGATGCTGCTTGAAGCTTTTTTTTCTCTCTCTCATACTTATGAATGACAGCGTGATTATGTTATAAGATCGTTCAAAAAATCTACTCGGCCAACGAACCAAATAGAGGATATTCTGTATAATAGTCATCATTTTCATACAATGCAAGAGCCGATATTGCCACTATGGGGTCTTACAATTATATTCATCATGGTGAAACACAGCGTAACATGTGCGCGTGTTATAGGCAAGAACACTTTGAATAGACCAGGTGGCCAGAGTATCAGGTTACATTGTGCCTCCTTGAATAGACAGGATGTTGATACAAAAACATTCCTAAGACGCACTCGTAGACGCCATCCGAAAAGTCGGGGATTATGAGCATAATTGAAGTTCAAAGGCCGATTACGGACAGTCTCTTTATTCTGCACCGGTCCATAGAATGCATTATAGTGATGTGCTTCGTATGTATTACGTAACCGCTTTTACGGACCCCAATGAGAAACAAGACATACGGCAGAAGTTGTCTTTTTTTTCTCTCTCTCTCTCATACGCTTAGAATTCACAAATAAAAATTATGATGTTCAGTATTTGATGTTTGCAGTATTTCAAAGAGGCAGTCAAAATAAAATTACATCCCATATTACGACGATACCGACAATGGTGATGTTGACTGTTTAGTCTTTTTTGGTTCTAGTTTTGTATGAATTCTTCATAATATGCTAATTTTCGGCTATAGTCGCTCTGTCAATTACTTATACGTTTAGAAGTCTGGGTTTTTCAGTCCATCTCTTTCGGAAGTTCACAAGTCAAATGATTTCGCGATCATTGAGTTATAATGGTTTTAGCAACAACTACCGTTTTGTAGCTCAATCGATTTATAATCAGTAGAATATGGTAACTCATGCCTAAAAAAAAAATAAACTTTTTTTATGTAAATTTGTAGAAAGCACTCCAAATTTGCGAAGTGATGATTCAGTTTTGCGAGAGACGGAGATGTGATAACCCGTCGCTTCAATTGAACACTCTACTTTGTTTAGGAGCAAGGAATTTCGAGCAATAAAAGCATGAAATGTTCTTGTCCATCTCATATATTGATGTGATCAAATGTTTTCATGCTGCTATTGAAGTGGTTTATGCACTTATCGTGGCTGCGTATTTTTTTTTATAATAATTGCATTATACATCTCTGTATTTACGTAGACCTAATAATACTTGCATTCATTCCTTTAGACTTCGTGAAATCGCATTGAAGCATTTTCATATTCATAAACGATTGCAGCAAATGCTCGTTTCCTTTATACATTATGCTTATTGAATGAGAATAGTACTTCATTTTCTATTTTTTACCGGGCGATGACTCGTATACACAATAAAACAAAACAATATTGATTTACACTCATGACATAAGAGAAGATCATTTCAGCAAAATTTACCGTCTGTTATGAGAGATCGAAGAATGTCGGGAGAAATGTCGTTTATTTCAACAAACATATCATCTTTTCGTTATTTTCTGAAGTGATGTAATGATTTTAGACCTTCAAGCTTGTGTGACATGTGCTCGCCGTTCTCCCATGGTCATGTCGTCTTCTTCTATCAGCTGGCGGGTGGTCAACCTTTTTGTTTCTAATATGAATGAACTTCTCCGACGAACTCGGAAATGCTCACCTGCGACCCTGTCTGAAAAGATACTCTCTCACATTGATGCGAATCTGAATTCTCGATGGGAATTCTAATTTGAATTGTGCTAATGCTACATTTTTTGAAGTGATAGGACATAGTGAAAGGCAAACGAGGTTGAATGAACATCTTCATGGCGCGGTCTTTTTTTCTTTTTTTTTGTTGGCTATTTTGAATTACGTAACTACGAAATTGGAAGGCAAACGTACACAAAAAATGACTGCAAAATCTTTGCATAATGTTGTACCCTTTTGCCCTTTTTTGCCGTTTTGCTCTTCCTTTGTAATACATTTGTCTCAATTAGTGTTCCTTCATTTTATCTCATTACATCTCATCACTTTCCTTTCCAGCTATCCCCTTCTTCATTCCCATATACAAACGTGTAGATTGAATATTATCATTGACGGTGATGATCGCTTCTCCAAGATACTCTGCCCATAAAATTTATATATGTATGTATATAATATAATTAATATATATATATATACATATGTATATATACAGATATATATATATATATATATATATATATATACATATATATATATATATATATACAGGTATATATATATATATACATATGTATATATATATATATATATATATATATATACATATGTATTATATAAAACGTAGAAAGATATTACCAAAACACAGGTTGTAGGCAAACCTCATCTTGTATAATTTTACATTACGTTTGAAAAATCTTTTCAGATTATCTACCGTCAATCAAACAAAATTTAGATGACCAGCCTATTTTTCTCTCCTTTTTCTCTTCTCATCGTATAGACTGCCGTGTTTCATCTGAAGAGCTCATACATATTCTGTCAACTGGCTTAAACAGGACCGGTGTTTTATTCTTAGTTTTTTTTTTTTTTCTATGTAAGAAATAACGATACTCATTTAGGTTGGTGATTACTTTTTATAATAATTAAATATATGTCTTGTATCACTGTGAGAAATCTCATTTCACTTGATACATAGTGAATAATTAAATCATTATCTTCCCGACATTACGTCGAAGTTGTAAAGGAATTGTAAGATCGCACAGAAAAATAGCAGCATCAAACCCCGATAATAAACTCACAAATCGACTCGGTGATATCTTGTAAGCATCCAATGAAAACCTATTATAAGTCGCATGATCGAAATTTGTAGGTAGTCACGATTGATAATTTCAGGAAGCAAACTTCTTTATACAGACTTCTTCAGAGGATGGCAGGTATCGCGCAAGCGTGGATTATGCATTTGTATTCGTCTCAAAGAAAGTTAGAAAGATGCAAAGATTTGTTTGAATATTGAACATATTCCAGGCTCTTGTCAATTTTATGGGAATTACTGAAACAGAACCAAGAAATAAACTCAAGTGGACGTTATTCTATTACGAAATTCAACTTTGATAAATCAGTATCACCAATTCTACTTGTAATATTACATCGTTGATGGTTTGCCTAGTGTTGAAATAAAGCCACGTGCTTCTGTTACAGACACGCGAGCTTTGTATTTGGATACAAGTAGCGGGGACAAACAAGGTGTATTAACAGATTTTCAAATGTTGTATACAATGAATAAACTTCCTTCTGTTTCCAAAATTCATTGACTAGCTATGGTAAGGAATTTTGTGAACAACAGGAAGTCAAGAGTGGGTTCGTGTGCCTTTGATATCGCCACAATACGAGATTTACTTGGCGTGTCTTACAGTCGTGTAAATGGAAATACGCAAGCCTGTACACAATCCTCCGATCGATCGCTTTTCATTGAAAGACTTTGAAGGCTTTTGATCAACGGATTACAGTTTCCATAAAAGATTGCATCCATGAATCAGTAAATTCAAGACAATTATGTAGTAGAAATTTGCGACATCCTCGACATAGCCTGGTGCCCAATAATAAAAGACGCTATTCATTTGAGTTGACGAGGGAACGTAAATTGACGATCGTATAGTACGTGAAGTTCAAACCGCGCGCGCGAACCCAGATAGCGAAGGGAAGCGACATTATTATTCATGAGCGGTCGTTATTCATCCAATCAGAAAGCGGATTCCTACACCGCATACACGGCAATTTGATGATTGGGTAAAGCGGGACCGTAAGTCACACCCCCTTAGTAACCCTCGGTTCGGGCTCGATTTTGGAAAACCTGTCCGTCTGTGGGGGTGTTCGCTCGCCAAAGCAAACCGTCCTAAACGGGTTAAAAAGGGATGGCTAGTAACTGATCAGTGGGAATCAGTGGGAATGCTGGGGGATGATTGTTCCAATTCTTGTGGGATTCATTTAAGAGTACATTACAGTGTATATCTATTATTCTGTGAAAATTATTTGATTCAGAACGGTCTCATATTCAAGCAATGTGCAGTTTAATGCCCCGTCACTGTACAGGCATGCTAACCTGGAAACATTAAACAGCACACTACTTAAATATGAGACCATTCTAAAGCAAATAATTTTTACACAAAAATACTTACATAATGTACTCTAAAATGAATCCCACAAGGATTGAAACAATCATCCCCCAGCATTCCCACTGATTCCCATGATCAGTTACTAGCCATCCCCTTTAAGTGGGAGACTCAGAGTCGGGGTGGGAAAACAGGAGATTTTGTGAATAATGGGCTTTCGGTGGGAAGTCTCTGATCGAAAGCAGGAGAGGTGGAGTCTCTGCCAACCAGCAAATTAACCTCAGTAAGGTTAAACTTCAGCAAGATTTGATGATGAGCAGTTAATGTATAACTTCAAATGCCTTCCTTGTGAAATAAATTCATTGTCGTTACAAAAGAAAAAAAAAATGAACCTTCAACTATTCATTCACCTTTCATGAGCCACTGGCAAATCATTTACCGATTGTCACTTTTTATTTGAAATTTAACATTACAGAAGACAGAGCATACACAAATAAAATCAAAATAAACTGTTCAACTATTAGGAATCCAGAGAAAACTGATATCCAAATCGACCTATGGCCTACTGAGGGCCTATCATAGAACCTAGTAAAAACAGAAGAAAAAAAAATCAGAATACCATGCTTTTTTTGAAACAATGAGTTATTCAGTCCATTACTTTAATTTGTCTTGTTCCTAATCATTTTGAAATCTAAACCAAATAATATTTTGGGGCCTTCCTCTCCCCAAGACCCTGTAAAGCAAGTTTAATATTAAGATTTGAGTTTTAATTGAAGTCTCATCCTTGTTGAATTTCCGTATTAGGTTCTAGGGAGAATACCGGTCCTGTTCTCTCTAATATTTGATTTCCATAAATCATTCCCTTTTTTGGAATCGATGAAGAAAAACTATTTATATCAACGAAAGCGTGACTGCTGGCTGTCATGATGGATTTATTATGTACTCCCTCAATATTTACCTAGATTCCATGCACAACATCATCTCTTCACTCACACAAGAAAGCATCAAAGTCCACATTATGTATGAATCTATTAAAACAAGTTGATCTTGTCAAGTCATACAGTACAGGTTCACAGGTAAATCGTACACATCTCTATGTGACATAGCTTTTTCAAGCCCACTTTTTTTTAGCATACACCATTTATTTTCAAAAGGTATGTTAACAGTTATCAGATGCAAATCTAAATGTGGAATTTTTTAATGCAGAATAAATTCATGTATTAAATACAAGTACTTGTTGATTTCATGTTGAAATCTAAATATATTTGATTGCTTTACCACAATTACTGGAACCAATGCGCAATTTTTCAAAATCAAAATCAAGTGGTTTCAGAGACTATAATTATACCTCACAAATTAGACAACTGATATGAGAGCAAGCAAAAAGAGTATGTATGTATTTTTACAAACCCATTCATCAACCCCCCCCCCCCAACATTGTAGAAACATTAAGGGCAGTTGTACTCAGCAACTCCCTTACATGGTACACAGCTGTGCATAGTTCAAGGGCTATTGGTTAAAATCTAGGGCCACATACATGTACAGCATTTCAAAGCTTACATGTACATGTACAAGCACAATGTCTTGTAACAAGGAAAAATAGAAAGTACATGTACATTGTAGAGCTGAATAACGCAAACATCCATTCTCTTTACATTGTAGAATCCTCTCAGAGATCTTGATCTAGCCCCGAATTCCAGTCCCGCCCTTTTGGAGATTTTCCAAACTGGAACCTTGTTAGGGCATGAGAAAGTTTTCCGTGTTCTTTGTTGTCTTTAATAGGCTCTTTACAAGTTAAATTGCATTTTGAGTGCTTGAAGTCTGCATTTCAGTTTCTCTAGAAGTATAATCATTCTTTTATAGAGTCATTATATTCAAGCTTGAAAATATGGCCTAAACAAAACAAGCGACACAGACAATGGAACCACTCGTGGCAACTCCTCTTCAAATTCATAAATTGATCTGCAAGCATACTCCTATTTTTTATTGTTTCTGATCTACTGATTTCACAAAAGGACATTAGTGCCATCTTTTGCCAGCTTGATGCTCAGACACAATGCATCACTTTATGCAACTAGAAAAGCACTCTGAGAGCGCAGACCTCTGCCAAGCAGCTAACTTCCAACACTGATTTTGTTCTTCCGAAGAGATCAGTGATTTCTACCCATATGTATGCATGCTGAAAATCACCGGATTTCCCAAAACAGAAACTTTCCGTGGCATCACCAATGCCAGCTGCACAGTGTGCCTCGCCCTGGACAGAAACTAGAGTACCGGTACGCCTCTAGTGTGCACATGAAGACCTCATGCTATGCAGCTTGAACTCCCAAGTTCGTTGACCCCACCTGCTAAAATATCGAAAATCCTTCATAAAATCCTCAAAAATTTAAGGATCGCTACAAAAAAAATTAATCATCTGTTCCTTGTGTCACTATCAACCTTTCCTGCAAGTTTCATCCAATCTGTTCACAACTTTTAGAGCTATTTTGCACATGGACAAACAAACAAACAAACAAACAGTAAGGAAGACATAACCTCCTCCCTTGGCGGAGGTAATTACCTTATGCATTGAACAGCGATGTACATATTACTACTGGCCTCTGCATGTACCTACAGAGTGTAGGCCTCATCCAAATAGTACAATCATTTAACTGTACATTGCGGTCTACATTAATTATGCATGTACATCTGTAAGTGATGCTAGAAAGCACACTTTATATGAGTGTACATGTACAAGTGCAAACTGTATAATGGTGTGCTGCTCGAAACTCCTGTGGCTGAAAGTACAAATGTATGTAACTCGATAACAGACACACCCATTCAAGTGACTCATCTATGCTGTATACGCTGCTATTTTTGTATAGATATTTTTGCAAATGAGGACACAGACATTTTTGCGAGATGTCAGGGATCTCGCTAGCGTATATCACCCTTGTCGGCGCCGACAAGCGTGCGGTTTGAAGAAACAATTGCCGACAAGGGTAAAACTTGCCGACAAGTGTAACACCACGCGTGAACTTGCCGACAAGGGTAACACCACGCGTGAACTTGCTTGACGAGCTAAGTTCGGACCAATTTCTCGCCTTTTTTACTCTTTATTATCTGGCTAGAAAAGAAGCTACATGTAGATGTCGAAAGGAGCAGCAGTTTGCAAGCGCAAAAGAATTATCCACGCAGTCACCGCACCGATCACAACAACGCGGCTCAACATAGCGACGTACAGGTACATGTACTAGCAGCACATACACACCACATCACACACTTGCTCACTCACATGCGCTCTGATTCGGGATCCACACACGCTGCACCACCCAGCCGGCCACACAGCGGCCTGTGTGTACGACGGTATTGTGAGAGGGCGAGAGAGGACGGAAAGAGAGGGTCGGAGCCTGAGGGAGGCTGAGGAAGGCTGACACGTGCTCGCTTGTTGTCACGCTTGTGTTGTCGGGTTACGCAAAAACAAACGATATGAAATGCATGCCCCCCTCCGCCAAAGGTTGTATTTTTTTTTTTTTTTTTTTGCTGCTTTGGTTTGTTTGTTCGTTTATCTGCCTGTCTGTCTCTCTATTCGCAAAATAAGTGAACATTTGGGAAGAGATTAGGATGAAATTTTCAGGAACAGTTGGTTGGTAAAATGGCGCAAGGAACCATGGAACAGATGATTAAATTTTGATAGTGATCAGGATTTATAATACCACCAGAATTCACCGCCAGGATCCATGATTTTTAGACTTTGTTTCGTATATTTGAAAGGATTTGTATCAATTCTTTAGGAAGCTGGCCATCGGCAATGACGCAAAATATTAGATGCGTTCAAAGCATTGCCGCAGAGAGAAAATTAACTCCATCTTTCGTTTAAAAAAGAAAGAAAAAAGAACGTGCGATGGAGTAAGCAAATGCAAATTGTTATTTTTATTTTTGGTAGTTTCAGCGGGTTATTTTTTTTTTCTTTTTATTTAAAAAGCCATGCGTTCCATTTGAGCCTTTTCACTTTCCATGGATTTGTAAAGTCATTCGTGAATATTCCATTTTCCTTCTCCGGGCCGACATTTATAGTAATTCTGTCGTGATGATCTTTCAACTCAAGTTCAACCAAGGAGGTATTCAACGTAAGTAATGCTCCACGTGCTTCTGGCTTGGTTTGTTAACAGGTGCGTTAGGGGGGCTTCATGGGCAGAAAATAAATGGATAATCATTCTTCAATGTTCCCAGTTGGTTTACATGCTATTTACATGGGCTGTTTACGACCACTGAAGCAAGGTGGCAGTACGCGCGGCATTCCTTTATCTGACACCTGGCTTTCGTGGAAATGTCGTGGAAATTTCCACAAGCCATGATATCAAGTTTCCCCTCTGCCTGTGGTCGTGTTTTTGTTTTTTTAATTCTTCATTACGAACATCAATTTGTTCAACTTGAAAAGTGTAGATAATTTGCTTCGAGCACGTGTTTCTTTCTTTCTTTCTTTTTTTCATTGCAGCGTCGGTAATATTTTGTTTTGTTCATCGTCCGTGCATGGCAGGGGTTCATGGAAGGAGAACGATAGGAATGACTGGGGAGAAAATAAACTGAAAGAAGGAAGCATATTTTGAGCAAGCTGTCTTTGTTTTTCTCTACACCAGCATCATGGTGTGTCTGCGTTTATTCATTTTTTTTTTTTTTTTTATCATGCTCTTGCTTCAAGGAGCTACGCTTTTCCCGCATAAAATTAATAATGGATACCGCACGCAGAGGCCCACGTTTTGACGTGAAGAACCATACATTCATCATCTATTTATAATAATTTTTATTCAATTTAAAATAAAGAATGTTTGGTTGTTCAAGTAATACAAAAAAAAAATATCATTTTGACATTTCATGCGCTTAACTGCCGAGCATTTTCTTTTTTTCTTCTTTTACGGGAGAGAGCAAAATGTTCTTCTCTTTAGCAATGACGGCCTACCTAGGCATATTATACATATCTATATTGTGACGCAGTTTTGATTTTCGTGAACACGTGAATTGTTCTCCTTCCAGATCAGTTCTTGATTTAGTGAAAGTTAACAATGTTTTTCACATTCACAAAAGCAGTTTGGTTAGCCTGTGTTCAGTTCGCTGCCAATGAAATTTCTAATTAAAGCGATGCCCGGGTTTACTCTGAGGGTTTGTTCCGAAATAATAATAGAATAATATTACATTCCTTATTATTCTGAAGGTTCGTTAATTGGACAATAATAAAGAAACAATGTCCGTTAATTTCCAAACAAAATCAATTTTGTTATTTCGAACGTTCTGCCAGTGAAATTTTGGAATGAAACAGTAACAGTTTTCTTACTCTGAGGGTTTGTTACTCCGACAGAAAAAAAAAATAGTAATGAAATAGTACTAGATTCTGTATTCTGAAGGTTCGTTAACCGAAAGATAATAAAGAAAAAAAAAATGTCCGTAAATTTCAAAACGAAATCAGTGCGTCATTTCGAGCGTTTTGCCAGTGAAATTTCGGAATAAAACGACTGCCCAAAAACAGTTGCAGTTTTCTTACTCTGAGGGTTCGTTACTCCGACAGATTAATGATAAAATGATGCTAGATTCTTTATTCTGAAGGTTCGTTAATCCAAAAATGATTGAGAAAAAATGTCCGTTCACTTCACAACGAAATCAGTTTTGTTATTTCGAACGTTCTGCCAGTGAAATTTCGGAATAAAACGACGGCCCCAAAAGGGTTACAGTTTTCTTTCACTCTGAAGGTTCGTTACTCCGAAAGAATAATGATGATAAAATACTTAAGATTCTTAATTCTGAACGATCGGTAATCGGAAAACGATATAGAAGAAATGTTCGTTTATTTCCAAACGAAATCAGTTTTGTTATTTCGCGGCAGTATAATTACGGAATAAAACGACGGCCCCAAAACGGTTACAGTTTTCGTTCTCTGAGGGTTCGTTAATATACTCCGAAAGAATAATGGTAAAATAATACTCTACATTCTTAATTCTGAATGATCGTTAATCGAAAAATGATTAAGGAGAAAATAATATTCGTTTATATGCAAACGAAATCAGTTTTGTTATTTCGAACGTTCTGCCAGTATAATTTCGGAATACAACAACGGCCCCAAAACGGTTAGTTTTCTTACTCTGAAGGTTTGTTATTCCGAAACAATAACGATGATAGATGATAGATTCCTTTCTGAAGTTTCGTTGATCGGAAAATGATTAAGAAAAAAATGTTTGTTAATCTCCGAACGAAATCAGTTTTGTTTATTTTGAACATTCATCTGTAGTACCGACCTTTGGTGTTGTTGTTGTTTTCGATTACAAAAATTCGAAGTACTCAGTAATGAATTGTTTCATTTTATTTAAACAAACCTTCGGAATAATGACCATCATTACATTTTTGTATGATATCTCTTTGATGTCACGGCCAAACTACCGCAGTATACCCAGAAAGGAAAGTGCAACGATGTCCCGAAAGTTCTTGATCGCTTCTCGCGCATCTGCATGCAATAGGCCTACCACGTGGTCGAGCAGACGGCGAGAAAGCAAAAACACTACGGGTATAGTTAGTACACGGTGCGCGTTGTTGCGATACAGAGACGGCTAATTATTGCAACAATGAAACAGGAAAGGCCTAAAAGAAATCGGAACCTTCACCATCGGCACCTACTTCTCTTTCATTTATTATTGAGGAACTGCTGCCAACAAAAGGTATGGAGTTTCTGCATTGTTTCTGTGAGAATATGCCCCTCACAACGTTCATTACATCTCTGTGAAAATGTCGCTGACACAGCCACAACATGCGATGGAATTTTAAACTTATCGTCATGTGATGGGCAATCAACCAATCAGATAGCTATTTAAGTGATCGGTACCAACTGGTGTGTGTCAATGAAGCAAAATCTGCTCAAGTTCACCTCAAAAGCGGAGTCCCCCAAGGATTTGTAGGAGGGCCCTTGCTTTTTTCTGTGTACCTCAGTCAACTCAGACATGTGTTACATAAGCACTCTGTCAAGTACCACTGTTATGCTGATGATGTGCAGTTGTATACATCTTTCGTACCTGGTCAAGAAAACACTGTATCTGCTATAAAGAAGCTTGAAAAATGTGTTGAAGATGTTATAGCATGGATGCGCTCACACTCACTCAAAGTCAATAATGCAAAGTCTGAATTTATATTGTTTGGTTCTAAGGCCCATCTGTCAAAGTCTGGAGCATGTGTTGTCAAAGTAGGGGACTCATTAATTCAATTGTCAAACAAATGCAGAAATCTTGGTGTTACTTTCGACTCTACTATGTCTATGTCATATCAAGTCTCTAGTATCTGTCAGTCTGTACGATACCAATTGCATAACTTGGGATTTATCAGAAAGTACCTCACTCAGTCTAGTACAGAAAAGATAGTGCATGCACTTATTACTTCTCGTTTGGATTTCTGTAATGCTCTACTGTATAACACGTCAAAATTACAACTAGACCGCCTTCAAAAGCTTCAAAATAATGCTGCCCGTTTAGTTTCATTGTCACCTACAAGAAAACATGTAATGCCCTTACTTATCTCTCTACACTGGCTCCCCATTCATTATCGAATCATGTTCAAGTTACTATTTGTTTTTCATTCATTAAATGGAACTGCTCCTCACTACAACTGTAGTTTGATTACCCCTTACAATCCTTCTAGGTGCCTTAGGTCTTCAAACTCATCTCTACTTGCCGTACCACAAACTCACAATTCTTGGGGTGATCGATCATTTCTGTATGCTGGCCCATTCCTATGGAATAGACTTCCACACAACATTCGCAATCTGTCCTCTCTAAGTGAGTTTAAGAGCTCACTTAAAACTTGGTTATTTAGACAAGCTTTTTCGTAAACATTTCCTTTATTCCTTTTCTCATACCTCCTTTTCACTGGTTTTTTCTCTCTGCCTCTCTTTCTTGCGCCATGAGCATCTTTTCATGATGGATACCGGCGCATTACAAGTGTTCATATTATTATAGCTACATTCTAATTAGGTCTTGTATTATAACCAATATCCATTACAGTATTCATCGCATAATCGGGCATCTGATAATCGGGAACCTCGCTTAAATGACATACGCTTCCCAGAAACATTTCCAATGCACGTTATTTTCACTGGATAATCGGGCGGGGACCTCTGATAAACGGGACAATTTTTCTTCAAGCGATCTTTGATTTTGTTGAAATTTTACACAAAAAATCTACCAAAATACCACAACAATATTTCAAAGATTCCCTATCAGTTGTCGTTTACATCAAACTTACAAAGCAAGCTTCGGACTGGTGTGTTTTGACCTCCGTCCATCCAGTACACGTACATTTCAGCTCGCTGCCCGCCTTCGCTTTTCTGTACATGTGTATATATGGCGAGCTAGATCGCTACAACACATGTACAGTGCACTGATCGCAGCAAGTAAACAATCAAGCCGTGATGATTGAATGATTGAAGGACTTTTCGTTGACGTTCCCACATCAGTTCTGGGTAATCATTTCCCATGGCTGTGGATATGTGGATACAGAACGCCCTACGTGTCCAAGAATTCTACGAATGTTTAAGAAAGTGCTAGCTTTTAATCCACATATTTTGTGTTCGAAGAGAGGTGACAGAAGAAGAACCCGGTTGCGATTACTCTACATCATTGCGAGAATGCAGGGACAGCTAGAGGGTCGCACCGAGGGGTAGCGTGGTTGTGTATTCATATATATCATGTACATGTACAGTACGTCAGTATGCATGTGTGTGTGT
The DNA here is from genome assembly GCF_964275005.1 of Diadema setosum. NCBI lineage: Eukaryota > Metazoa > Echinodermata > Echinoidea > Diadematoida > Diadematidae > Diadema > Diadema setosum. The sequence continues at coordinate 2,614,919 of NC_092706.1, read as the reverse complement.
GTGTGTGTGTGTGTGTGCGTGTGTGTGTGTGCACTACATAATGTACATGTCGTATGCCGTTAGTGTATGGTGAGTGCTCATTGCGAAATCGGGCACCCCGCTTAAAGGGGCTGTGTTTGCTACTCCCAACCTGTCCCGATTATGCGATGAATACTGTACTAAAATTACAAATATTATTGGAAAGTATGTAAAACACTCATACTCATATCTATATGAATTGTTTCTGTTGTTAAATTGAATTTCAAGAAATGACAGCACATTGTATCTTGTCAACGTCCTCATATTGATGGTACTCTACGCGTATGAGACACAACAAATGATGGCTAAGGAGTAAACAAAGAGTGGATGCCTTTCTCCACAGATACCAAGGAAGAGTTTTAGGGACAACATAGAGAGACCATGTTACAAATGAAAAAAGTACAGTATGGCAGCGAACCAAGGAGGAACTTCTGACCCAAGCCATAAAGTAAACACATGATGAATTGGCTTGGCCACATACTCTGGATGGCTGACAAGACAATCCTTTAAAAATAGCACTTGAGTGGAAGTCAAGTAAATGGAGAGAAAAAAAAATGGGAAGACTACTCACAACATAGAGAGGAGTAGAAAATGAGCAAAGGGAAAGAGCCTGGAAAAATGTTGATTGGGACAGGGACACATCCAGGCAAACGACAAAAAGCAGCGGAAACAAAAGACCTGGGGAACACTCCCCTGAGTTCCACTCATTCTTGCAAAACTATCATCTATTAAGAACATAGAAGATTTTTTTTTTATTTTTTTTTTTTTTTTGGGGGGGGGGGGGGGCAGCTCTGAGGGGCTCCAGGGAACATGGTGTCCATTTGTATATTCTACTACACTGCCAGAATATAATCATGTAGAAAAATTTTACTATGCATTTTCAAAAAGACGATCAAATTTGAGAACTGGCCACCAATTTGTTCCTGCCCGCAATGTTTCCTATTGCAGACAGGAATCCCTGGACATACCATTCATAACTATGAAAGTACATTCACTACATGTATCTACAAGTTGAAGTTGAAGTATCTCTGTTTTTAAACAATTTTTTTTAATTAACAGGTTGTGGGGTCCAAAGGGGTATGGGGAAGGATGATGCCCATTTTTATCAATATGGTATTCTGTTAAGAGTTGCCAAGTTTGGTAACAAATTTGACCATATATGCAATTTCAAGGAGATGAAAACGTGAAAGGTCTGGAGAAGAAGATTTTATTAAAGATTCCTTAATTTGGAGCATTTTGGGAGCCATATGGTGCCCATTTGGACAATTGAGATCTTATCCCCTAGGGATGCTCCCTGCCAAGTTTGGTGAAAATCTGTCTTGAGTTTTTTTAAGAAGAAGATGAAAATGTTATATGTTTATTAAAGCACAACGAACAGTGCATGACGGACGATACACGACAGACCACATAATGATGAATGATCGTTTAGCTCACATGAGCTTGAAAGTTGCGGACTGATGTCCTTTTGAGGATGGAATGAGGCAAGGCCTATCAAGGTCAAGTCATAACGGAGCAGTAAGACACCGTTGTACCAGTACTCACCCCCATTGAGAACTCCAGCACCTTGCGGATGAGGGCGGGGTCCGGGATCACCCCGAGAGACCGCTGGATGCGATCTTTCTCCTCCTGAAGATCTTGCTCCTTATAAAACTGTTCAGGAAAGAGAAAATTAAGCATGGTTTACAATCATATTGTTCAGACTGAAGTGCTGGCAGGAGTACCAATTGAAGGGGTCGGTGCAAAATAGTGCTAACCCACATAATAGTCATTTTGAGATAATCGCTGTTAAATGTTTGGAAAGTCCATACATTGTACATTAATAATACATGAATGCAAGCATTTTTTACCATCATATAGGTTGAATTCAAATATGATATTTTCACGGAGGTCAGAGTGAAGGCTAAGGATTATGAAAATGCATGTAACTCAATTTTGACAAAAGTGTGGGTTAGCACTATATTCACCGACCACTTCAATTGTTGGAACTTTAAGGAAGGTTTGAGACACTTTGAAAAAGATTCAGATCAAGTTCAAATTGATTTTAATTCATTTGTGTCCTACAAGTACATGTATGAAAACATGAAAAAGTCACAACTTTGATTTAACTGTGTCCTTCCAGCAAAAGGACCTGATACAGTCAATAAATATCAATTTTCCTGATTAGATTTTTTTTCACACTTTCAATATGCCAAGTTCTAAGATACAATTTCCTCCACTTACAAGAGAGAGAGCGAGAGAGAGGGAGAGAGAAAGAAAGAACTAGAAAGCCGGTCAAATAAATGTGTTTGATAAAATTGGTTTGAAGGTCAGTGTGGTCAAGTATGTTGGGGATTCCACATTAAAACATGATTTTCAGAGCTTCATGTTATCATCTTCCTCAAAATAGCATTAAAGCTCAATACTGTACAAGTGCAAATTGTCCTAGTGTGAAATTTAGCACATTTAACGCAAACATGGAACTAGTGCGTTTGCAGGATATGAAACTAGTGAACAATTTTGTGCTTGATACGTTCTAGATCTTTGATCTCAGAATGGCATATTGTAGGGGTAGAACTGTTATTTGTATTTTTGTCACATTCGCTACTACCCTAGCATAAGTGAATTTGCTGTCATGACTTAGACCAGATTGTGCTCCCAAACCCTCTACCACCAGCAGTGAGCTATTTGAGGTGTTCCCTCACTTGTCATGACCATCCCTAAATAAAAAAACACAACAACATTTATCTTTGGCAACAAACTGCAAGAAAATGATAAGGCGAAAATGTTTGCTTTTACAATAAACCACAACTCACTGATATCATGTCATTTAGAGTGTCTTCATCTCCATGTGTCAGAACAGTCAAGTATACAGCGTTCCTGAGGTCAGCGGGCAGCTGGTCACCGCCCGAACGGTGGGCCTTGAAGCGTCTCCTTGCTTCCTCCACAGTGGGCCCGTGCCCGCTTCGGCCCATGACGCGTATCGCCAGGGCCCGCAGTAAGGCATTGAGGTGACCTGCAACACAGATAATGTGAAGAGATAATCAAGCATGACATGTATGAGGTATGATATAATGTTACGTGTTTAGCACTGGTCTTATTCATGGTGAGTGAAAGCATTTATTTCCTTACTTACATGTATTTCTGCTTCTTATGCTAAGTTCTTACAACCGGTTTAGAGTCCCCTTTACCTGGAGAATCTCCAGAGGACATGCCAGATGTAAATTGGCCGTGATTTGGCAGAAGTATTTTGTTGATTTGTTGATTTGTATTGATTTTGAAATGCAGAAATAAAAACTGAACTGAACTGAACTGAACTGAACTACATATCTTGATTTTTTGACATTTTTTGTTTTTTGGCTTACTGAGTTTTTCATAACATCATGCTTAATATGTTAAAATAAGATGTTATAACTCTGTGAAATTTTCAAAATCAAATTCTCAAATATCAAGGTTTTTGGGTAAAAATGACATCACTGAGCTGGCAGAACTACGTAACTTGAGATACGTAGCAGGTAACTGCTATACATGTAGTTACTTAGTTTTGCCTGATCGTACTCCTTCATTGAGGCAGCTTGAACGGCTGGCAGAACTACGTATCTCAAGTTCCGATCCGTACACACGTGTCGTAATTGTATACAATTTATGGGATTCTCATGATCAGCCAGAATTATTTATCTTTTAAAAAACTCTAAAATTTCTTTAAATGTGGCAATGAGCATGTATTTTGAGATGGTAAAACATAAAAGACTCCTTTTTGTTATAGAACACAATTCCAAGTTATGTAAATCACTCTAGTGTAAAACGGCAGGCATTTAAATTTCAAACAAGAATATCTCGAAATCATTTCAAACGAGATACGCATAGTTTTGCCAGATCACGGCTGTAATGAGCAGTAGAACTGAGGAAACCCTGCAGGGGATTAGAGAGATCCCTGTTCAGAGTTCATGGTCACACACTCCGGACTCACTCCAGGCTCGCGTTTTGTGTCATGTCAGTTAGGAGACCAAAGTGTCAGAGGTAAGCACAGCACGACCTCTGAAAGTTGTATCGTGTTTTAGGGGACTCTAAACAGGGCAGAAAACAATGTGCAGAGAAAAATGTAAAATCCATGCTCAAAAATCGTAATGGAACTGAGAAAAGAGTGAGAATGACTATTACAGGTATGAACAGGGTGAGGTACACGTACTGTGGTACAGTGAGCAAGACTCTTAGCTTTGATACAGAGGTTCGAAGTTTGAGTCATGCCAAGTGCTTGCATCCCTAAACAAGATGCTTATACCAAGATGTCCCTCTGGACCCAGGTGTAAAAAATTGCACCTGTTTGCTAGGGTAATAATAATGGCACACTTCTTGGACAAACAGTGCTACATTTAAAACTGAAGAGGCCACATGGGTAAACAAGACCATTACTAAATGTGACCCTGCATCACATAACCAACAAAAAGTCGCCAGACATGGATTCTTAGTTAGGGGCAGATTCTGAAAGAGCAGACTCTAAGCTTTAAAATGATATATAACTCAATTCAAATGAACTACCTAAATACTGGAAAGAAAGCACACATTCTAGAAATGTGTGAACTGAGAAAAGAGGCTCTGAAGTACAGGGTCTATTCAAGCGCTTAATCTTTCACCAAGCCGTGCTAGCTGTGCGATGAAAGGGACAAAACACAGGATGTCAACCACTGGAGCACCAACAATGAAGGGATTATCAAATTAAGCTGAAATTGCAGAGGGAGACAAATTGAAGAAACTCACACCTGAAGACCATTACTATTATTATTATCATCAACATTAAATATTATGCTCTTATACTCATTCTCTGTGATATATTTAATTGTCATTCTGAACTTTTTATAAGGTAAGGTAAAATCTTTGGTAAAAAAGGAGTGCACAATCCTGCACATATCCTGGCTTTCATGTTGGCAAATTTATCAACATAATGAAGAGCCCGATTCTAACTGTTTTCTTCTCTCTGATATTATCAAACTTGGCATTTTTATGGCTCAAAATAAACTTAAATATAACAATCCATGTTGAATCTTAAGTGCTTGATCTGTACACCAAAGGAACGCCCTTTTTGGAAGTTTGGTGGTTGACATCAATTCTTTAATGGCCCAAGGGGGACCGAGCAACAGTTAATCTCCAGCCTTGGTAGTGTGAACTCACTGATATACGTCAATTTAAAGGACAAGTCCTCCCTTCATATACATATGAATTGAGAGAATGCAGCAATGTTAATAGAACACATCAGTGAAAGTTTGAGGAAAATCAGACAATCGGTTCAAAAGTTATGACTTTTTGAAGTTTCAGTGCTGCAATCGTTGGATGAGAAGACTACCATAGCATGTGATGTCACATGTGTACAACGGTATAAAGAAAATATAAAGACAATTTAATATATTTTCACTTTTCTTGCAAATAAAAGAGAACTTGACTTGCCTCTTTCAAAAGGCAGGGGAAATGATATTGCCCTTAGCATTATGTCAGTGACAAGTCGAGGGAATGTGTGCTTTTTTCAAAAACTGAAATTTTGTGAAATTCTCTTCCTTTTTCTTAAATATCGTTCTACCCATATGACAACATAAACTGTAGTAGTCTTCTCATCCAACAGTGAATGCGCAATAACTTCAAAAATGCATAACTTTTGAATGGACTGTCTGATTTTCTTCAAACTCTCACTGATGTGCTGTGCTAATATTGCTCCATTCACTCAATTCACATGTATATGAAGGTGGACTTGACCTTTGAGTATCACATCATTGGTACTGGCCGACAGAAACAAGAAAGAGCTCAAGCATGGTTGGACTCCTTACTTTCGTTTTCCACCATATCCCAGCCCATCTTCTTGTAGACCTTGGTGAAGAGCTGTTTGATGAACCCTTGGAGGTGAGGTTTGCAGTCCGTCTCAGCCAGTAGGACTCCCATCAAGCCCAGGTTGGTGGCTATCTCCATCCACACTGTGTAGTCGGTCTCGTTCTCAAAGGCCTCGAAGAGCTTGAGGACATCCACGGTGCTTGCCTGCCCGGTCTTGGCCTAAACATTGGTGAGATTTGAAGATGTGTAGAATCATAAAGAGGGGTGAATGTGCATCGCATATGATCCTCTTTCTCTACATGTTGGAAAGGCGAATAAGCATGAAAGCACAGTAAGTTTCTAATGCCCTGTCTTTTACCAACCCTCAAAGCCAAGCAATCACAAATAAAATTGTCTCTGACGCTTCAATTATTGTATAAATTCACAATACTAGAATAAATACAAAAATAAACTTTACTTTCGAGCTGCTACATTGGTGCTTTTGCTAGTGTTACTGTCATATTCTTGATTTGCTTGCTTGTTTGCTTTGTATGTGTGTTTGAGCATGTTTCTACAATGGAACTCGGTATAAAGAGATCTGATATAACAAAATACCTGATGTACAATGTAGCAAAACAAATTTCTCCTTTTCCAATGAATTTATTTACTTTTGTTTTGTATTGTTTACTGACTACTGATATAACAAAATATCTGATATATAGAACAAATTGTCTTGGTCCCAAGGATCTCGTTATAGTGAGTTTCCACTGTACCAGGCATTATCCTGCTCACCAATGCAAACATGTCGGACTCTAGACCTAGTCTGTCCCTGGCTGGCAGGACCTGGTCCCTGATCCCAGGCAGGAGGGCCTCTAACATCTCACTGGAGTACTGGACCCGGTAGAATCCAACTGTTCCTGGATTGATCTGTGAAGAAAAGATAAGCAGTGGTGACAACATTTGATTGGTGAAAGCACAAGTAAGTGGCAATTACTGCCCTTTAAACCCATTTGTATACTGAATCACCCCAAATCACCCATGATCTCACTCCCTACAAAGCCTCAAACCGCCCATGTACACTTTTATAGTTTTATGCAATACCATTTTTATTGTTATCATATAGAATTTATATTTATGTAATTTGGAAGAGTCCAAAGGTCAAGAAAAGTATGTCAGAATTACTTCTGTGACACACCATTCTCTTGGTAAAGTCTTACTAAACTTTCAAACAAACATAACTGTATAATATGTGACCCTGCACCACAAAACCAACAAAAAGTCGCCAGACATGGATTTTCAGTTAAGGGCAGATTCCGAAAAAACAGACTCTAAGCTTTAAAATGATGTATAACTCAATTCAAATGGACTCCACTAACCTACCTAAATACTGGAAAGAAAGCACACACTGGAAAAGTGTGAACTGAGAAAAGAGGCTCTGAAGTACACGATCTATTCAAGCGCTTAATCTTTACCAATCCGTGCTAGCTGTGCCATGAAAGGGACAAAACACGGGATGTAAACCACCAAAGAAACAACAACGAAGAGATTATTAGATTAAGCTGAAATTAAACATGTCCTATTACCACATTCTGCCCATGATTAATATTAACTTTCAAGGCAGTAGCGTCATCCTTTCAAAAGTTATTAGACTTGAAAGTGAAGAGTGTGCAAAGGATTTCACGACATGAAAAACCTGCCTCTAAGTCATATCTGATCATTCTGTACTCTTCCCCCCAAAAAAGGTTGTAGAAAAACTGCTAAAAACACACTTTCCCATTCATGTTAAGATACCAAACTGAAGAATAATGCAGAAGAAGGATAGCTCTTTCAGAAAATAAGAAAAACTCAAGATTGACTTGGTTGTACCATTTCACCTTTTTTGAGTCCTCACTAAAAATCAAGGGGTGCGACTATTGTTTGTTTTGTGGTACATCGTCACAGAAACCAAAAAAAAATAAATAAATAAATAAACATGCAGTGAGCTATTTTACACAATTTAGAAAGTTGTCAAAATGAGAGTAATATTGTTGTACCTCCGGAGGATCCATAGGCCATTATGTACAGGATCTTCACTTGCTAAAGGGTTAACACATCTTAAACTTACATATCGAAACAACTGTTAAGGTCAAAAGGTCACTCACCTTTATACCTTCGCTGTCAGCGGCTGACACAGTGACAGACACTGAGGGTTGGTCCAGGACCAATTTCTCTATGACCTTTGTGGGCTGGCTTGCCGTGGCAATGCTGATAGGAACCATCCACTTGAAGTCGCCATCTGCACGTATATGAAATTGAACACTCAGGTAATGATATACTCAAGTCAACGTTAATACAAGATAACGACTGTTTTGACAGCATGTAGTCTCCCAAAATTTGTCCTTCATATGCTCAGGTTGCCTGAAACAATGTCGAAATAATCTGAGATTGTCATGAACACAAATGCTTGTAGGATTATCAATTATGATGATAAAAGAATGTTGAAGAACAATTATATTGTTGATGCCAATACTATTGATGACAACTGTTATGGTGATAACAACCAAAAAACAACAACAACAACAATACAATGCTAATTATAGTGCTGACGACTTTGATGAAAACAGTAACAAGAGACATGTGTGGCTCATGCTAACCACAGTATTATAATTTCACTTTTCAAGCATTCTTGCAGAAGATTACCCAAGAAGATCAAACTTGAGGAGCTTTGGGGGACCTTCAGGTGGGCATGATGTCTGTTATTATATTCTACATGTATCACACTTCCAATAATACCTGTTAGGTCTGTAGAAAATTTGGCAATGCACTTTCAAAAGGAAGATCTAAGCATGGAAATACCCCTGGATCTGCCATTAACACACTTGAACACACTTAAAAGTACACTGGTAAATGAGCATTGTATTTTCTGGTATCAATGAGTATTTCTGGTTCTGAAGGTAAGATGTTTGAACGATGATCAGATTTGGAGGTTCTGGGCCATTTGGGGGCCCCTGTTACAAAGTGGGGAATGGCGCCCATTTGTACTTTTGTCATCCTAGGCTGAACAGTCAACAGAAACAATCAACACTGTCTACATCACTGCAACACAAAAGCTTCTACTAGCATACTTTATGTAGACAGCCACGATGGGATGTTGAATCTGCAAATGTGACCGTGCACCTCAAAACGAACAAAGTCGCACACACTGATTTTGCGTGAGGACTGAAAATAAGTGAAATGGGTCAACCTAGCCGAACTTAACTTTTTCATATTTTCTGAAAGAGCGGGTCTTCTTTTACATTATGCTAAAATTTGGAGTCATAAAATGGACAGGAAAGTGTGTTTTTTTAGCAGTTTATCTCAAACATTTTTGGTAGAATAGTGTGATTAGGTGTGTCTTTAGAATTCCTTTTTCATTTCTGAAAAACCCTGTCCACACTCTTCACTTTCAACTCTAACAAGGAAAAGTAGAAATTACGCGGTGCGTAATATATGTCCCCGCCGGAAGTAGCATTCAGTAGCAAAATGTACAATATAGGTAAAAAGATGAAGGTCAAAGGTCAAAGAGGTCAAAGGTCAAAATTCTATGTAGAAGTTTTGAAGCCCTCACCTAGTGCCATCACATAAAGCAAACGGAATCGAAATCGGGTTAGAAATTGCGAAGGAGTAGCATTTTGTAGCCAATGTACAATATAGGTAAAAAAAATCAAGGTCAAAGGTCAAAGAAGTCAAAGGTCAAAATTCTGTGTAGAAGTTTTGAAGCCCTCACCTAGTGCCATCACATAAAGCAAACGGAATCGAAATCGGGTTAGAAATGGTGAGGGAGTAGCATTTGGTAGGAAAATGTAAAATACAGGTCAAAAATCAAGGTCAAAGGTCAAAGAAGTCAAAGGTCAAAATTCTGTGTAGAAGTTTTGAAGCCCTCACCTAGTGCCATCACATAAAGCAAACGGAATCAAAATCGGGTTACAAATGGCGAAGGAGTAGCATTTTGTAGGCAATGTACAATATAGGTCAAAAATCAAGGTCAAAGGTCAAAGAAGTCAAAGGTCAAAATTCTGTGTAGAAGTTTTGAAGCCCTCACCTAGTGCCATCATATAAGGCAAACGGAATCAAAATCGGGTTAGAAATGGCGAAGGAGTAGCATTTTGAAGCAAAATGTACAATATAGGTCAAAGGTCAAGGTCAAAGGTCACAACTGAAATTCTGTATAGAAGTTTCAAAGCTCCCATTAGTAGAGCAGATAAGCCGAAGAATTGTGCAAAATTTGACTAAAGCATGAAACTTTCACCATTGTTAGTACATGCTATAAGATTAATTTTAAGATCGGGAGGTAAGTCTGAATTGACCTCTGATGACCTCTAGAGGTCAATGACCTCAAAATCTAAGAAAATTGATATTTTGCGTCATTGGGTAATGATAAACACAGTAATGATGTACTAAAACTTAATATTTTTCACAGTGAAATTGTCTTTATGTTCCACAGAGCCCTGACAGGTTTCTACCTTTGACCTCTGATGACCTCCAGAGGTCAATGACCTCAAAATGTCAGAAAATTGATATTTTGCATCATTGGTTAATGATAAAACACAGTAATGATGTACTAAAACTTAATTTTTGTCACTGTGAAATTGTCTTTATATTCCACAGAGCCCTGACAGGTTTCTATCTTTGACCTCTGATGACCTTCAGAGGTCAATGACCTCAAAATGTCAGAAAATTGATATTTTAATGCGTCACTCATAACTGAAACACGATAATTATGTACTAAAAACTAATTTTTGTAAGAGGAATTGCCTCAATGTTCCACTGAGCCTTTCGAGTCAGATTTCTACCTTTGACCTCTGATGACCTCAGATGACCTATGATGAGGCCAATGACCTCAAAAAGTCAGAACATTGATATTTGGTGCAATTGGTTGATGACAAACATGTTTTAGATGTTATATTCATTTGTATTACAATTGAATTGTTTTCCTATTCCACAGAGCAAGAGAAATTACTCACGTGTCTCTACCTTTGACCTCTGAGGAAGGTGACAGGTCAATGACCTCAAAATATCATAATATTGATATTCTATGTATAGTCAATGGTCAACTTTGTAATACCCGATGTACAATCATTTATGCTATAATAGAAGAATCTTGTCATTCCATGGAACATTGGTCATTAGCCTGTGCATTATATCCAACTTTGACCTCTCAGGACAATGAGAGGTCACTGACGTCACATGTGTAGGCTTACCTGTATTGATGTTTGGCTTCATTGGTGTAATCGTAAATGCTTAATCATGTACAAATCACGCATTGATGTTTTGATCAAAGTATGTATGCATATTCCACAGAGCATTGGTTTATAGTAACAGGTCTCTGAAATGTGAGAGGTCAATTACTTCAGAAATAAAGCTTAAGTTTCTTGAGTGATGGCAGTGACCTCAAATACAACTGTTATGTTTGGGTTAGTTATGTAGACTAGCAAATATGGCCATTATCTCGACACTCGAGGAAAACAAGGCCCACGAGACTGATATACAGAGTGTTTAATCTATTCAGTGTAAGTCTCATAGATCTTTTCCCCCATTTGTCGGACTCATTATGGGACTGGTTTGCCTAAGTGTCAAGCTCACGGGCAATATTTGCATAGTTTCCAGCTGGTGGGCCTGTATTGGCCAGTGTAAAGCTGGTGGGTTGTTACAGTATGACTGCGATGAATGACTCATGGTCCTGGAGTATACAGTCCACAGCTGCGACATCATGGACCATCTTGAAAACTTCGACATACTGTGAGGCCCAACATGCATTCCACATGAAGCAATCTTGTGTATTGCAACTAGCTATTGCCATCCGAGACCTACCCAGGGAATAGATAAGCATTCATGGCAAACCATGGAGAAAGCGGATTGTGCAAAATATTTTGGAGTTCCAATAGGAGGCTCAGCTGGAATCAAATCGCCACAGCAGCTTAAAAAGGTTATACTTCAACCAAAGACTCTCTCCAGACGAAGATACGAGTATCATAAAGTTCAGGTGTTTTGCTACTCCATGCCGCTCAGGACTGTCCTGGAATATGCATGCATAATCTGGGATCCATTCACCCAGGTGAAACATCATGAAGTTTGGAATGATCCAGAGAAGATATGCACTCTTTAGCTGCAATGACCATCATATGCAAAACAAGCAGTGTTACAGCCACACTTGAAAAACAAAACAAAGCAAAACAAAACAAAACTACAATGGCAATCCATGTAAGAAAGTACAGCTCAGGCAAATTCAGCGATGATGTTCTGCATCAAGAACCCCACAATATCCACTCCGCAGGAAGTTGTGGCTCTATTGCTGCATTCTTCAAAAAGGGCAAATGACCAAAAATGTCAGGCATCATTTGCAAGAACACAAAGTAGGCCTACTCCCAAAAAAGGTGGCGGCTACTCTCGGCCACTGTCTTTTGTATCTCTTTGAAACACTTCAGGAGAGAGATACTCAATATTCAGCTCTGTTATCAAAGATACATATGTCTCTCTTTTTGTTTTTGCATTTGTTTGTTGTTTTTTGCTTCATATAGCTCTTTGGATACCTTCTTTAACCAATTAAGAAAAGGCTCCATGGCAGAATATTACAAGATTACACAGTATAATGAAGAAGAAGAAGAAGAAGAAGAAGAAGAAGAAGAAGAAGGAAAATAGGAAACGAGATCTGCTGTCAATGATGCAGAGCCAATACCAATCAGTTCCATGGCAGATCTTAGTCGGCACTGCAAAGGTTTGGATGTCTCTCTCTGTTGACAAAGGATATTCTAAAGCTCCAAGTAAGTCCATGGGGTGGTTTACATTGTCTCGGCATAGAGGGTTGGGTTGGGTATATGAGGATATGATGCTTTGTTATAACAATTAGGTCTGAGATATCTATTTTTTATGTTTGTTTTGACCATCCCGCATGGATCTACAACGAAAAGGAATGATAATATGTTAGACCCAGCCGCCACCGTGTTTTTTCAATAGATTTTGATATTACAGTGTAGTTGAGAAAAAAGTAACCGCTCATTGTCCTAGACGGAAGTCAAAATTGAACTGTGTATGGCATACTCTACATACAATTTTGGACACACACACACACACACACACACACACACACAAAATGCATTTTTTAAAAATATAATCATTATTCCATAAGCAGCAGGCCATTACAAACCAATGAGACCAGACATCAATATTCTTACATTTTGATGCATATCTTTCAATATCCTCCAGAGGTCAGAGGATCATCGCTAATGTTCATGTGAAATGAGTACACGCCTTTTGAATTGCTCACTTTTATTGCTATAGAAATACACAATATGTGCATCATGGTAATCATTAAATATTGTATCAGTTTCATTTTCAGTCTTGGATTATTTTTTCTATGTACAAATAAAATCGTGGCAAAGTAAACAGCTTTCACATCAAAATATAAACGAGAATACTAAAAAAGAAATAGATGTAATAACGTGCAAGGCAAATACCAGGTCTACATCATCTTAAGGTACAGGTGAAGGAATACTTAATCACCTTATTGATAAACAATTTACTTGACTGGGATAGCGACCACTGAACAATATTGTTTCTTAAACTCTCTCTTCTTTTCAACAAGTGGAATAAAACACATGCACATACCGGGGCATTAGTTTGGAGGAGGGGTGGGGTGGTGGCAGGGATAGTTGATCCCCACCCCATTAAATTCTGAGATGTGAACTATGTTCTGATGTTGTTAGTTTTTGTTGTTGTTTTTTGTTTTTTGCTTTTTAGACAGAAAACTGCCCAAGTTTTTCACTTTAAGTGTGCATCGGATTGTTAAAATTTAATTCTGAAATGCAAAATCTCCCTTCTGTGAGAGGGGATATCTCCTTTCGATAGACTCCTTCCCCCTGCTTGGTTCCTTCCACAGGTTGAACATACTTTGGGGAATGATAATTTCCCTTTTTCTGTGAAAAATGTTTTTAAGAGATATTTTTATTTGAATTCCAAAGATGAAAAGGCTTTCCTATATATGCACGATTGTTCATTTTGGAGGGCAAGAGGCATTTGCCCCGCCTCCCGAGAAAATATGGGAGGGGGAATGGTGGGGACATAAAACTTTGCCTCCAAGTATTTCCTGAGATTGAGATTTTTTTCTTCACTTTTTTGACAGAAAATGAATTGTCACTGAACATTTTAGCTATAGTATGCACCAGATTAAAAGGCAGAATCTCCTTTGCATACCCCCTCCCCCACACTATCTTTCGTTATGTCCCCTTCCATATACGCTCAGTGCTTTTGTCCCATTTTTGTTCTATATCATCACAAAGTATGTACTAGATCTTTATTTCAGTTCCGACATATTAAAGAAAATCCCTCTTGTTGGAGGGGGTAGTGTATCTTTCAATCAACAATCCCTCCTCGGTTTCTACCCTTAGATTTGGTACACTCCTTTTGTACTGATAATTTCCCAAATATTCCATCATAAATGTGTATACTAGATTTTTTTTTACATTTCTATTCTTACTGCAAAGGCTCCCTCGCATGGGAAGGATTGGGGGACAGCCCCTTTCATACCCTCCTCTCGCTGTATCAACCTCTCCTCCATGCATTGATTATGGCTACACATTTGGGTATGGACTTTTTTTTTTCAAAATGGTAGTTCAACCAAGAGTGGCACGAGATCATTGAATAGCAAACAAAAGAATGCAAAAGCTCCATAATGTGGGAGGGGATACCTCCACCCACATCTTTCTGTCGATTGGTCTTCCTCCATAGATGGCTGACTTACTACACCTTTTTGATACAAATTTCGAGGTATTCCTTCAAAAGTGCCTGTGTGCCAGGTCGTTGAATCTCATTTCTCAAAATACAAGAGCTCTGTCGAATGGGAGTGGAATACCCTACCCTCGCCAACGCTGCGCTTCCTGGGTTGCCATCCATATAGACTTGGTACACCTTGGTGATCCATAATTTTCCAAATATCCCCAAAACGTATGCATCAGATTCTTAAAAAAACAAACAAAACAAACTTCGTCTTTGGGAGGAGGGTAGGTGAGATGCGCCCACACCCCATTAACTTCCGTATAAGTGATGACGCACACATTAAACAAGAGCTACACTGAATCACTGATTTCAGGTCTAAACCTGCAAAAATCCAATCCCCCACCCACACCCTCCCCCTCCCCCTCCGCTTCATTCCTTTGCACCATGAACTTATGCTTTTACATATTTTCCAAGTCCCCCCCCCCCCTGTGAAAACAGATCGACACCCCTTGCTCTGTGCACATACCCGACTTAGATAATTACCTGAAAAGTTCTGCGGAATGAGTAGCCACTTTTTTGGTAACAGAAATGCATGGTTTGTAAGCCCTACATTATAAACAATTATTAACTATTAACTATCGCAATATCAATATTAACATCCTCACATTTCATTCGAGGTATTTGATCTTGTGTGATTTTCATAGGTGAACGGTAATGGCTCGTTAATAAACAGGGCCTACGAGTGCTCTCTAAAACATCATCATGTTTACCATTGATGATGCCAAACTATTCTGATATCATACTTCAATATTCTGATATTCTGAGGTCATTGACCTCTCAAGGTCATCAGAGGTCAAAGGTAGAAACCTGTCTGCTCTTTAGAATATGAAGACAATTTCATTGTGAGACAGATATGCTTGTTTTGTACATCTTAACAATGGTTACCATTAACCAATGACATCACAGATCAATATAATATTTTGAGGTCATTGACCTCCAAAGGTCATCAGAGGTCAAAGGTTAAAACCTGTCAATGCTCTGTGGAATCAGAAAATGGTTTCCCTGAAGTATAGATGCATGTTTAGTGAATCATAACCACACATATCATTCACAAATGTCTAAAAACATCGATATTTTGATATTTAAAGTTCATTGACCTCTGGAGGTCATCAGAGGTCAAAGGTAAAAACCTGTCAGTGCTCTGTTGAATCTGGAAATGATTTCTCTGTGGTATAAATGCATGTTTAGTGCAACATAACCACATATATCATTTGCAAATGTCTAAAAACATCGATTTCTGATATCTAAAGTACATTGACCTCTGGAGGTCATCAGAGGTCAAATCAGACTTACCTCCCGATCTTAAAATAAATCTTATGGTATGTACTAACACTGGTGAAAGTTTCATGCTTTAGTCAAATTTTGCACAATTCACGTGATTTTGAGGGCTTATCTGCTCTACTACATGTAGTGCTATCATATAAAGCAAACAGAATCAAAATCGGGTTAGAAATGGCGAAGGAGTAGCATTTTGAACATTTTGATCACACACGGACGCACACACGGACGGACACACGGACGGACACACGGACGGACACACGGACGGACGGACGGACACACGGACACACACACGTACGGAGCCCGTTTCATAGTCCCCTGCTCGAACTCGTTCGGCGGGGACAATAACTTTTGAAAGGATAGTGCTACTGCTTTGAAAGTTGGCATTAATTATGGACAGAATGTGTTGATGAGGCATGCTTAATTTCAGTTTAATCTGATAATCCCTTCATTGTTGTTACTCTGGTGGTTTACTTCCTGTTTTTTGTCCCATTCATCGCACAGCCAGCACGGTTTGGTAAAGATTAAGCGCTTGAATAGACACTATACTTCAGAGCCTCTTTTCTCAGTTCACACTTTTCCTGAGTTTGTGCTTTCTTTCCAATATTTAGATAGGTTAGGAGAGTCCATTTGATTTGAGTTATACATCATTTTAAAGCTTAAAGTCTGCTCTTTCAGAATATGGTCTTAACTAAAAATTCATGTCTGGCGACTTTTTGTTTGTTTTGAGGTGCAGGGTCACAAATAATGGTGGTGTCAGACATGCCATGTCTTTTATGATAATATGAAAGTACATTGTTGCACTGGGTAACAGAATTCATATGACTAGCCCTCAGGAGAAACTCTTTTCGAGTCAAAAACATATGAACACATTGAACAGCATGTAGGATCTTTAGAAATCTGTCTTTTGCCATGGGATAATGCAGAGCTGCACACTAACCCATTTTTCCTACTGGTCTGACCTGTCTGTCAGAGCAGTAGGTATCAAGTTTTTCCATTTTTATTGGTCCATTCCTGAAAATGTTACTGGTCCGAAGGTAA
Organism: Diadema setosum; assembly: GCF_964275005.1. NCBI lineage: Eukaryota > Metazoa > Echinodermata > Echinoidea > Diadematoida > Diadematidae > Diadema > Diadema setosum. Next base: position 2,598,020 of record NC_092706.1, on the reverse strand, counting down.
TTTTTACTGGTCAGGGACCGTCGGACCAGTGCCAGTGTGGAGCGCTGGCTAATGTGATGCACATACAGCTGTAGGTTTTTCTGCTGTTGTGACACTGAAGTCCAAATGTGGAAATGCTAGTACTCTGGGTTATAATGTAAGCATTATCACCCCGAGGGAAGAAGTATTTTGCTTTTAGTGTTTTTAAATAATAACATCATTATTTGACTCCATCCCATGAAATCTACATGTACTTACTTTACATTGGTTCTAGGACAATTACCCCCTGGACAATTACTCCACACCTTTCCTATGACCCAAACTCTAACCCTAAACCTAATCCTAACTCTAATCTTTAATCTTCCCTTATTACTCACTAGTATTCTAATAGCTGGGTGGTAACTGCCCCGATATGCTTTAACATCATATGCAATGAATTTTGGTTCACGCGAGGAATCTTACACTTGAACTAGGACTGTCCCACAGCTCCTATGATAGTTAATGGTTAGAGTTGGGGGGGGGGGGGGGGAGGGATAGCCTGTAGTGGGAGACTGAGGGCTAGAAGTTCACTATCACTACAATATTGGCCCCCAGCCATTATAGTCATTACACAACTACAATGTAAATGTAATAGTGATATCCTGTATCGAGGAAGTTCCTATTGCTTGATAATTTCCTGAATCACTCTACATAAACAGTTTTATCTTTGCCACATTCAAGAGATGACCCCACTCACTCCATTCTTCCATGCTGAAGAGGAAATTTTGAGCATTAAACCCCAACATGACCTACGCTGAGACTACTGTATAAGCTGTTATTTTTTTGAGGGTTTAATTTCCATGAATTTTGCATGCAACACGCAAAGATGTCGCCATGTGTTGGGGTAACATTACACTTACAATAGTCTTGGTGTCAATTCGTAGAAACAATATTTTGCAAAAATATTGTAACTCCTCATTTACAAAAAAAAAAAATCTGTACGCAAAGATCACAGCTTATACAGTACAGTATTCATCGCATAATCGGGACAGGTTGGGAGTAGCAAACACGGCCCCTTTAAGCGAGGTGCCCGATTTCGCGATGAGCACTCACCATACACGGTCTGACTGATACGGCATACGACATGTACATGTAGTGTACACACACACACACACACACACACACACACACACATACTGACGTACTGTACATGTGAATACACAACCACGCTACCCCTCGGCGCGACCCTCTAGCTCTCCCTGCACATGGCTTTGCTTATGTAGGGGAGAAGAATGTTCGCAAAAGCATGTGTTTCGCAATGGCATGGATACTTATACACGGTGCTTTCGTGGCTATGCATGTACGTGTACTGGATGGACGGAGGTCAAAACACACCAGTCCGAAGCTTGCTTTGTAAGTTCGATGTAAACGACAACTGATAGGGAATCTTTGAAATATTGTTGTGGTATTTTGGTAGATTTTTTGTGTAGAATATCAACGAAATCAAAGATCGCTTGAAGAAAAATTGTCCCGTTCATCAGAGGTCACCGCCCGATTATCCAGTGAAAATAACATGCATTGGAAATGTTTCTGGGAAGCGTATGTCATTTAAGCGAGGTTCCCGATTATCAGATGCCCGATTATGCGATGAATACTGTATAAAAGCGATGAAATGCTGACTGCTGGCCTGGCAGGGTTAACGTCTAACCTTCCTTCTGTCCATCCGCCGAGAACTTTTCCTGATGGATGGTCAGCACCTGCTTGTCTCCCTTCTTCTCTCTGGTCACTTTCAGGACGGGAAAGCCCATCTGCTTGGTCCAGGTGCCCATGATGTCCTCGATGGGCCGACCGCTGGCCTCGCCCAGGGCCCGCCACAGGTCCTCCGTGAAGGTGTTTTCATACTTGTGCCTCGTCAGGTAGATGTTCATGCCTTTTCGGAAGGCCTGAATGTGGGAAGTCAAGGTGGTGAATGTTAGATACAGTTGGTCAGATCCACAGACCAAAGTTTGGCAGAGTGACTACACCATACAATTCATAGAAATAGATAATCACACCTCTGTGAGAATGAACTTAAAGACATTACCTAAGTTAACAAAACTCTTGCTCTGAAATTAATGACAATGTTCTCTAAATAGTCATTACTGACTTAGGAATTGTGATATATCAGGAGTATTATCACCATAAAAGATGGAAAAGTAACATCTGTACTAACTTTTGTCTACTTTACTAGTGTGAACATACTTTTTGCACAAGTTATCATGTCATTGGTTGAGTTTAAATGTTTTGAAGGTCATAGAAAAAAATTCACATTTACACTGACATATTATTGTATAGATTACAAAGTGAATATTTCCCACTGTACATCTATGAGGGATAATGACATCCACAAGACATTTTATATGAACTTCAAGATTCATTATTATCACATTCTGCATTCAGCAATGTTAACATAGGAACACCAAGGGACCTTTTTTTCGCACACTGCCGTCAATTGTGAGAAATTTTCTTTCCTCTCTAGCATAGGCAGAGTAATGGCCTATTAAACAGAGTAACAGAGAAGAAGACAAAATGATGAGAGAGGAGAGAGAGACATACATCATCCCCGATGAAGTCATGAAGCATCCTGATGATGCAGGCACCTTTGCAGTATGAAATCAGGTCAAAGATCTCATCTACCTCGTCTGGATGTCCAACTGGCACCTTTTGAACAAAACCATAATTTCAGACTGATAAGGTTAAAAAAAAAAAAACAGCAACAAGAGCAACTGATTCCATGTCTGATTTGAATTTGTTAGCTCATTTTGGTAAGCTTTCTTTCCCTTCAATGAATCGGTTACTAAATATAAATTAACAAAATGTTCGAAATTGAATAACTAATATGTGCTCTGATTACAATCCATCACAAAATTGCCAGCTGTATCTCAGAAATAAATACTGATGTATAATTATGTTTTTCTTGAAGAAAATGAACAAAACATTATGTTTTCTGAACAACAAATTACAGATAGACATAGTGTATGCAAAATGATTTGCCAATATAATAGCAACAGACTGAGTGTACAATCCAAGATATACAGCACATAATACATTTGAATTGAATTGAATTCACTTCCTAATCAAGGGGTGAACACTAATCATCAACGCTAGTTTCCATAGGGAACCACATACTGGCATACAGATGACATCTTTGGTAATGATTAAACAAAAAGTGCATTTTGTAAACAAACAGTAATTTTATCAGAGCAGTTCAGCATTTCTGAACACATACCTCAATTGGGTGGCTGTTTTTTAAGGCATCCAGCTCGAGTGCTTTGGTGTAGTCATTTGCAATGAATTGGGTCCAGATGTCATATTCTGGGAAGCAGTGGTCTACGCAGAGGTACTCGATCCAAGATGCAAACCCTTCATTAAGCCATAGGTGGGTCCACCATTCCTATTAGAGGTAAAAGACAATATCTCAATGCCTGCCACTCATACAAATTTGATGTTAACCCTTTGAAGACAGACTGATCTTGCTATAACACACATTTCCTATAGACACCGGCCCGAGTATACTCTAGACTCGTCTTCAACAGGTTAAGGGCTTGTGCAAAGTTAACCCATGGATACTTTATTTGTTTAGAATATTCAGAAGGCACTTCTCACAAACCTCCTGGTATTTGATTGCCGAGTGCTGTTATACCCCCATTTGACAGAGATTTTCTCCCATCGGCTTTAATAAAAGACACTCATCAGAAGCAAAGTTTATCGCTTCCAGCCACCAATCGAAGCATATCGGATCACAGTCCAATAAATCTGACTTGTGTTGGTCGACTAGCAGGTGAGTGTCAGACACACTAGGTGGTGATCCGATGAGGCAAGACTGTCCAATGAGGATCATGTGCGACATGTCTGACACACACCTGATTGTCAATCAACAAAGTTGGATTCACCAGACTGCGATCCAACATACTTTGGCGGGAGGGTGGAACCAACAAACTTTGCTTCTGATGAGAAACCAATGATAAAAAATCTCTGTGGAATGGGGATACTATGTATAATGAGTATAAAGGGCTCTGTGATGATTTTCCTGCAAAGATTTCTGGCAGACTTACAGTAATCGGCCTTCAAATTTTCAGCAGTGCAAGTCATGCATGATGCATGCAGAAAAAACAGATAATGACATTGCATACAGTGATTCAAAACCTGTGTTGGTACACCTCTGAATCATCTCTGTTGCCATGTGGTTGTAGGTTTGGGCTTTTACATCCAGTAGTAGTTCACTGCTGCTTTCTGTACTAGTAAAACTGTTTGGTTCATGTGAAACATTCAGATATGATAAGTTTGGAATAAACAGGCATTTTGTACAACCCATACACAGTGCATCATTCATAATGAAGCACTGGAGAGGGATCATATCATCTGCTTTTCTTAGAGCACCTTTATAGAGCAAACAAAGGCATTCCTGTGTCTAGTTCTTGTAAAGATTAAGATTAATGATGTGCAGTACTATAAATTTCAACTGCTTTGCGAGCAGTCTTTGTTGGGATGACACTGTTAGTGTTTATGAAGGTGAGAATAACCATATTTCATTACCATTGTGACAAGATTCCCAAACCACTGATGTGCCAGTTCGTGACCTGAAGACGAGAAAGAAATGGTTGGAAAAAGAAGAATAAATTACTAATTAAAACAGAATAAAAAAGCGCAAACAGGAAACAAGATCTTGTTTAATCTGGAACTTCAAAGAGAATCCTAAAATCGGCAAATAATAACTCCAGTCAAAGCTCAGAACATACTTTTGTAGGTATATACTGTGGCAGAGAAAATAAAGAAAAGAGAATGTTAACCCATCTAGGTGCTTTTGTGGTGGAATATTTCCTTATGATTTGATGATGTCACAAGTGGCCTACCTATTTTCACTGGCCTATGCGTATGTGAGTGGGCGCTATTAAATGGACTTTCGTATCCATCAGGGTGGTCCACAAGGGGTTTTTGCATGTCGCTGCGACATGCTAAAGTTTCTGCACGACATCCTTCAAAACGTGCGACATTCCCCTCAATCACCCTCATGAACATGAGACACATTAGCACTCTTCTTTTTTTTTTCTATTTCTTCTTCATTTTTCTTTCTTTTTATTTTATTTTTTACCACACCACACAGCATGCATTCACCCCATCACATACTCGCTGAACACAACCAGGTGGTCACTCTCAGTCATAAATTTCTCCGGACCCCCCCCCCCCCCCCCCCCCCCCGTTATGATTGAAAAAAAAAAAAAAAAAACATGCTTAATAGGGCGGGTGGCATTGGATGTTGAAATATAGCATATTCTGGACAGCAGAATGAGTTATTAAAAACAGCAGGGCTGCCAACATTGGAAACTAGTTGAGAGTGAGACTCCCATAGGCCAATGCTATAATTTAGGAGTCAAAATGAGTGAGATCAATAGAAATGCATGCAAATGAAATAAAGTTTTAGAGTGAGAAAGGACCAAAATGAGTAAGTCTCACTTTCAATGAGTGAGAGTTGGCAGCCCTGAAACAGTCAGTGTACTGTACTGTAGTACAAGTTCAAGATGTCCTTGTCATTTTTCCTAGCATCCCCATTGAGGAGTATATCATATTAAAAATATATTCAAAAGGTCTTAGGAGTAAGGACCATATATTAACATTTCAAGAACAATTTAAAATCTTATGTCATAATCAAACATAATAATTTTTCAAATATATTAATGATTTCTATCCTGGCATTGCAGAGTGATCATGGTGATCAAAGTGTTCAAAATAAGGCTAAGATAGCACCAGAGAGCATCTAGAACCCTAGAGCTTCAGGCCTTAAGCGGGCCCTGGGACCCCGGCTGCAAGGGACTTCGCGCTTCGTGCTTCGTGCTCGTGATGTGCGCTTTGCGCACACACACTTTCACGCACAAGATCACTTTTTTTCCCCTGCAACATGCAAAATTTCAAGTTGTGGACCACCCTGTATCCATACAGATATTAATCCAAAATTCAATGTAACCAAACTACACCCAAATCACAGGAAGTATTTGATGGCTTATTTTCAAACACTCATGTAAATTTGAACCGAACTGGTGATATGGATTTGGGGACCTCCCAGGCCCCCCCTCCGGATCTCGGCCGTCGACCGCGCGATCGCGACGAAAATTGGCACACGCATTGCCTATGATGTAATCTAAAGTACCATGAAGTTAATTTTTTCAAAATTATCATTTACACTAAATTATGCTAATTTATGCATAATGATGCATGAAATCAGACAATTTGGTATAAATCACTAAATAAAACTCAAACAGGCACATTTTGGGTGTAAATATTCTATTTAGTGTCCTTAGCAAATGTAAGAGAAAAAATTGCACAATCAGAAAAAATTTCTCATATGGAAACCTTTTTCTCAAACCAGTATATAATTATACACTGGTTTGAATACCCACAGAAAAGGAACTATAAGACATATACGTGTACTATACTGCAAAACATGATATATTCATGGCATGAAATTTTCGCAATTTTGAGCCGATGGCCTTTTTGAGGCATGGAATTTTTGCGAATTGCCACTGGCATTCAATGCATATAGTGTAGACAAGACCTTTCTCATGCATCTTAATTCACGAATCTTGGCGCTCGCGAAATTCACGAAATTAAAATGCACGCGAACATTCCTCGCTTTACAGTATGTCTCATGGTTCCTTTTCTGTGGTTATTTTATCATTTATGTACTGCTGAATAGATTGAAGTCTGTCCAGCATTTGCAAAGCAAACATAAATATTTTGACATGTATCTTTTTTTCCCACTTCTCAAATGGCTTCAATCCTTTTGTAACTCTTGTTCTGTGGTTTGATTGAAATGTAAATTCTTTCTGAAATGTAAATACACCAGAAATGGCTTGCAAACTCATTCAGGTCAGTTGCATTATAAGTCAAGATAGAATGGCCATTTCACATTTAACAATTAGCCTCACAGGTAACAAATAAATCACAGACTTACCAACCACTATGGCTACCCATTGCTTTGCCTTGGCAGAAGAATTCTTGGGATCCACCAACAAAGCTGTCTCTCTATTACGGACAAAACAAAGGAAATGGCACAAAATTTTTGTTTCATCCTCATCTAAAATGTAAGAGCATCCAACATTCATTGAAGACAGATTAACATTATTGCTAACATACATGAAAGTCTTATTTTCTTCATCCCCTTTCTTCACTAAAAGAAACAATAATGTCAAAAGCACAAATTGTTTTTTTCCCTACCAATTTGTTTTGCATAGATGCAAACTACAGTCATGTGTACTGTACAGTAATATAATTATTCTCCTTGAACACAAACTATGCTACCCATGAAAGTTGTATGTTCCAGTTAGCTCTTATCACATTGTATCTCCAGACAAGCATCGAGTGACTCTGCCCCATTCTAGCTCGCTACCAGTATCTTGTCTGAGATGCGAACTCCATCTAAGGAGACTGAGGTAAGTTTCCCTTTACCTGTAGGTGACCAGCCCCCAGTTCTCCATGGCACCAGCAGCAAAGTCTGGAATGGCTATGAGGTCAATCTTTGGCAGTGGGTAGGCAATGTTGAAGTAATCTTTGTAGAAAGGAAGGGTCCTTCACCGCCACCTGTAGCGGACAAAGAAATATACCAGATACAATACTTAGGATTAAATTGTGACTTGGAGAAATCAGAAGTCTGCTTCAATGAGATAATATCACCACCACATTATAAGGGCAGCTAATTTTACCTCTTCATCTGTTATAGACATTATGCTCAGGTCTTTTGCCTATAAACTTGTTGATTATAAGCTCTTTCCTCTGGATTTTGTGATCCTTCTTAACTTAATCTAATTTTAAGTTTAGCAAACCAATACAGGTGTAGTAATGTGCGACAGTCCAACAGGAGGGCCACGGTGACACAACTAAGATAAGGTAATTTCTACTCATTGGCATCAATTTCCTTCATAATATCTAGGTGATATCCTTACAGCGTATCACCTACTGAATTTGATAAGTGAATCTTAAAAACTTTTTATGATGATGACTCATAATATGGGTATCTACATTTCACCATCTAGGCACCATTTTGTGATTTTCAGATAATGTCAAATAATCAATAATAATATCTTCAAAACTAAATGCTGAATCCATATCATTTCCAGGAAGCATAAAATTCAAGTCGCATATCTTCTTGCACAATTAATAGCAGTCAGGCAATAATGATGCTGTGTCAAAATTCAAAAAATGCCCAAAGAGGGTTCCAGACCAGTATTATACGTTGCAGATGATGTGGCATTTCCAAAACTTTGGAACTTTGCGTGCCTGTCCATGCATCTTTTGGCACCTGCGCATATGCAATGCTCGTGGAAATGCACTTTCTTGTTTGAGTTGAATTCCTGATACTACCAGCAGCAGTATCCAAAGACTCCCTGTCAACCTTAACCGATAACAAGGTAATGTGCCTCGGGCACAATTAAATTCAGTGGCAGTGCTCATGGACACTCCAGCAGCAACGATTGGCCTTTTTGTAATATATTCAAATCTCTGCACTTCTGTTTTCCTCAGGACTTCAATAATCAGCTGATCAATATGCTGGTTTTCTTACTGTATTCTTAGTGTATCCTCTAAGGACATCGGAAAAACCTCTGCCATGCACCTGTGTAAACTCGAACACTTCGATATTTGCAAGGTACTCTGCATGCATATAGATGTCTGCGTGCTGGACAAGCTTCAGGCAACCTTTCTGGTTGCAATGAATGTTATAATGAAAGGTATAATGTAAAACAAAAATTTTTTTAGAGCTAAGATTCATGAAATCAAAATGCACACAAAACTTCCTGTCTACACTATATGCACCTGAAAGCCAGTGGCAATTCACAAAAATTTCATCCAACAAGAGGCCGTCGCAGGGGCGGATCCAGGAATTCCGTAAAGAGGGGGAGCATTTACAAAATTGAAGGGGAGGCACACGCACCTTCCCCCATTTTTTTCTTTTTATTTCTTTTGTTTCAACAAAAATAAAGGGGGGGGGGGGGCGTGCGCCGGTTGCGGTCCTCCCTGAATCCGCCCCTGCGTTGGATCAGTTTGCAAGACTTTCATGCCTCAAAATATTTCTGGTTTTACAACATACACAAGTCCTCATGAATGTCAATTAATTAGCCTATTCATCTCTTTACACTGGCATCATTTCAATACCTGGAATCTTGTTTGCATTCATTCAAATTGTTGCTAAATCCAGGCAAGCCATACATAAGTTTGTGGCTGTCAGAAACATCAGCCATTATATGGATGCTGGATGGCATGAACATGTCAGGAACTGGTATATGTGACCCGCCACAACAAAAGGATCCGAAAGTCGCTGACGGCTGAGCCGAGAAAATCGAGTTTGAAATCAGATCATCGAAATCAGTCTAAACCATCAAATTTCTGTTTTTGGCACAATTTAGCAGTTTAATGCATCATCTATCATCTCCCTTGATCATGGATGCGTCGGAACAAAACTTTGAAGGCGGTTTTCTTGAAACACTGATTTCTTAGACCACTCGACATGCTCTCTGAAAATCATTGATATATCTGCAACCGAGTAGTTTGAGGAGTCGTGTTTTATATGAAATTAAAGCAAGAGTAAGGGAATAATATCATGTCATTTTCAGAAAATCAACCTCCCCTGATTTTTGGATCCTTTTGCTGTAGTGGGTCACATGTAAGAAAAGAAAAAAGACACATACCTCTAGAGCAAAGTCCCCTTGCTCTTTCTTCCCAAGTGGCGTGTACACCTTAACAACGACCCCATCAGCCGATTTGCCCTCTACGAAGTCAAATTCACCAACCACAAAGGCAACAAGGTAGGTAGACATGACAGGTGTGGTGCCAAAGGTCACGACCTTTAGACTGGGGTCATCTGGGCTGATCTCTTCACCCGTGGCATTCTGTCAAACAAAAGATAGTGCACATTTTGTTACTTGCATACAGGTACTTTTGGTAAAGCACACTTTCAGGCATTAAAGTGATTAGAATAGCCATATTAAGGATGAGATCCACTCCTGACACCACTTACACCGATGTGTTGGCTCAGTGAGTAGAGTGGCTGCCCTCACAATCGGGAGGTCGTGGGTTCAAACCCCGGCCGCGTCATACCAAAAGACGTTAAAAGATGGGAGTTGCTGCTACCTTGTTTGCCGTTCAACAGTTGAAAAGGTTAGAGCAACGTCGATCTGGTGCTGCTCAGTGGCTGCCGGGCCCACGATCAATTGGGCAAAATAAATTTCCATTCTTGGACAATAAGATTTGGAGTTTATATCCAAAACAATTATTATTATTATTATCTTCATACAGAGCCGCAGGCCTAAAAGCCTGTGTGAGTTTACAAAGCACCAGATTATACAAAATTTGGAGAAAAAAAAAAATCACAGGTATATAGCGTGCAGGTATCTTGTACAAATGTAGATGGCACTAAGTTGTACAACTGCTACAGCACAGTCATTGGACTATTCTCTGCACCCTCGCAATATCTGCACTGAAGTAGCACATTCTCCCTGCAACTTGTGTGTGGGGGATGAACAGAGCTGCTAACTTTTGTAAAAGCCTTTCAGTACTATGATGGCTGAAAATCAGTAATTTGCACCTTTTTTGAGTGAAAATCAGTAATCCTTAACAGTGTTATAGAATTTATCACAGACAATGATTTCTAAAATCAGTAATTTGCTTGTAACCTTCAGTATTCTTGTCCAATTTCAGTAGAAATTACTGAAAATCAGTACTAGTTGGCAGCTCTGGATGAACCCAGAATGATGAAGGAAAGTAAGGTTACTAATTATGATTTACCATATTGGAGAGCACAACTTTGTCCTTGGGAGCAATTAGGGTGATGTCAAAGGTCGCCTTGATTGCTGGCTCATCCCAGCAGGGGAATGCCCGTCTTGCATCTGTAGCCTGGGAAAAAAGAGAAATACATGCACAAACTAAAATCAAATGAGACAGAAAACAAAACAAAACATGTTATCTGATACATAAAAATTGAGTTAAGATACCAACATTTGCACCCTGTATCAATAAATAAAAATTCATACATGTACACATTGAAGGAGAATTGTTGTCATATTCTTCTGTTTTTCTGATTTAACAACGTACATCTTAAGAGAGGCGAGATAATCACATTCAAATGAAAGACGGTCCCACAAATCTAGGAGATGGTGACAGAGAAGGGAGAACTTGGAAAATTCCAACAACATTGAAACCGACAATACAGAGTGATACTGCTACTGAGCTTTGCTTTTAATTTGCCATCAAATTAAAGGGATGGTACAGTATTGGTTAAGGGGAGAATTCAGCTTTTAACTTTTTGCAGGATACTTAGAAAACATTGTATGAAATGTTAAAAAGTGTACAATTTCAAAAGGAATTCAAGTTTATTTGATGAAAATTGGTTTTAAAATGGTTGAGATATCAAAAACAAAGTAAAACAAAGTGGTCCTAATAAAAGGTGGGACCCACTTTTATTAGGATCAGTTTCTTTTGGATATACTCAGCCAATTCAAAACCAATTTCCATCAAATAAACTTTGAATTCCTCTTAGAACTATTTTCTTTTTCATATTTCATAGAAGGTTTCCCATTATCTAAAAAAAAAAAAACAACTATTAAAATACATTGGAAACCTCAAGTCCCATCTCAACCAAAACTGTACCATCCCTTTAAATTCAAACATGAAGGAGGTCTAGCATGGTTGTGATACTGCTTGCCTTTGTCTCCTCCACAGCATGCTTCTCACATTACCATCTTGGCATCTTAGACAGGAAAGTGAGAAAACAATATCTTGTACATTGTACCCCATGAAATTTGATATGTATGGCTTTGCATGCCATTTGATATGTCATCATATGCCAGCTCGAGCAACAAATTATTGAGAATGTATCACAAATGTACAATGAGGGTTAATTCTGCATCTAGAATGGTGATTTGTTGACTTTACTCTATGACTATTTTTACGATACTCAGAAATGCCATATCACAGTGCTGCAGTTATCTAAGATTGTCATCAGTCAGACAGCAAATATTAACCTTGGCACAGAAAAAAAAAAAAAATCCCTAATGTGACAGGGTGGGAAGCATATACTGCGTATACAGGAAAGGACTAGTTCTGATGAACTTTGACCACCACCAAATACTAACAATGGGAGGTTATATGGAACACATAGAGTCAAATTACAGCTTTGTTCTGCCATGATATAACATAAACTAAACAGTGTGCATAAAAGTAAAATCAAATATAGTGATGATGTTGAGGTGGAAGTTTGGACCTATTGTAGTCCAGCAGGATACAAAGCAAGTTTTGCTTCTGTATTTTGTTTTAACATTCAAAGGAAAGATACATCCTATAGTAAATGATAAATCAGACATTTACTTTGACAAAATGCATGACAAGTTCAAGATGTCTTTGTCTTTTTTCATTCTTTTATTCTTAACAGAACACTTCACCATTATGGCCTGAATTCACAAAGGTGGTACAAATGAAACCATGGTTTAAACCATAAACAAAAACCATGGAGCGCCAAGTGTCGCACGGAATATTTCGTTAAGAAATCAGCTTTTTCATCGATGAAATGATTATTTTGTAACGAAATGACAACATTTTGTAACTAAATGAACATTTCGTCCACGAAATGATGATTTTGTTAACGAAACGGTCATTTTGTCGACGAAATGACCAATTTTGTAACGAAATATTCCATGCGACACTTGCCGCTCCATGGTTTTTGTCCATGGTTTAAACCATGATTTCATTTGTACCACCTTTGTGAATTCGGGCCAAAGTGTCTAGAAGTAATGGAAACATGTGCTTTGTATGCTTATCACCAACATGGTGGGAATCAACAACATTGAGCAATCACAGAAGATTGGTCAGTTGTAGCTGCCCTTGAAGACAGGCATTTTGTGGTTTAATTGCTCTTGATTAAAGTTTATACCACCTACAAAATAGACATTGCTTTAGACCAACAAGAGAAAATCCATAATAAGGATATCTCATTGTCATGATAATGTTGCATTGTACGAGTTGTGGGAAGAATCAGTTGATGTTGATGCAATGATCTACAGTCAGGGTATCATCGCCAACATGAATCGTGTTCTTGTTATCGGCGGAACATTAAACCAGCGCTTGATTCCCCAACTTGACAGCCATTTCTAGGCAGTAGCAAACCCGAGCAGAATAAAAGTGGCTGTTGTCATTGTGCTTGCATCGTCCGTTGTCTTTGGCAGGAACTGGTTCCTTGATAAGAGACTTGCAATTGATCGGGATGAAAAGAAATGTCTTTGTTCTGACTCATCAAAACCATCTTTTTTCAATTTTTCAATGAGCAAAGAAGATATTAATGAGCACATTACGCTAAAAATTTGGATTGTCAGTCCATTGGCGACTATCTTTTCTAATATACATATTGTACCATCCCAATGAAGATATCTCTTTATCAGATAATCTCTGTAGTGCCTAAAGTTCAAAACTTTGTTACGACTGGAATTTACAAAAAATTATCTGACAAATTCATGGCAAATAGTACGTTTAAGAGTGTGATTTGTTTGACAGCTTGTCTCTTACTGCAACCATCGCCTATACATGGGTCAGATGTTTCTCCTTCCTTTCTCCAGAGCTTTCAATTTAGTAGTGTGGAGGTTCATGGGTGGTCTGAGTGAACCGATCTTCATTTGCTACCCACCAGGGCACATTAGAATCCAAGAGTATAGGACCTGTCAGTGAATATGTGCACCGAAATGCACGCTCAACGCGAATGGTCGACTCCAGTCAAGATAATTTGCCCATGTGTGTACGTATACAAAGAGATCAGTGATAAAGTTGGACACAATTTGTTATGAGGATTTTCAAATATGGTACACAATAATCATCATGAAAGATCTGCTGGCATTCTTTTTTAGCAATGATGACATGACTAAAAGTAATAGTAATGATAACAATAACAACGACAGAAACAAATAACAATACTAACAATAAGGTCATGATGACAATAAAAGTAAAAGAAATCAATACTTTGCTTGCACTGCAAAGTGACAAGAGAGCTTCATAACACTGACTGAAAGTCATACAGAATTCTGTGTTAACAAAAGTGATCACAATAGACCAGTTCGTAATTCCACTTTGCGCATGAGCAGAAAAAAGTCATTTGTACCAACAGGCACTTTGGTTTATTAATGCACTAAGATAAGCATCTGTAATGTGATGATTATTCATGTGATCCTTATCTAAATAGTGCTTGCCAGCACATCCACCTGACAGCAAGCCAGGTATTTGGCAATATCAAAAGAAAAAAGGCTGTTGTTGCATTCAATACGAAACAATGAATTAGACGCCTGCTAAAGTGTCAACTGACGGACTATTCTGGTCACCTGGTCTAAACACAAATTCATACTTTGTTTGAACACGAATTCCATAAATTGTTATGTTGGGCAGCTTATGCATTATACCTCTTTGAAAACGAGTGATGTGCCTAACCAACTGATAAAAAATGAAGGTCATTTGTACCAAGGCGTACATGAGCTAATTACGAACTGGCTTATTTATCTGGCAGTCTTGTGGCAAACTCTGCCCTACACGATCATAGCGTACCTCAAACTGGGTGACGGCACAGTAGCGCTCCTCTCCCCCTGGCGTGGTGTACTTGCTGCGATAGAAACCCTTCATTTTGTCGTTCAGCTCTCCAGTGAAGACCAGCGCCAGATTGCCGCTGCCGACGGGGAGGCTTGATGGGAAGGTGATGGTGGCCGACTCATTGTCCTTGCTGTAGCTGATGTCAGATGAACCGATCTCTGCCAGCAACATTGACACAAATGAACCTCAATAAAGATACATTGAGTGTACAGTATAGATCTCAATAAAAATTTGAATCAAAACCTTGAAGAGGCCCTTCAAAGTTTGATGTCATTTGCGACCACCCCCCCCCCCCCAAAAAAAAAAAAAATGCAGGGAACAGTAGAACATGAATCCTGAAAGCAAGAGAAAATTATTGATCAGCAGAACTTGCGATTTTACAAATTTTATTTGTAGATGGAGACAAATTGCAGAAAATTCATGCCCCGACAAATATCTTGTGATACACATGAATAATACCATTCATTACTTGAAAGCATTTTTGTTTGTATTTCTTGCAAGTAAAAGACAAAACACACAAACTTCATTGGACATTTAACATACACAAGCCCTCATCAAGCCTTGTGCCAAAGGTGATGTTCTACTTACCTTTGTCTTCAGCAGTGAAAGTGGCCTTTGAGATGACAATATCAACACAGTTGAGAACAATCTTATCCACCGCTGATTTGACCTTTAAAAGAAGGGAAGAAAAAAAAATGACATTTCAGGGATGACTATGAGAGGATTTAGACATTATAGCTTTTTAATGTTTAGAAACTGTGACACTGCTTCATCTAGGTACCCAGGTCTTTTTCAAAATATCTGTTTACAATGTATGTATTGCAGTAGAGTTGCAGAAAGTGCTATATTGATGTGCAAGATGTAATCTAATAAAGTAAAAGTGGATATTTTCGCACGATTAATTTTTCGCGCTCGGCCAGGCAAGGAGAGCTTTGCATGTTTTTAATTCCACGGAATCAAGACATCAACTACTGGAACATATGGCAAGCAAAAATATTCGCAATGAGGAGGAGAAAATGTATAAAACTATAATTGATTGATCACTATATTTACACAGAATTTGTTCCACAACTTTCAAAGCCCTTTTCCTCGAACTAATGTCCCCCCCCCCCACTTCAAGAAAAGCATGCAAATCCATACACTGTATTCAAATAGGAGCCTAGTTTTAGTTTGATCACCAACCGAGAAATCTGTGTATATTTAAATGGCTCTAGAATTTTACAACAAAGATAAGATTTGAGAAAGACAGGTGCTGCACTAATGTAGTTTCATTGCTATGAGGCCATGAAGTCACAGTCTTGTATTAAAGTGAGTATCTCATTGGGCTGGAGACGAGCTGGCGACCCGGTGGTGACCCAAGTCTCCTTGGTCGTGGATCAGTCATGGTTACAAATGTGTACATCTCCTGGAACATATTAGAGTTGAGTCCAGCCAGAGTCTTGGGGAATCACATACATTGTATGTTTGATTTCTTTGGGGATCGGGGACTCTTTTCAGTTTCCAGCTGGTCACAGGGATGCCTTCATGATTGATGTCCCTTTCCAATCAAGCCAAGTCATGAAGATTAATCTTATTTGCGAGGTCTCCAAAGACATCTCCCCAAATTTGCAGAGACTGACTGGTGACCTAGCTACCTAGCCAGAGATGTTGCAGTGGAGACGACTCGCTTGGCGATGGAGAAGGTGTCTTGCAGACGTTGCGGCGACATCTCTTTGACTTCTGGATGAATGAATCATCACTTAATTTGAAGACATCTATGAAGCTGCTGTGGATCAAGTCGCCTTCTCGGTGAGGGCATGAGCCATTTGTTTGTTTGTTTGTTTGTTTGGACTTTTGGGACTACTGTAAAAGTGGATATTTTCGCGCGACTAATTTTTCGCGCTTGGCCCCGTAAGAAGAGTTTCGTGTGTTTTTAATTCCGCGGAATCAAGACATCACGCACAAGAAATATGGCAAGCAAAAATATTCACGTGCTTTTATTTTCGCGCTAGTTTCTGGTTGCGCGAAGATTTCAACACCGCGAAAATTTCCACTTTTACAGTAGTAGATATTCTACACAAGTCATACTATAGTGACCAATATATAATATAGTCATTGTGACTGTCGCATCGGAGTTTCCTCCGAGCTCCAGTGCTTGACAACTAGACTGTGTACAATGAGCGCCCCGGGGTTACTCCAGTGCATGAGTGAGATACCGTTCCGTACACCAGGCCAGTCCACTTCTTTACTGTTTGTTGTATGGCCACGAAAACGGGACTCTAGCTCGCCTAACCCCGGGACGCTCCGTGTACACAGTTATATACTGCGTGTTGGGGCTGGTCGCAGTTATAGCTCTCCTGTCCCAGTCCCACTTCCTGCTTTCACAACTCAATACTTTCCATGCTCTGAAACTTTGTCTCTCACAGGTCATTTATTCTGCTGTACGTGCTGCTGCTAACTAACTGTAAGTGTTAGCATTAAACTAGTACACTTACTAGTAGGCCTACTCTTAACTTAACACTAACATAAACCATTTAACAGCTGGTAAACGACTAATTACAGGGTGAGGGATGAGGAAAATGTAACAAAGTGTAGGTCCTAGGTCAATATTTACCTGGACGGTGACGGTTTCCTTGCCAGAGAAGGTGAATTTCTCTAGGTCCGGTTTCAGACTGATTTTGTAATTCACGGGGACAACCGTGGAAGGGAGACGCTCGAATGGTTTCTTCTCCGGCATTTTGAAAGAGTAATGATGCACTCACTTGCAGTATGGAGCTCCACTGTCCAGCTGGGAAAATTGTACTGCCACTGTGCGTGTCTGTACTGTAACGTTAGACTGTACTGTAGGGTGACGTTTATGATAGGCTTCTGAACAGTTCTAATGAAAAACGTCGGGGGAATACTATTAATTCAATAAAGAGCAGCCAGTCAGCCTTCTCTACTTGTAAAGCTGACTAACGTTAGATTTACACTTCAAAGTTTTAAGAATACGACTCCGTAAAGTAAACGGTGCGATAGGTATTCGGCAGCGGAGTAACTAGGGAACGGGTCAAACAGGCTGGTGTTAGTTTGCGAGCTAGTGGCAGCGGGTGAATGAATGCAGCCGAGCCGGCCGCCGCGGTACTGTAGCGGTACGGTAGCTACGCTCCTGTGTTGTGTGTATACTTCCCATTCCACAGTGACACAGCATCATTGCCATGTGTAAAATTGTGTAGAGACCTCCTACTGTACTTGTCACATGTGACAGGGATAGGAGTGAGGGCGCCATCAGCGACGGGCTGACGTACACACTAAGGATATCCAGCGCTGAGGATATCCATTCAGGCAGGAATCACGGGGGGGGGGGGGGGGGGGGGGGGGGGGGTGTTTCATCAACGTTTGCCAGCGCTGACAACTTGAATTACCATAGTAACAGTAAGCGACCAGAGCATCTCAGCCAATCAAAACCAAGGATTTTGCTGAAATTGGTCAGCACTGACAGTTGTCAGCGCTGACAAGCGTTGATGAAACACCCCCCTGATCTTTATAGTTGTTATGATACTCAGTACTCACCGTTATACCTATCAGTGACAGGGATCTCTCAACCTGCCCCTCTGGATTTTGACTAAACTTGACAGGAATCGTATGTCATTTCATACTGCGTTGATGAAGGAAAAAAATTATAGTCAAGTCGAACTTTTGTTTATTATCATCATACTTGCAAAATAGTATTTCAAATTATATGAAACATTGCGTATCTTTTCTTTCGGCCACTCAAACGGCTACATTTATTTTTATCCGAAAATCAAGTTCAGAAGTTTGGGCTAACAGAACTTTTTTCAAACACTTTCAGAAAAACTCTTTTCCTAACGATTGTGAAGAAAGCATATGCATCTTTTTATTTGTTTCATTTATTTGAACACTGTCTGGTAAAAACTCAAGCTCAGTCGTAAGACTGTTTTCAGCAAGTCCGTATATGGTTATACATGCATCACGTATGTGTATAGTATACTCAAATTAACACACACAAAAAAGGGCAAACATTAAATTTAATGGAACAATCCAAATGACTGTATACTGAACTAGGAAATATCTATTGTCAAGAAAGAATTGTGATAAGAATAACAATTAGAAATCTAGCAACATGGAGAAAGCAATGTTAGAATAAAAGTATTAGAACAGCAATATCATAAACAAAAACAATTTGAAAAGCAAAAGGAACAAGCGATATCAGTTGCGTCTAAAAAGATAGACAAATTAATCAGAACTGATTAGTTCTTGAAAGATCGAGTATTTTGTCTCTTTACTATTTTCTATGGTAAACTGTTGAACAATTTAGCCACTATAAGTGATACGAAAACCATGAGTTGATTTCACAACAAAAAAGTTTGCATTGCATGGTTTTTGATAATTTGATTGTTGAATGAAAAAGTTTTTTTTTTATTATTTTATATTGTAATTGACAGCTGAGATAGCTAGGGAGCAGGGTTAACAAAAAGCCCCCCCCTTTTTTTTAAATCTTAGCATTCATCAGGCAGTCAATTCGTGGTCTTTAATGGAAACCTGCATGTCTACTGTGTCGATGATCTACTATAAGAATTAACTATTAAGGGCTCTATTTTGGAAAATTTGAAGGGGTTTACGTGGTTTAGGAGCGGCGTATAGGTTTAACACCGCGTGCTGCAATAACCGAAGTGGGGACGAATCATCTTGTCATAAATTACTGATTTGCATAGTAACTCCAGCTTGATGGCCATTTTCATCGTTTTGTTTTGTTTTCGAGAGGCCAAAAAACGAATTTTATTCTGCTTCAATTTTAGCACAGACTATGACGATCCAAGTTTGTTATTTTTAAAAAAAGTTCAATGATTGGGGAAAGTATGAAATTGCACTGGAATTTTATGACTTACAGTTACAGAAACCCTACAAACCCATACCTAAATTACATTGACCACAACATTGCCTCAAGAAGCCACGGTCATACTGACAAAACATCACGAAGTTTAAATTTGCAGATTTTACTGTTCTCGAAATTTTGACCGCACACTCCACGAAAGTTTCTCGCGAAGCTTATCACGCGAACTATAGGGAAATTCCCCCCCCCCCCCGCAAATTTTCTCGAAGTTTGTGCAGTTGGAACGCCGCAACTGAAACTTTGAAAAGTTTGTCACGTGACCAATCAACCACCTGTTTGCGGTCGGTAGTGCGCGGTCATTAGGATGTACATGTGTGCATTGTTACGTCACAGTGAAAGCTGTCAGACGGCACGCGTTTGATCGTTTAAGTTTGTGGCGCATGCGCATCAGTGACCCAAATTTCGAGGCGAAAAAGTTCCGAAACTTTGTGACGGACGAGCAACTAAATTTCTCGAAGCTATATTTCGTGATGGTTTGCAAACGCGGCCGCGTTGTTTTTGTTAGTCTAGGCGTGCTCCCTTCCTCGCCTCCCCCACCCCACATTCACAATAAGAACACAATCAGCCTTATATCTTCAACAAATTTACATTTTGAATGCTATAGATGATTTATAGAGATTTGGGAAACCATTCACTTAAAAGATTACTCTTATACTTTGCAGCAGCTCAACCTCCTCACTCTCTCCCTTGAATCATTTGACAAGATCTCACTGTTTTTCAGCACTCGAAATTTCGGATGTCGAACTGAAATGGCCAAAGTGGAAATAAAGTATATAATTACAAAAAAAAAAAAAAAAGAGTGCCCACTCCGCCGAAATGGCAGCAAACGAGCTCCGATGGTCGGAAGTCAATGACACCAATTATTACTTCTAATTTACTGCATAATTAATTCGAATACTGAATATGATCATATGTAATAAGCTCTCTGTTAACAAATTAGCGTTTCTCCGAAGGTACAGTGAACATTAGGATTTTTTTCCATTATATTGAAATATACGCAAAATTCACGCTAAGCTGAATTGGCACATAAAAAGAACGGTACTACTTTTGAAATATTGACATCTGCAGTATACGCAATAACTAATGAGGTATATCAGATAGACCTATTAGATGTGCATTTTCGTAAATTAAACATAATGTGCGGTTACTGACATAGCCACGTTTAAGGCAGGGAGGGAAAGGGCAAGAGAGAGGGAGAAAGAGGGGGATAGAGGGAGAGAATGAAGTATAAGTGGAATAATGGTAATTGTGCGAGTCTTCACTATTACATGAGTATACAATAGTGTGCATGATAGGCCTATATCATATCAGAACATTTTTTTTCCTTTAAGTGCAGCCCTGAAGAGTATCAGAATTGTACGCTTTTCAAAGACAATCCAGAATGTCGCCCAACCCTGTCAGTAAATTTGTGTTTTAATTGTTCGATTACATATCCGTAGCAAAATAATATTTTGTATCGCTCGAAAGAAATTGAAAAATAAATGTTAGTGATTAACGCAATGTCCTTGTTGTGTTCGTCAACTTCAGAGTAATATAGTGTTAATGGGCTAAAAAACGGAAATATCCAAATCCAAACCTCCGAATGAAAATTACAGTTGGATACAAACCAATGCTTCAACAAGCTTATGGTACTTTAGTGATGTATGCACATCTAACATAGTAACTGTGTCTTTGCGATTCCTTTTCATTTTGCTAGAATTGCTCAAGCATCAAACATCATCATTAAAACATCAAATAACGCATATAAAGACGCACATACGCACATACAATCGCAAGTGGAACCAGCGGCTGGTTTCCAACCCTTTTGAAGGAAATTAATATTACGAGAAAAACTATACTACATATATACGCCGGAGAACTACCTCACGCATGTCCCCGCTAGCCATCTTTGGCCAATCCATGACGAGGATTATTTTGTGGATGCCGAGACTCCATTGGCTGCACACCTGACCAATCAGCAACCCGTTTTTTCGCGTTTCACTTTGAATCATCCCTCTTCTCCAGTTCGCATACGAGCTCAACTTGTTGACTTAGAAACAAACAAACAAATCAAAGTTCCATCTGAAGGTAGGGAAACACTTCTTGTTTCTTTGCAGGCTTATCACCGTATAATATGAGAAATGCCCTCCTATTTCCGATCTCTCTTGAAAAAAGAAAGAAAACAAAAAACAATAAAAAAAATGAAGCTTCCTTTTCCCATTTCAATGTTTAATCATTGTAATGATAAAGATCATTATCAAAGTCATTACTGCTACTACTATTTCAACTACTACTACTATTTCTACTACTACTGCTACTGCTAATACTACTGCTACTACTTCTACTACTACTACAACTACAATATATTACTACCATCAACCATCACATCCTCACATTATCATCATAATTTCTGGCTCTTTCAATTTGTTTGTTTTATTTAATGGGAACAGCTGCTCATCAAAGTGCATTTTGTCAGCACAAACCAAAATGTTTCATGTATTTGGCCTTGATTGAAAGGTTCTTTGTTATTTGTGTGTGTGTGTGTGTGTGTGTGTGTGTGTGTGTGTGTGTGTGTGTTTGTGTCTGTTTGTCTGTCTGCCATAGCCAGCCATAGCAAGCCATTAAACCACTATTCACATCTCTCAGTTTACCTATTTTTTAATCAGTATAATGCAGTGAGCCATCCATGACCAAAAATTGAAATATTCCATTTAATATTCATTCAGTCCCAAGCTTACCAATTGAGTCATCAGAAAATGGAGGGTTGTCGCCGGAACGCCGGTAGCTGAACTTATGTTTAAACTAGTTTTCACGTTTCTACCAATCTAATCCCAGATAAACTGTGGAAAGGAGCAAGTGGCATTTTCTTCAGTAGAATTAAAACTTGATACTGTTAGATATACATGTACAATGTATATTCAATTTTGCCTGAGCAAAAGTGTTGTTTCATAAATATTCATAAACACTTGTGAACTGATGTTTGTGGCCCTTCAAGAAAACAATTATTACCTAAACTGGCAATTAACATATATATAACTATTATAACTCAGTCTACAGTCTTTCGGTCCCACTTCTTCCACTGCATATCAAGACAGTGAGCTTCTTCACAAGTCCATGCAGGTTTATGCAGGTATTCATGGGCGGATCCAGGAATTCCGTAAAGGGGAAGCACCTTTACAAAATTAAAGGGGGGGGGGGGGGGGCACACTCCCTATTTCTTTTGTTTTAACAAAAAAAAAAAAAAAAGAGGGGCCGCGTGCCTGGTGCCTCCCCCTTCTTTTACGCTATCTAGATTGCATGTTAATTGCATAAAATAATATTAAGAGTTCAGTTTCCCACTGCCTATGACAGAAGTGATCAGCTCTTGAATAATGACAAAAGGTAATTTGCAGGAATAAATCTTATAAACCATCATTATATGCACCTTCACAAAGACTTGGACAAGTTTTTACTTATCACCCGTTTTTATAGGTAATCTATGCTTTTGCTTTATTTTTTCTCATAGGCCTTTACATAAACACTAACTGCCAGCAGCCTGATCGCAACAGTGCCACACAAAAGATGTGTTCCCTGTTATTCCAGTGGACATCATGAGGTCTCTTTACATACATATGACAAAACTTCATACACAACACCTACACCTCCTACTTCTTCCAATACTAGAAATAGTAAGGCTTGCTGTGGCTGGTTTCTATTTTGCATTTCCGATGACTTGTACGCAGTATTGACATGGGCTGCGGAACACTTACTGATGAGTTTAATAATAAACTTGGCCACGGGATGCAAAACACACAGACACGTTCACACACACACACACACACACACATACACGCACTAAGCTCTTCAAAAGGAATATAAAAAAAGAAATCAGGGAAAAATTACAACAAACCCCATGACTTCATGAGGGTTCTGCCCAGAGACTCTTCCCATAAGAGGGTTGAGGGGAGACCATTGACCCATGGCCCCCCCCCCAACACACACACACACAATGCTCTGTGACCCCGTGTGCTACTGTTTACAATCAAATAGCTGTTGCTGCTTTTCATTCATTACATGGTTCTTGTTATCTATCACTTCTTATTTACAAGAGAAGACTTTTGCAAAAGGGACAGCGACTCAGTAAAAGATGTTTTTATTGCTCTCTTTTTCAGTTATGACTTGTACTCCAAGGAAGCACAATGTAATCTTGAGCCACATGTTTAAAGGGTGTGTACAGTTCTGGTCGAGGTGTAGATTTAGCTTCTAACATTTTGCAAGATATTCAGAAACCCCTCCATGAGATGTAAGGGAAAATGCAGTTGTAGGGGGTATCAAAAGTTTATTCGATGAAAATCGGCTTTGAAATGGCTGAGATATCCAAAAACAAGGTGAAACAAAGAGATTCTAATAAAGTTGTGGCATGTCGCCTTTTATTATTAGCACTTTTTTGGATATCTCAGCCATTTGAAAACCAATTTTCATTAAATAAACGTTGAATCCTTCTTAAAATTACATGCTCTTTCATATTTCATAAGAGGCTTTTCATTATCTTACTTAGGAATGTTCAAAACATGAATTCCTACCTCAACCAGTACTGTACAGTCCCTTTAATAAAGAAATGCAGCAGACTTCACGGAAGTCAACATCGCATAAGTTGGGAAATCACATTAAGTCAACGCTATGAAACAAGACACCCAGGGGTCTGGCGCTCACCAGAGTATCACAATTTCACCGTCCATGTATTCTTGCACATCATTGCCTCGGGGCCCATCCCCTGACCTGCATGGAACAAACTTGAAATTACAGTGTACAATCACCAATCTACTTAGTACTCATGGCAATAACTTTGCTTACCATTTCTGGTTCTAGAGAAGACCATCTGCATTGGGTTAGGGCTGGGTTTAGGGCAATAGAATGTACATACACTGCTCAATATGTGAAAATATCTGATCAGCATGGCATAGACATTGCACAAGCTAATGAGCACTGCAGGCACATTTTCCCCCCATCTGTCTTTACATCAATATGGAACAGGCATCATGGTTCAATTATGGGTCTACTGTAAGAGAACTCCTCTGGACTGCAGAAAAGGTCCTTTCACTTTATTCAGTGAGCATTCTTTGATTATAGTGGTTGCTACAGTTTTTTCTTGCCAAATGTAACAATGCTTTGATAGCAAGAGCACCACAGGGAAGAAAGACAGAATTCTCCTGGCTAAACTGTGCATTTCTGCTGTCACATAGAACTTTCAGTACTTACACAACTTGCTGTGGAACTAATAAAGGCTGTGTCTGTTGTGCTTCATGTGTATCTACAAAGGCATTTTTCTCTGATCACTGGCAGGTACATGACCAATTATATACAGGATTCAAATGCTATCTCATACTGAGAATGGCAAACAGTAATGATTATCATAAAAATTTAATCAGTGAGAACTTTACATGACCAAATACACCCTTAACTTCAAAGTATAACAAGTATATAATTATATATCTGTGGGACAACACTAAAATTCATAACACATCTTTTGCTTTAGTGCAATATCTTCAGCTATTGAGGTGTATTTTTCAAGTTTTGTACATGTGAATCCAGAAAACAGTATGCAGAATTGGCAAAACTAGAACGAAAGTTGTTATCATAACAGATTGCACAAACGTACATGTATGTTGTCAAAACTAAAAGTTGTATTAGGTTGCAATCTGTACCCTTTTACAAACAGACATCTAGTGTTCATAGGTCACATGAATTAAGCAATAAATTTTCCTCCCTGTCTCAAATATTTGCACATCTTTTTTTTTTCTTTCAAAAAAACACACACACAAAAAAAAACAACTAACCAGTGTACTCTCATAATATAGAAGTCCTTTTAATAGGATCAGTAGTTTTTTTTTTTTGTTATACATGTACAGTATCTAAATTTTGTTATAATTGAACAGCATAGTGTATAAGCATAATAATCATATAGATGATAAAGTTGGGCCCTGAATTTTTATTTTGCTGTAATGAGAATTTCGTTTCAACCATGTTTGTTATAAAGGGAGTGCACTGTATTGCTGAAAAGGGAAGATAACACAGAGTAAGAGCCACTAAATGGCAAGATTTGGTCATGGGAAATATAACCTCAAAATATGGTTAATCGCAAAACAACCTCTGCTCCTGGTTCAGTCTGTCACTTGTATAATTCTTACAATGCCCATAACCGAAATACCCTTACTCTTGATGCTACAAAGGATCAAGTGTTGCACACATCCCATGCTGTTCACTGTGATACAGGCAAAGCCAGATGGACTACTGTACATAAAGAACTTCATCGAAAGCTTGTCAGTTTGTTGAGCTTATGGTGCCACTTTGACAGAGTCACAGTAGTTCTGTAAAAACGGTGACATACTAAACGCCTCCCTACACACCATACACAACGCTGCACACTGGCACTGGTCCGACGGTCTAGGACCAGTAAAAGGCACTGCTGGACCAATAACTTTTTCAGCAATGGACCAGTAAAAAATTTAAATACTGGGTACCTACTGGTCCGACAGACAGGCTGGACCACTAGAAAAAACTAGAAATGTCGCTATGGCGACTGATGCCTCCGCCATACTGCATGATTCTCCCAATAGGTGTATAGTACAATGTCTTCACAATGTGTGACGACAGTTTCACATAACTGGCAAAATATTGAAATGACAGGTTTGTCAGAAATATCTTGAATGTTCACTTTCCTTGAACTGGGTTTGCTATAATTGTCTAAGAGTGCAGGTACACATATTTGGGGAATTGAGAATTTTTACTTGACTTCTGACCGACCCTTTTATAAGTTTATGC
Organism: Diadema setosum; assembly: GCF_964275005.1. NCBI lineage: Eukaryota > Metazoa > Echinodermata > Echinoidea > Diadematoida > Diadematidae > Diadema > Diadema setosum. The sequence continues at coordinate 2,571,763 of NC_092706.1, read as the reverse complement.
ATTGAGTAATTTCCAAGGTATGAAGAAAGAGTGTAATTACAGTACAAAATAGATTTTTAGGGGGGCATTGAAACCTGGCCTTTGACCCTTAACCTTTGACCTTCTGGCTGGAAATTTCCCAGAGAATCTCCATTAGGTAATGCATATATCAAGTTTTAAAACTAATAATGCAAGCATTGCATATCGTTGCTGGGGCGATAAGACCTCGTATCTACAAAATGTCAAATGTTCAGGAGAGCCAAAAAACATGGCGGCCAAAGCACTGTGGTGAATGGGAAAGCCTTCTCTTTGACATGCCGTGGTGGCTTCATTTTTGGAGTAAGACAGTTGGGATTTGGACAGGACATCACTTAACCCATTATTTGAATATTAATCCAAAAAACTCATTTTCACCAAAATTACAGATACGTGTACAAGGTCTTATCAACCCAGCGACGACATACTAGTATATGAGGGAAATAGTAAAATTTTGAGGAGTTGACCTTGACCTTTGACCCCCTGACTACTGACCCATGACCCCTACATTCCCTAGATAATAACTGCCAGACAGTACATGCGTATGTACCAAGTTCCATGAAGATACATAGAACCAATTGCGAGAAAAGTGATATTGCAACATTTTCACCTAACCTTTGACCTTTTGACCTTTGACCTTATGACATGAAACTTTCTCTGGAGAATCTTTATGCAGTAGTGCATGTCTACACTAAGTTTCAAGAAAATACCTTTGGGCATTGCATAGATATGGGGGAAATAGCAACAGTTTTAGCACTTGACCTTGACCTTTTGACCTTTGCCCTCTTGCTAATGTAACTAAAATCTACTCACCCAATTGCCTTATCATACATCATCCTTGGACCAAGTTTGGTGAAAGCTGCTTCATCCAGTTTTGAGTTATCAGGTAAACAGATAAATTTTAGGATTTGCCCTTGATCTTTGACCTTTGACCTCTGTCCGATTTCACTAAAAAACTAATTATGTAATTGTCCTATCATACATCATCCTCCGACAAAGTTTGGTGAAATTTGCTTGATCCAGTCTGGAGTTATCGCGTAAACGGATACAATTTCATGATTTGACCTTGACCTTTGACCTTTGGCCAATTTCACCCAAAATCTAATCAAGTAATTGCCCCAGCATACTTTATACTTGGACCAAGTTTGATAAAATTCTAGTCAATATTACTCAAGTTATCACGTAAACGAAAGCAGACGGAAGTACGTACAGATGTACGTACGTACGTACGTACGGACGGACAACACGAAAACATAATGCCTCCGGCACCACTTCGTGGCGAAGGCATAAAAATGGCCACTAGAAAAGATGTGCAGCCCTGCCATACGCACTGCTTTGATATGCTGTTTTGGTGCAACTTTCTGTTTGTGTTTTCTTTGTTTTCACTGCAAATCTAACAACCTGCCAAACTCTCACCTCCTCAAAGACACATTAATTTTATATCAGCTCCAGGGAGTAGAATTACTAACATTGCTCCTGAAGAGGCATAGTGCTTTGCTTCTCTATCCGTCGTTCTTGATCAATTTAGCCATTCGTCACATTATTCTCCAAACTTTACATTCCACAATATCACCCACGCGAATCATATGGTGTAAACAGCAGTTTCCACATATTCCAGCTGTCATAAACCTGTCAGAGTTTCATTTCACAAATGAGACCTCAGGTACATCATCACCCTTGGTTGAATTCGACGAAGGAGACGAGTTGTCCGGAGTAGCCTTCACCTCGTTCAAGCTCAGTGTCTCCTTCAACTTAGCCTCATACTCCCTGAGCCTCTGGAGTTGGTCATCGTACCGGGGTCCCAGCGTCCACAATTTCTCCAACTCGTAGAATTCTCTCATCTCCTCTGACATGAGATGAACCACGATGTTACCTGCAGACCGGATAATGGAAGGCACATGCTGACAAACTCTTGCTCATCAAGTTTGAATGGTCACACACTAACCCTCAAAAATTTAGATCGGAAAGAGCAGCTTTTGGGATGTACATGACATTAATACAGTGTACTATAAAATCTTTCTTACGAGAACAATCACCACCATCATTTCAACGCACTGCTTCCTATTACTGACCATGATAGAAGCTCTGTCAAGTACAAGGCTTATGTACTTAGGCTAGTCTCACAGTTATTTTGTTCACAAAGTTCATCTGATCTCCTCCCAATGCCTATATCATTTCAACATGACACAATGTTGATTACAGTCAAGGTTAATACCATATATTCTTCAAGGCAACATTTTCACAAACATTTCCCGTATCCTATGACACTTCACTCCGCCGCACAAAGTCCAGTCTGGTGAGTATTAAATCCTTTTGCAAATACGTTTGAAAAACAACAATGAGGAGTAAGATACAGAACTAGAATTTTATCTACTCATTGATGGCTAGTATATACCGAGTATACCCAGGCAGGTTCTACAGAAAACTTGCTATGGCAAAATCAGCTTGTCCTCAATGGGGTAAAAACCTGCATGCCACTGGTGTTATCTCTTGCTTGTTTGTTTTGTTTGTTTGTTTGTTTGTTTGTTTTTTTGTTTGTTTGCTTGGTTTTTTTAAAACTTACCAAAGTCCATACATATCCAGTCATCTGTGTTTTCTCCCTCTACCAGAATAAATGCATCACGTTTGGTCTTTCTGGCTTTGTACTACACATGGGAAAAATGATCATTTAAGACATAAAAGACAGAATGATTTTTGGAAAGTCATTTTGCCATGTATGCAAATTCACACAGCGACATTATCTTTCTTTTTCTTTTTTTTTATAGCAAGAATCTGTTCGAATGCTAATAGGGTGGAGGTATAAAACAAGAATAGCTGATATACCTGCAATAAAGGTTATACAGGTGCCCATGCGTGTATAACAGGTTGACAACAATCAAATACATGTAGAACACATTTACCAACACATGTAAGCAACAAATATCAAGGATTTCGAGATCCATATCTTTACAACAAGATTTACACCAACTGATTTGCATATATTTGTACAAATGCTAAGTAACCCTCAGGCCATAATACTGTATACGCCATATATTTCGCGAGTCTAACTTTTCGCGAATCGGGAATTCCTGACGATTTCGCGAGTGGTTAAATTTGCGATCATGGAGTCCTGTACTGAACGGAGAAGAGTACACGTATACGTCACATTCACATAGGGGATCAGAGTCAATATTTTCGCATGTCTTTAATTTCGTGAATAGCACCTGACTCGCGAAATTCGCGAAAATAAAAACCTTGCAAAATATTCAGCATATACAGTATATATACATCAGGAGCAATCATTGTCTTGCTCTTCATGAAAGTATTTTGATTGTACTTGCTAAAGAAAACCATGCCGAAAAGCTTCTCTAAAAACATTTCATAGTGTATTGTATACAAGGACTAACCTGCTGGTTGATGTAGAGAGACATGGCCTTCAAGTGCCGGGGTGATCTCCCTGTGGCGACAACGAAGAAGTCAACATATTGCTTCTGTTTGGGGATCTTGATGACACAAATGTCCTGGGCGTTTTCCGCCCGCAGCAAGGCAACCATGTCGTCAATGCTGAACACATACTTCTTTTCAGGGGTTTCTGTCAGTAAAATGAAATTAATAATAATAATAAAAATGATAATAAATCACACCTCATCAATCAACCTGAAGCACAATGCCTTGGATTGGTGGCACACATACAAAACTCATAGGAGTTCACAGAAAGAGAGAAACAAAGAGATCATATCTTTTCTTCTTTTTTTTTAGAAGACAAAATTGCATTGGTTTTGTTAACTTCATGAACAAAGTTAAGAGGACTATAAAATCAAAGCAGAGAAGGGTCACAATTCAAAAACTCTTTGTTCCCACATAGAGAGTGCAATTTCTTCTTACCCTCAGTAGATTTTGATCCATGTTGTCATATCTCTTTATATTCATTGCTCATGGCGAGTGCAGAAAATGCAGAAAAACATGCAGTGCCTTTAAATCTTTTAAGGAGTGCTCTGCAGATCCTAATGCATGGCATACTAGGCATGATTTTTTGTACTTATACAAGCAAATTACAATAAAGATTATATGGGGGCCTACACCGTAACTGAACATACCTTGTATAAAGTACTGTCAAAAATTAAAAGCAGAAGGAACACTGCATTTACTTGTCTTCAATAAAATGAGGGAAATAAAACATTTGATCAGGTCTATGCCCTGTCTACAATAGAATTCAAATTCTTGTGATTTCTGTTCTAGTACCGTAGTAGTAATTTATAAGGCCATTATACTTTACAAATTTAAAGGGCTCGTATAGTTTTGGCTGAGACCTAACTTCAAGTTTTTAACATTTTGGGGTGAGATAATGAGAAACTTCTTATGAAATATGAAAGAGCATGTAATTCCAAGAGGAATTCAACGTTTATTTGATGAAAACTAGTTATGAAACCGCCGAGATACCCAAAACAGAAGAATACTAATAAAATGTGGCACCCACATTTTATTATGATCCCTTTGTTTTACTTTGTTTTTGGAAGTCTCAGCCATTCCAAAACCGACTTTCATCAAATAAACGTTGAATTCCTCTTAGAATGGCATGCTCTGTACCATTTCAAAGTGGTTTCTTGGTATCTCATAAAAAGTTAAAAGCCAAATCCTCAGCTCCACCAATACTAAACCATCCCTTTTTAGCAGTGTCCTTCTCACCACTTTTGCTGATTGCCTGTAATGTGCTGTCACAGTCAACATCACCAGCAGCAATTTTAAACTCTAGATCTTCCATCCTTCCTTCTGTTGGTGATGACTCATCATTCCCCTCCTCTTTTGCCTCACATTTGTCAATTTGGGTTGAGTTTTGAGGTGGCACAGCTTCGACATGCTCATTGTCTGTTTCTACCGGTGTCTTTTCATCTCGCCCAAAGTCCGATGCCAGCTCTCGGAGAAGCGATTTCAGCTCAGGATCTTTCCCCAATATGGAGTCCGTTCTCTGGTCTGGATGAACCCACTCAACAACCTCTGGATTGCTGCTGCCATCATCATTTTGATTCTGATTGCAACCCGAGTCTTGCTTGTCTTCTTGGCAGGTGTACGCAATGGTTCTGATGCTTCTCACATTTAACGTTAACGCTGCTGTGCTTGCACATGATGACAGCAGGTTAGATGAAGTGCATGATGATACTGGTAACACTCTTCTGCAATCTACACTCATCCTACAGAGATTGGGATTTCGACATATTGTGGTCAATGATGTCTGACTGGAAAAAGTGGCAAGGTGGGAATTCGACTCAGCAAACTTTGGTGTGAAGTTATTCGCTAGAATGGTAGCAGTATCATGATGGTAAGCACGATTTCTGTCCATTCGAATTGAATACAGTTCAAAGTATTTCACATTTGGGTTCATGCTACATCCTGACAGACTTATTGTTCTACAAATTACAGTAGAATTACACTCGGTACTTCGTTCACGTTTGCAAGAAGGAGTTTTTACCACGTTGGAAGGACTGTCTCGTAAAAACGCCGCTGGCAATTTACTCCTGCTCTCACCAGCACAGGCAGCCAAAAGTCTGGGGTAGATAGCTGCTCCTCCCGTACACAGACCTTTCCCAGCATCGTGGAAACATCGGACATGTGCCCGTAATCTCCGCAAATACAAGCAGTTTCTCGTGTAGTTCGATACAAACAAATTCATAACGACGTCAATCAAGTTCCTCGACCTGGAATAAAGGAGAACGAAAGCCCAACTACGCCTCACTTATCCAAACTCATCAACGTTCTCATCCTTGACTCCAGTTGAGCCTTGAGGGCAATATCTCGTCGTCGCTTCAGTTTAGCACAGCAGCTACTCGCATACGCCATCATCGCCAGGGAGGTGGAATTCTTCCACCTCCCTGCTGCATACGCGCAGTGTATTGCGAGTGTACACATACTACTCACGACGTGCGACACGCGTGCGATGATGCGATGTATGGAACGCCGCCATATGCCACAGTCTCAGCATCATGCGCCTCGTTTACGACTTGACGAAGAACAAAAAGGAAAAAGAAAAATAACAACAGTGGGCAACGCGCGGAGTTAACCTCTAAACAGCCGTTTAAGTGAATTACGGATAAGTAAATTATTATGCTAGAAATTGTTCAAATAAACTTCATAAACTTCAACTTCAAACTTCATGCATCAGCTGAAATGCAGCCCTCGGTTTACTTTTTCCGTCTCTCTCCTCGTCTTTCTGCTCCCCCTCTTCCTCTTTCTCACTCCCTCATTCATGCTTTAATCAACTTACGTCTTGGTCCTAAAATCAAATTCAATTTTAAGAACGAAATATTTGTATATCCCTTTTTTTTAAAAGCTTTGCTCATTCATCATTATCATTCTTTCTTTGTACGTTTGGATCGCTCCATATCTCATATCTTATTTTTCATTTCATGTCTAAGTTGACTTATTTGATGTGGGAAATGAGCTAAATAAGCAGGTGAGGGTCAGATCCTTCAAAGTTATAATAATCATAAGAAACATGTGTACCGGTACACATTTTTAAAATCCATTTTCTTACCGCACATCGACAATAGTTACACTATCGCCATGCAAAACATAAAGAAGGTAACAAGTGTGAAGATGTATACTATTATATTCCTCAACTTCTTGCTAAAGGATTGGTCAAGAGCTGATCACGTGATAAAGCTTAGTTTTGCTCATCACATCACCTGAGAAGAAAAGTTCGTTACACTACACTCTATATGATGATAGTCATTTTGTTTCGCTGATCTCTTAATCCACACGTTCAGTCCTAACGCGTGATTTAACTTACAATTTTGAGTACGCGCAAAATAAAAGTGCGTTGCACTGTGGTCTATCATTTGACCTGGGTCAAGTGATAGACCACAGTGCAACGCACTTTTATTACGGTACCGCGGTCGGTGCGCGGAGCAAATTCATCGTTTCGTCATCTATATACGCGCATACGTCTAAGGTAAACAACGTAGCCTGAGCCCTAAGGACAGACCTAAAAGACAGCTTAGACTATTTCAGATGTGGATTAAAATGGGAATATCTATGACCCTAGATGTGGAATATAAAACAAATAATCAACTTTTGGTTTCAGGCAATGAGACAAACTATCACTTCCTCGGCGATCTGAATGTGTATGCCATCTTTCCTCAGCTGCGCTTCGGAAAGATAGCTATATCCAGATCGCCTCGGAAGTGATAGTTTGTCCCATCACCCTCACCAACGTTGATTATTTGCTTACTATACCAATATCCCACTGAACATATCTTCACTCAGAAAGAAAGAGAGAGGGGGAGGCCCGTATACGGAGAGAGAGAACAAAAAAAAAAAATACTCACTCTAGCTGGAGTATAACAATAAATGGTGACTTTTAAGATTGTGGGAGGGGTGCAGTAATGTAACTCAGCGACCCTGAAAACGTATGCTCAAAGTACAAATAAAGAGAACATTCTGAGACGCTACTGAATTCATTAGGGGGCCACGCTAACATGCTGACACGTGAAGAACTGTGTTTTTGTTTGTATACGATTCATGGACGGTGAGAGGTAGCATGGGTCTATGTATAGCTCGTGACGCTCACCCGTTTGCTCTTGACTGTTTTGTGCCGTCCCTCTGTCATATTTGCATGATTACTTCACTCGATGTTATCATACCGTTGTTCAAAATTTATTTGAAGCAAACATAACCACAAGTAAGATAACTATACATGATGCAAATTATAGCAGCAGCATGTAATGCCACGATCAATGCAGTTATTGTACTCTTCGTATTTATAAGATTCATTGCAATAATTCATTGTGATACAGACTATACAAGATCAATATGAAAACAATAAGGATGATCACGATTCAACAAAGAACGATGAAAACAGATGATGATAGTAACATAATGCAATGATGTACACCAATAGTAACCAGTTATATCAGTATCGTTATATCACTGATGTTGACAAGAGTAGGTGACGTCAGGAGATGTAGTTGGTGCAGCAGTATTAACAGAGACGTTAATGAGATGGCTATGAGCATCAGTATTAGTGAAAGCACAATGGGCGCCATCTGTTCAAAGAGCCGGGGCCGGATCGATCGTTCGAGGTTTGACGAATCAGATGAGTCAATGTGAGATCGCATGATTTCTATTGGTTACTACGCTTCCAACAGACAGTATATTTCATGTTGTAAATACGCTTATAATCAGAGTCTCGCTGGTCCCACTTCTTCATTTATATCTCATACATCTTGGCCAGCATCTTGGCTTGTATCCACTAAGCTCAAACGGAAGGTAAGAAAGAGAGTGGGACATTGATATATACTGCAATGTGATATTATTGTAGCTGTAGGTATTTCCACGGGATGGTATTAATGCAAAACGGTATAATTCCGGTTTTTACTAACTTGTCTATTAACTTATTTTTATCTATCTATTTATTTGTTTATTCATTCATTCATTCATCTATTTATCTATATATTTATCTACATATCTATCTATTATTGTTCTTCTTTTTTAAGTGAGGTGTAATATTTTGGTGACGAGGATTGCCTTTGTTATTTCTTTTCATTGGTGTGATGTTGACTTTCACTTTGTTTGTCCTTTCAACAGTCTGAATAATGACAAATTGAACACAGTCCGTGTATACCATGATTAGTTCAGTTCAGATTAGTTCAGTTTGACATTTATTTCCATCTATCCAATACAAATTGAAACAAAATACATAACACGATACAATTTATACACATTGTTTTTGTCATTTTGCAGCAAATATAAGGATCATGAGCTGAAAGATGCAAAAGTATTATCTGAGAAACAGGGTGCTAATAAAAGATGAAGAAGAAAGAGAGTGTTAAGTTGGTGATGTATGCTTATCTACTACTTGGGTTGGACAGGGGCTTTAGAATACTTATTACGTAATTGAGCGTTGCAATCACAATCATCACCAAGGAGAAGTCAGGAGTATAATCATCATTCTTATTTCATCAATAGTACCATAATTGTCATAATCAGGGTGATTATCATTGTAGCATTCCATTTAATCCCGACAGAATTATCCTCGTATGCTGCTTTAAAGTTTACATCTAAATGTTATCAGTTTTTCCGACTGCCTTTCAGGTCACAATGTTACTCTTATTATACCGATTTTATTCGTCACATTGTATTTTTGTGCCAATGTTTTATACTACTTGAGATCTCTTTGATTGATCCCTCTTCATATTTCTCTTGCCCTTTCTCTTAGAGGGATTGTATAGTACTGGTTGAAGTGAGAATTCAGCCTTGAACTGTTTGCAAGATAATTAGCAGTGCTTAGAAACCACTTTACGAAATGAGAAAGAGCATAATTATACACAATTGTATAAGAGGAATTCAAAATTCATTAAATGATGAAAATCGGTTAATGGCTGAGATATAATAAAAAAACAAAGTTGAAACAAAGCAATCCTAATCATAAGATGGGTCCCACTTTTTATTGGGATTGCCTTGTTTTAGGTTCCTCAGCCATTTTCAACACCAATTTTCATCAAATAAACTTTGAATTCCTCTTAGAATTGTATGCTCTTGCATATGAGGTTTCTCATTATTAAAAAAAAAAAATTATCAAAAAATGTTGGAAACTTGTAGCCCCATTTCAACCGAAACCGTAACATCCCTTTAATTTATCTTGTCTTTCTGTTTCCATCTTCTGTGCAAATCACGTATATCAAAGAGTTGTAAACTATGAACTTGCAGTGAAGCTATCTAATCGTACATCCAGTGACATCTGGGAACTGCTTTGGCATCTCCAACGACATGTAGTGGTTATGTTACTTCTTCGTAAGATAACTATTCGGTGTTATGGAACACTTAAGAATATTGCTTCACCAATCGATATCATTCTGTTGACAAGATGTTCAGTGAGTAGTAGTGTTTTATTTTAAATTTTTGGACGTTTTCGTATTTCATCTTTTGAAGGATAGGTAAGATCTTCACAGGCGCTATGGCGGGACGTGTTGCCTTCGCCTTGCTTGTTATCCTTCTCCCCGCTGGCCAAAGTTCTTCATCGACTGCGATATCTTCCACAGTCCTTCACAAAAGCGAGCTGTCCACGAACATAGAAAGCATGGACATGTATCCAAGCAACGATACAATCGAAAGAAATTATGGTAATTATGATGGCACAGCGGCATCCGATACCTCGCCAGAGTCCACTGGATGGAGCTGGACCGCCATGACGTGGTCGTGGTACACCGTGATACAATTGCTTTCCGTCATTCTCGGCATGGTAGGGAACCTTCTCGTCATCGTCGTCATCTTTGGACGTCGCTCGTCCACGCGCCAGCTCTCCTCGACGGATACCTTGGTTGGTAATCTTGCGATTGCTGATTTCCTGACATCAGTGTTCCTGATTCCGTACCCGACACCGGACCCGGTGCCGACGACGTGGGCGGGCTGGATTTACTGTAAACTACTTCTCCCCAACTTCTTCATGTTTTCGTCTATTACTGCCTCCATATATTTCCTAGTCGCCTTGTCCTTTGACCGATTTTTCGCGGTTTTATATCCACTACACTTCAAACATCATTTCAGCCGTAAGCGGATCGTCAGTGCGGTTGGATTAATTTGGGGAATGTCGCCGATAATATCATCAGCGGGATTTTTCACAAATTCTGTAGACGGGGAGGCAGGGACATGTGCCATCGAATTTGCTTCGCCGAACGCCAAACTGGTGTTGGGATTTTTCACGTTCAGCGTCCGCCTCGTCATCCCCACATGTTCCATGCTGGTCACACAAATTGCCGTGATCCGTGCTCTCCACCGCGAAGCTGCCATTTTCAAATCGACCAATCAGCAGCTGACAAATTCTAAACCTTCGTTTCACATAATTGCTCGTGATCGTACCATCAAGCTCGTGTTCACTATCGTCGTCACGTACATCGTCTGCTGGGCGCCGGATCAAGTTGTATTCCTGTTGTTTAACCTGGGAATCATCCCACTCTCCTATTTTTTCACACCGATGTACAGGGTTCTTTTCATCGTTGCCTTTTTCAACTCCTGTGCCAATCCCATCATTTACACTCTTCGGCATCCACAATTTCGGCAAGCAGTGAAAAGTTTATTCACCGGTGGCCATGCGAGGAAATCACCAATATTTGACGAAGTGATATCTCGTAGAGAGCCAACATCTCAACATGAGATTGTGGCCTAAGCAAAGCTTCATCGTAATTTGCGATGAAATATATGAACAATGAAGTATGCACATAGCTCGTTTATCCCAGCAGATTACGTTCACGTTAAAGCAGAGCCTACAATGGCATACACAGACACATATTCACGCATACACATGCACACGAACAAGGTTATCTGCAGTTTGAAATGCGGAGATGTTGTTACTAATTGATATGGTAAAACATACCTCTTCTAATAAAAGCTCTCGAATTTGAATCAACGATGGTGTAAAAAAAGGAGAAAAATATGGTGTTTTGTTAGGTTATTTGACATAAATTTTCATATCACGTTAGATGAATGTATTGGTCATTATAAAGTGGTTTCAGACAAATGCCGTTCATGTGAGTTGTTTCTATCATTATTACAGCCGGCAGAAACAGATTGTATATCTAACTCGAATGTATTAAAAGATGATTTGAAACAAATATTTAATGGAGTACAATTGTAAATGTCATTAGACATTCATAGGCCTCCATGCGTCTTAGAAAATAAAAAAAAAGTCGATATAAACCCATCCTTTGCAATGCTCTGTGTGCTGTTATCAAGACTATTTATGAAATACATGAAATTTCATCTCAGTGTGAGAGCTGTTTTGCATGAAGCAAAAACCAAAAACAAAAAAAATATGGTAGTAAAGGCCAGGAGGTGAAAAATAACTGGAATTCCTCAGTTTGATATGAAGAGAACTATTAGCATTTATAAATAGCTTTCAATTCGTACTCTCTTTGAACTCAAATTGCTCACATGTGCATGGTGTCTAGCTGTGTTCAGACGGAGGCAGTTTTGGTCGGAGTAACTTCGGAGGAAGGGTCGGAGGAAGCTTGGTCGGAGTAACTTCGGAGGATAGGTCGGAGTAGTGCCCGTCTGAACAAGGTCGTGGTAACTTCCTCCGATCGGAGGAACTTACCACGACCTCTTCCTCCGAACGAGATACTCCTGAGTTTTCTCAGGAGTTTCTCGCTACCACGACTAGCCGGTCGGAGTAAATTGCCCGTGCGGACAAGCCCTCGGAGTATCTTTGAACTTTTATACCTTACGACCTATAGGTAAAACTTCCTGGGTCAAATCGCAATGTCGACATTTTGCGACGACACGTGCGTGTGTAGTGCAATTCTAACCTAGTCGATCGCGACGAAGAAGCTAGCAATCATGCAGAAATTTCCATCAACAAGAATGGAGAAGACAAATGCCACTGGTAAAAAAGCACAATCGCATGGTCGATGTGCGCGGCGCTACCACTTCCGGAAGTTACACCGACCCTCGCACATAAATATTGGTCGGAGTTTCTTCCCAAGACCGTCGTGTGGACACAAGGGTCGTGGTAAGATATGCATGAATTTGAATTTGAATTGCCGTGCCATAAATTTTTACTCCGACTAGAAATACGCGTGAACATGGCTGATATTAGGAGTCATTATGATATACGCGTAGTATAACGTATAATGTATTTTTGAATGTCATAAACAATAATAACCTAAACATTCACTTTTGAGTAATTGATTGATTAGCATAAATTTTGTTACACGTGGCCGCTAAGGAAGCAGTGACTGCTGATTAGCAAGTAATGGGGATAGAAGACCTTGTCTTCCCTTCTGGAAAGAACATAGTGTGAACACATTGTGAACACATTGTGAAATCTCTGAACACTGTTAAATTCAAGCTTCATAGTGTGTGAACACAATGTGAGTTGTCAATTCACAGTGTGAAACAAAGCATCACTACGTGAACACTATAAGTAGGTGAAAACCACACCACAGTGTGATCATCTTCACCCTGTTAAATTCGAGCATTTTCACATAGTCGACTATGAAAACACTGTGAATACACTGTGGACACACTATGAACACACTGTGGGACACTGTGTTCATTCCAGTATTAAGTTGGGACGCAGACACCGCAGCCAGGGGACTTGAACCAGAGAGTGGGTGATTGATTTTCAGATCTGTGACCTTGTCCATTAAGCAACAAGAGCTCCATCCACTTTATAGAGAACGGGGTGACCCCACGAGGCCGACTGAAATACATTCTCATGGGTGCAAGTCACGAGTCCGATACCCACGAATCATACAGCCCATGAGACTAGACATAACAGCCCAAAAGTTATACACCCCACGAGTCATAGGAATCACGAGTTCGACATTGAATACAGGTTCATGAGTCATACAACCCACGAGTCATACAGCTCATGAGTTCGACACTATAGAAAAATAAGGGTCATGCACCGACACTCGGCAAATGAGGCCCATGAGTTCGACACTACGCAAAAACAACCTACCAGTTCGACATTACATAATGTGTCGGTCTCGTGAGCCTTGCTTGCTGTTTCTATTGTGACCGTGAAACCTCAAAACGAACATAAAGTTGCACACATTGATTTTGCGTGAGGACTGAAAATAAGTGAAATGGGTCAACCTAGCCGAACTTGACTTTTTCATATTTCCTGAAAGAGCGGGTCTTCTTTTACATTATGCTAAAATTTGGTATCATAAAACGGGCAGGAAAGTATGTTTTTTTTTAGCAGTTTATCTCGAACATTTTTGGTAGAATAGTGTGATTAGCTGTGTCTTTAGAATCCCTTTTTCATTTCTGAAAAACCTTGTCCACACTCTTCACTTTCAACTCTAATAACTTTTGAAAGAATAGTGCTACTGCTTTGAAAGTTGGCATTAATTATGGGCAGCACGTGTTAATGAGGCATGCTTGATTTCAGTTTAATTTGATAATCCCTTCATTGTTGTTACCCTGGTGGTTTACTTCCTGTTTTTGTTGTTGTTGTTTTTTTGTCCCATTCATCGCACAGCCAGCACGGTTTGGTAAAGATTAAGCTCTTGAATAGACACTGTACTTCAGAGCCTCTTTTCTCAGTTCACACTTCTCCTGAGTTTGTGCTTTCTTTCCAATATTTAGATAGGTTAGGAGAGTCCATTTGATTTGAGTTATACATCATTTTAAATCTTAAAGTCTGCTCTTTCAGAATCTATGGTCTTAACTAAAATTCATGTCTGGCGACTTTTTGTTTGTTTTGAGGTGCAGGGTCACTTATTGTCGGACCCACGGGCTTTATTTGCTTGAATAATGTCGAAGTCATTGGCAGTTTGACTCGTGGGCTGCATGATTCGTGGGTGTCGAACTCATGACGTGCACTCATAGAGAATACATTTCAGCAAGTTCCTGCAGCGTTATTATTGTGAATATGAAGATGTTGTTATCTGTGGCGGATTATATATTATTTTCATTATTTCTTATGATCAATTGACGTAATAATGGTCAAAATGATTCCTGCCAAGACATAACGCGTTCGTTATTATAGAGAAAATAATATTTACCATTAAAGATGGTACAGTGACAATAATGACAATATCAATAACGGTAATAATAATAACAACAAAAATGGTGATAATAATGAAAATAATAATGATTATAATAATGATAATAATAATTTAGAAAATAGGTGGTATTCATACTGCTTTTTACCACTCGGTCTGAGTACTCAAAGGGCATGAAAGGGTATACTATCATCAGATAATATACAGTTGAAATTATCTTGGATATATATGGATATTATGGATATGGATAATATATTGCTTTGTTCATACTGCTGTTTCTAATTACCATACGTTTGAACATTCATAGAATAAAAATAACTACAATCTGCAGAACATTGGTTCATACTGACCAGCTACTCAGTAACTGGTGCAACATCGTTTGAAAACAACGGTGTTTTCGAAATAAGATGGAATATATAATGTAAAATGACAAACTAATACATTTATTTAGATTCATTCTTGTTAATGATATACCATACGCTCTCCGGCAGGAAAGCAAATAATCAGAGTCGAGTGTATGGTATGATATTAGTTATTGGTATCATTAATTTCATTATTTATTTAGCACCCTTGATATTATACATTGTGGTGGATAGATGCCACTATAAGGCAGATCAAAAGCTGACTCTGGATCTATTCTAGACGAGGCAAAAAGAATATATGGCATTACTGAACTGGATCAGAACTGCAGGCTTCACTGCGTTGATTAATTATACACACCGTTACAGTCTACAACCGTTGGTACTAAGCAAAACATTACATGCATGGGTGACCTGCTAGTCAATGTATTCCATACATTTTTCTTTTCTGGGAACAATATGGCAACAGCGAGCAATCAGTAGCATAATATCCTAGATCTAATTTGCTAAATGCATATTGGAAGGTCAATACGGGCCCTCCGCAGCCAGGTTGTGTGCACAGGTGTCTATGAGGATGGCAATCGCACTCTCATCTATCAATCATGTGCGACGCTGGTATTGGTGATCTTCATCCCTTACAACCTGTTACTCAGAATCTATTGAGTCTATCTATCCCGGTGCTTGTCAACCTATCTCGAAGAAAAGCTTTGACAGTACAACAGATCAGCAATTGAGGAGTATCCTATCTAGACGCCTATCAGGAATTAGTATGATCATCTTCCATTCACTTTACTGTGGCAGCATCGTTGTTGTTATTACTATCCTGGTAGTTCCAGGTATAATCCAACTGTCTCAAGGTAGGCCAATGTCAGTTTCAGATTCATTTGTCAATATTTTCTTTATCAGAAATGTTTCTTTTGAATAATGCTGCACTTAGATAGCCTTTTAGCGCAGCTGTGACAGGCAAAACAAAACGTAAATATATCTTTAGTGTTTAATTGTTTGAAATGCGTCGTGTCTTTAAGATCTCAACCGATAATCTATATTAAAAGACCCTGGTGCAAAAACGTTCTTTTGTTTATTTGTTTGTTTGTTTGCCTGTTTGTTTTATGTCCGTATTCCGTTAAAATATGTAGTATACGAGAAAATACATATCTTGAAATATCAATAATTGGAGAATCGCCACCACTGGCCATATTTTCGAACACAGCCTATCTTCCCGGGAAGCTGCATTTTAACATACTTGGTATAGCATATAAAACCGACAAGTGCTCACAATGAAAACGTTTACAGATACTATACAAAGACAGATTTAATTAAACCCCTCAAAATGGGGAATGCCTTGGATGTCATACGGTGGTACATTATTGTGTATGACATTTATAATACAATCCTCAATATACACCTATCCAAAAACAGATACTCAGTAATAATATTCGAAAAGATCTTAAAGTTGGTTCATTATGAATTTCATCAGGTAATCAATAATGTTCCATATTCATGTAAAAAAAAAAAGGTCCTTTTGTAAGTTTTCGAATTTGGCTATGGTTAATGTAGATTTTGATTCGAACAAAGTGAAAAAAATCAAGTGAAAAAAAAAAAGTTTGTTTTTTTATTGTGCTTCCTTTCCACCGCCGCTGGTCTTGAATTATCCTTACGCTTATTCATTGCACATGAAATCCAATGATTTTCCATTAGAAATAAGTTTTGAAGGTATGGCTTCACTTTTTTTTTTTTTGTGGTCGTAGAGTTGCTTTGGTGAATGATGTATTATTACTCCAATGTCTCCACAACATGCACATAATGACGCAATAGCTACCCAACTTTTTTTGTATAACCTTTTAAAGGACAAGTTTACCTTCATAAACACAAGGATTGAGAGAATGCAACAATATTAGTAGAACACATCAGTGAAAGTTTGAGGAAAATTGGACAATCGATGCAAAAGTTATGAATTTTTAAAATTTTTGTGTTGGAACCGCTGGATGAGGAGACTACTACAGCTTGTGGGTCATATGCGTACAACAATATAAAGAAAATGTAAAAGAGAATTCAACATATTTTCACTTTTTTTCGCATAATAAAAGAGCTCTTGACTTGCCTCTTTCTAAAGGCAGGGGGAATAATATTGCCCATAACATTTGTCGGTAACGAGTCAGGGGAATGTGTACTTTTCTCAAAAGATGGAATTTTGTGAAATTCTCTTTATGTTTTCCTTATATTGTTGTACGCAAGTTATTCATACACTGCAGTAGTCTTCTCATCCAGCGGTTGCTGCACAAAAATTTTTAAAAATTCATAACTTTTGAACGGATTGTCTGATTTTCCTCAAACTTCCAATGATGTGTTCTGCTAATATTGCTACATTCTCTCAATCCTTATATTTATAAAGGTGAACTTGTCCTTTAATAAGATAGTGGTAGTGATCATTCCAGTTCATACTCCGAAGTCAGTGAAGAAGTCTGCTCTCAATTCGGTCTACTGCAGAATGTCAATACACAATAATATGCATTACGTCATGAGCAGGGTACACATGTAATGTTGGCAACAAATACAACATTAATGATTGTGACTATCCAGTACATTTACTGCTGCCTTAAAAGAACAAAAACAAAAACAAAACAAAAAAATATATATCACTTTGTTGGGGCTTTTTAATTAATCTCTGGGGCAGGATATTCAAACATTAATTCCACCTATCAAGCCTGGGGCTGGTTATCTTTTTGTCAGTATCATCGAGTACAAAACAAATATGTATATGACATTTGAATAATCAAACTACATGATAGTACAAATTGTCCTTTGGGCTGTTTAATAGAGAAGTATAACTTGTTATCTAAATTAAGGATGCAGTTGTTTGTCAAATGGGCATTTTAATAGAGGAGTATAACTTGTTTTATATATATGCTTACTTTTATCCCATTAAAACGAACACATGAGATTATAACATTGGACGACAGGGCGCTTATCATAATGTTTGGTATCGTTATACACCTATATACACGTAACAAACACTCAATAACGAGCACATAATGTTGCATTGTCCTAATATCATTATTATCATGATGATTGTTATCAGCATTGCACTGTTCTCATATCAAACTGGACAGATCCAGGAGTAGAAGGCCAATGTCGGTGACTATAGACAAAACAATTCACTTACCAACTTACAACAACAGAACTGTCTTCAGATCCTCCTATGTAAAGCGCACTACATAGTCATGTAGAACGAACACGGTTGTAACGAAATTTCGAATACAACGAAGTAAAATACATTGTTCATAATTATCAGCTAGATGTCTTCATACACTTTATTTGTTCGAATATAACTAAATTTCGATATATCGAAGAAAATGTTGGTCCTGAGGATTCTCTTGTGTTGTGTCTTTTGATAACAATTATTAGGTATATGAAAAGTTTGATGGCAAAACAGATTAATAAGCGCCATATTCAAACATTTTTGACTAAGTCCATAATTATAGGCAGAGCAAAATAAAACTTTCCAAATAATTCCTCACCTATTACATAACAAGGATTTCTTTAAAAGTTATGATTAGAATATTCCATATTTACTTATCCTTTTTCCTATTTTATTTAGTAGATTTGATCGCAAATATCTTAGTTTAAGAATTTAGAATGGACTCAAGTCGTTTGCGACAAAACTCTTCGTATGTACACAAGGGAAACGTGTGTGCTTTAGTTTGTCACTACATTTTTTTTCTGCTTTTCAATGAGGTCATGCCGTTTTTATTGACAGTAAGTTTTTATGGCTCGGTAAATTATTGTGTATTCCAGGGATTATAATAACAATACAGACATATTTTTCTGTTCATTCTATTTCAAGGGAACACATGCCCGTATGGATGGGAAGGGATTAACACGAGATGTTACAAATTCGTCGCGGGAGAAACGGAGATTTACTCAAGAGCACTTTCCCTGTGTACCAGGGAGGGAGGCCAGATCTTCGTACCCAATGATGATGCCGAGCTGGCTGCCTTAGATGTATCTGGTTTCCTGGCAACCACCTTGGATCCAGGCATCTGGGTCGGGTGTTCGGACCAAATCTACGACGGGCGGTACGAATGTGAGGACGGGACTACGCTTGGTGGTAGCATCGGTAATGGTAAGTGTCAAAATACTCTTTCTTTTCATTCTTCGATATTATCTCTCTTTTCTTTCTTTCTTTTTTCTCTCTTCAAGTAGGCCTATACTCTCTTCCGCTGTCATTATTGCTCCTTTTTCTATATATTTGTCTCTCTATTTCTATCTCTTTTTACCTTTCTTCTTTTTCCATGTCTGTTTGCACATTTTATCCCTTCATTTTCAGCTGCAAACGTTGCTTGTCCCGATGTACTTTCTTTCATTTTATGTATATGTACATGTACATGTACATGTACATGTATATGTATATGTATATGAATATATATATATACATATATATATATATATATATATATATATTCCCTCTCTTTTCTAGTTCACCTTTATGCACATCACATAAGAAAAGCAATGACAAGAAAACTTTTGATACAATGTCCTACATTCACCGACTTATCGATTCGGAGTGAAAATAGAGTGCAATAAAACCGTACGAAAGCGACACAAAAATAAACTCACTTTTGGTACATTTTTAAGCATAACTTCATTGCATGAATTCAAACAACACAAAGTAGTACTTACTCTAATCCAAACAGTATACATTTTTTTTTGATAGGTCACTTTACTCGATACATATGTCCATAGTTTGCGAAAGCTCCATTTAGATTTTCAAGTACTAATGGAATTGCTAGGAGAAGAAGGTTTAAGGTCTATTGATTGCTCTGTACAATGCAAATCAAAACAAATCAAAAAGAGAGCCGCACTGAGTGCAGGGAAGAGGGGGTTTTATTATAGCATTGAAAGTGAGGCGAAAGAAGTAAAAATCGATAATTTCCGTGACTTTCGCCTGCCATTGATTATTTAATGGGTGATTTTTCAAAAGGATACCTTGATATTCTCTCTTTGGATTCACTGAAGTAACAAAGGAAAGTGAATAAATGAAAAATCTCTCTTTTAGTCTGGTAATTCTTGTGGATTTCAGTAATTGCAACGATCTTTATCAAAACTGTTTTCAATTCAACGTCGAAAAAAATAAAAACCACAAATACCAGAAATCTTAGATACTATTAATACATCCTGACAGCAGTCAATAGTTAAAAACTACTAGTTTGGTCATTATGGCTGCACCAAGAAAACGAATTACTGAAGTAATAAAAAAATAGCAGTTTTATGGGAAAACTATACTCATAGTTGTACATTTGTTGTATAGTTTTCTGATTTGCTTTGCCATTTTTTTTTCTCATTCTGCTTGATAAGCATGATAAGAGCATTACCAAGATAAAAGTGTGAAAAGAAAAGAGCAAGTATATCACCATTTAGTATGAGAAAGAAAAAGTTATACGGCTTTTAGATATTGAGATCTCCATTGAAGATGCTATGATGACAACGGCCCCCAAAATATGTTTCTTTTCGTTTCGTTTCATTTATTTATTTCCATTTAAAAAAAAATACAAGTACAATGCATACAATACACTTTTAATAATCATCTCTTTCTTACAATCTGAAATTACGCCTTTGATTAAAGTCGATGTGAAATGTGTAGAGAACTTGAAAAAAAAAAGGCTCAGAGGCCGACGTCGATGTTTCCCATTAAAACACTCCTATTTACGCGCAAAGGGAAGCAATGAGATTAATCACTTTTGAGTGCTTTATCAAAATCAGGATACAATGTGTATCTCTCTTTCCCTCTACTTTCTTGTATCTGTTTAATGTAAATGATTAATTTGTGTATTCTTTTGTTTCGTTTGAACATTTACATCAAGGGCACGCAAATTCAGCTTCTGGGCTGCTATGTACTTTCCTTTTGATGAAATAAACCACTGTCTACAAGTTGTATCTATCTATCTGTCTATCTATCTATCTACAACGTATCTATCTATCTATCTATCTATCTATCTATCTCTATGCCACGTATGCGAAGAGTTTTATCGCAGAACAAGCTAACTCCATTCTTCTGAAATTTTAATCTCAGAAGAACTTCTCCTGTAACTCTACACTTAAGTTGAGATATTTGCGATTAAAGCTTTTGTTATTTTGTATGTGCGTGTGTATATGACTAATGTGTGCAACACACATTACAGAGTACAAACTGAAACATGTGCTGTCATAACGTGTGTTATCTACTGTATATATAAGTTGTTATTTTCGCGAGGGTTTAAATTTCGCGAATTTCGGGGATGATGCAATTGGATCGCAAATTTAACAACGCGCAAAAATGTCTTGATGGCCTTGGATGATAGTGCATTATGCTACATTAGCGTCGGCGTCAATCGCGAAAATGTGATTATGACCTCCTAGTTATCTGTAGGGCCTACGCGAAAATAACAGCGTATACAGTATTGAACTTTCTCTGATGTCTGATGATGTAGTGTTTCCCTGCTCTCAAAAGGGTTTTAGTATATGGATCCCAATGCAGGGTGTACAGACGGGTCCAGCCAAATCATGTAGATATCACAGATTCAGACTATTATATCCAGTAAAAAAAAATTACTCATGTCAAGATGACTCAGCATACTTGGTCTTTCAATGCGAAAACTGCCAAGTCCTATACTCTTGACATGTCTGGTACAGGCAATGTTTTTGTTCGTTTTTTTCCCCACGCACTTCAACATCT
Organism: Diadema setosum; assembly: GCF_964275005.1. Taxonomy (NCBI): domain Eukaryota; kingdom Metazoa; phylum Echinodermata; class Echinoidea; order Diadematoida; family Diadematidae; genus Diadema; species Diadema setosum. The sequence continues at coordinate 2,550,194 of NC_092706.1, read as the reverse complement.
CTGGAGAATCTGCGAGAGTGTGTATTGCAGACAATGCTATATTTACAGGTGTATATCAATTCTGACTCGTACTTTTGTTGGAAGTGTCACAGAAACGTGTTGGGGCAACGTCATCCATAATGATTATATCAACAAATCATGTGCATCAGTTGGAAGGGGCGAACTCATCGTTGCGATATAATGGGATAATACATGAGCGTTGTAGTGCTACAAATTTAGATAAGAAGTGAAAAGTTTTCTTTTACCTTAATCAAGTCTTTTTTCCAGTCGTTTAACCACATACTCCTAGTAAAGAATTTTGCAACTCTGCTTGAACCTGACCCTTTCGAAGTTGCAAATCTTCCTCGGTAGTGTTTTCTATACACAGAGACTACAACATTAGGACATTTTTCATAGGTCCGGCAGAGATGCCTCCAACTGAATACAACCTTAATGGATCATTAATACATAGAGGCATCCAAAAGTTCAAAAATAATATCAAATAATGTGTCAAATAGATGTGTATATAAAATAAATCAACAGGTCTTCATTCATTCATTCATTCATTCAAATATTTTCCACCTCCAACAAAAATATGTAATCATGAATTTTGTGCAGAAGATAAATGCGTATGATTGACATCACAATATACAATATGAAATGAAAATTATAAATTTATAATTATGCAATTAACAAGAAAGGTGAAGAACCCCCACCCCCTCCCCGCCCCCTAAAAAAAGTGCGAATATGAAAATGCTGTACATGTTCTCGCTAATTTGAAGCGTGCTGGTTTAAATGTGTTTCTGTGCTCACAGATTGGTGGATGTCGGCACCATCAAGTGACAGCAATGAGTGTTTGATGTTACGGGAAAGAGATCCCGTGGTGAACACATCATCTGCAGGTATCAATGAAGTCTCCTGTCATTGGAATCTGTCCGTACTCTGCGAACGTAAGTGACCAATGCTTTATCTTTTTATGTTGTCGCTGCTGTTGATGATGATTTTTATTGGCGCTTTTCAATCTGTCAGATTATCTGTGCCATATCATTTCATTATTTTGGCAGTGTATTAGTCTTCGGATTATAGTTCTTCTGACAACACTAATTACAATCTTTAGAATCAATCACAGCGATTTGAATGGGGAGGTTTAGCAGATATGGAACATCTTCAGATAAATGCGAAATCGTTTATTTATCTTTTTTCAATTCCAGGGGGAGAAGCTCTCATACCTCCCGCAGTTTACGCAGGAGGAGACTCCAGCCATAGCAGTGTTGGGACCACTTATGCGACTGAAATTCTTAGTGAAAGGAGTCGTAGCGGCGACGACGTCGGGACCCCCTGGCTTGACAGCGGCGATGATTCCGGTGATGCGTTCATGGGTAGTGGCAGTGGAGAGGGTAGCGGTAGCTCGATTGATAGCGGTGGATGGGATTCAGATTATTGGTGGTCTGGAAGCGGTGAAAGTGGAAGCGGAGAGGATACATTTCTGACCACACCCATCGTTAGTTTCTCCAACTTTACCCCGGAGGAGCGTCGGTCAAAGTTGTTTCGCGTAGCCGGATCCACCAATAGGACGCTGACGTCAAACCACTGTTCGTTAAACCAACCATACACGTCACTCCCAGATGTATCTCTGCTGGCATGTTTCATGGTGTGTTTCCATGACGACAGCTGCCAGTCTCTCACATTTGTCGCCGGGATCTGTCACTTGAGTCCTGACACCAGGGCAGATGCAACTCCCACGCTCTCAGCAGATTCTCTGGGATGCAACTATTATGTACGTGTTCCGTAGATCTACATTCATTGTGCGTTACATCAATAGACTTCACGATATTTGTCACTGATATGGCCCCCTCCATCATGAGTTCTATGTCAGCACCAAATATTTATGTATAAAAGCATAATTTATGTATATATACATGTATATATATATATATATATATATATAGAATAATATGTGTGTGTTTGTATATATATACATACATATACATACATAATTATATACACGTACATTCATACATAATATACATACATACCGTATTATACTTACGCCTTCTTTTATACTAGTAGCATATACTCCAGGTAATCATATTCATGAAATCATGTAATAAGATATTTCTGTACATCTGCAGGGTGTCATGTACACGTATCAAATAGTTAAACGTACATGCAAGTTCTCATGCTTTTGGAATAACTAAAATTTAGTCCTTTTTCTTTAATGTATCCATGGTCCATTGTTGAAATGTTTAAATTGTGGAAATGTTTAAATTCCCACCAGCTGGGCGAGTATGACTGACAAAAATTAAAAGCATCGAGAAAGGAGCAGTTTAAAGCAAAATTAACAACCTTTTATAGGGGAGATCAGGGCCCCGTTTCATAAAACTTGTTATCAATAGCAAGTTACTATAGTTCTTATAAGCTATAGCGAAATCCTTGCACCTGATTGGCTGAGAGCAAATTTGTCATAGAAATGTGGCAGTTGTCACTAATATAGTAACAAGTTTCATGAAACGGGACCCAGGTGTTGTTACAAATCTACTTTTTGAGTTCTATTAAATAAACAAACACATTCATTTCATTTTCTCTATGAGAATAAATGTTACTTTCTATCAGTTGGAAGCAGCAAAACGCCTTGGTACTTGGTAGCTACTAGTAAGCAAACGCATGAACTGCTAATAAATGCGGAATCAATACACATGAAATTTGTAATAACTTCACCCAATGTTTGGGCAAGTTTTGACAGCACATGGTGTACTTTGTTACACTTTAGAAAGCATGCATAAATCGAGTAAAAGCAGATCTAACGAGGAATGATATATTATATTAACTAATTATCAAGTATTGTATTGTATTGTGTTATTGTTGTTGTAGTCGTTATGTTTTTCGTGGCCGATTGCATATCTTTTTCCATTCAATTTTCCTGGCACACCTGGCCCCATAGTGTCTGTGCCACAAATGTGATATGTTATATAGTTTATACGATTGCATCCTAAAATCCTAGTAAGTATTGTTCATAGTATCAACATCATTATATCAATTAGTAAAATGTACAATAGTATATAGAAGAATTGAAATGAATATGTCTATTTGGTATAACAAATTGGTGCTGTTGTTGTTTTGTTCCAGTGTTCCACGTTTCACAAGCGTGGCTTTTTTAGTGGAACACTGTTTTCCATCATTGTGATTATTTACTTTTTTTGTTGCCATGACAAAGTGCATTGTTTCTTTTTACGACACCATTCGTGTATAATATACTTTATATTGTATTGAAAAAAAAATCCTTTATCGGACGAGTGTAAGAGAAATGAAAAAAAAAATTGTATCACTTTGGTTTATGTCAACTTTTTCTTTTCTTTCTTTGTGATGATGGAAATAAATAAACTATTGAATTGAATTGAATTGAAAGTATAATACCTGTGTGCATGTGAATGTTCGTGTATACGTATGTTTGTTTGTTTGTTTGTGTGTGTGTGTGTGTGTGTGTGTGTGCGGAGTGTGCATGGACTGTCTTGTGCACTTTTATTTACTCTTATGGGATGATATGCATTAAAATAATATATAGACGGATATCACCTAGATTTACATCAACAGTATTGATCATAAATGCATTGGATAAATCTAATTTTGTTTACTGTTTACCACAGTGCAAGCTTACTTTTCATTGAAATATAAATGTAATGAAGTACCGAACAGCGATAAATAAATCATGCGACAGGATTGTCTCGTGAAAACAGCGGTGGCGATTGGCCCCTACTCTCACCAGCACAGGCAGCCGAAAGTCTGGTGTAGATAAGGTGATCCTCCTGTACATAGACCTTTCCCAGCATCGTGGAAACATCGGACATAATATGCCCGTAATCTTGGCAAACACGAGCAGTTTCTCGATACAAGCAAATTCATAACGACGTCAGTCAAGTTCCTGGACCTGGGATAAAAGAGAACAAAAGCCAAACCACGCCTCGGTTATCCAAACTTATCAACGTTCTCATGGATTGAGGGCAATGCTCGTCGAGGGTCGCTTTAGTTTAGTATAACAGCAGCCTAGTCGCTCTTTGCAGGGTGGTGCTAGAGAAGGAGAGACAACTACTGCTCTTCTGTAAAGTCATGCGCGGCACCGCCGAGAAGTTATGCGTTCAACTATAGGTGTTGCCCATCCATGCGCTTTGAGAAAAGAGAGCATCAATAATCGGGAGTAGCGCCCTCACATCTAGAAATACTTGCCCCTAATTCGCTCTCTCTTTCAATGTGATGGCAACAATGGATTTGTGTACCTTGAATTGGAGCAGCGAATCAAAATGCAGTGTAAAACTGGCAATTTTAACAGCAAATAGTTCAAAAGCACGCTGGAACACATAGCAGAGTACTTTATTTGAAAGATCAAAAATATCCCAAATTAAAAGATAGAAAACTAACATGCGGAAATATGCGCATTATAGAAAAATATTAGGTTTTTATGAGGGCCTAATTTTCATTTCATTACGATTTGCGCATTACGAAGAAACTAGAAATACATGTTTATAAATTGAATTCTTTCCTAAATTATTCTAAATCAATTCGAGTATTTCATTTAAAATTTTACGGTGAAATAAAGCTTGTAATTCAACGAAATGTGAAATGCGTTCTTCGTCTCCGGACTTCGTCTTGCAACTAGAGCGGTGGCGAGCATGACTTAAAAGCATAGTGGAATGCTAGACATTGCATTGTAACGCCTTGAACCCAGACATGTGTTTGCATGAATTACGAAGAGTGCCACTCCATCTCTGTAAACACCTCCCTGCTCTTTGCTAGTCGTACAGTGCGAGTGTACACGACACGCGTCAAGATGCCATGCCATGTATGGAACGCCATGCCACCGCCGCATGCGCCTCGTTTTCTTGATGAAGAACAAGAAGGAAAAAGAAAAGTAACAACACTGGGCAACGCGCGGCGTTAAAGGGATGATACAGTATTGGTGGAGATGAGAATTGGGCTTTTAACTTTTTGCGAGATACCAAGAAAACACTTATGAAATAGTACAGAGCATACCATTTTAAGAGGAATTAAAAGTTTATTTGATGAAAATCGGGTCTGGAATGACTGACACATCCAAAAACAAAGTAAAACAAAGCGATCGTATGTGGGTCCCACACTTTATTAGAATCGCTCTGTTTTGGATATTTCAGCCATTTCAAAACCAATTTTCATCAAATAAACGTTGAATTCCTCATGGAATTACATGCTCTTTCATATATTTTATAAGATGCTTCTCATTATCTCTCACACACACACACACACACACACACACACAAAATGTTAGAAACCTGAAATTAGGTCTGAACCAAAAACTATACGATCCCTTTAAAGGTAGGGGATACCTTTTACAGACCTCCCAAAATGCAGCAAAACATTAAATATGAGCCTCAGGGGACTTGTTAGACCACTGCTGAGAAATTTGGAAGTCATCAGTTACCTACAATTTGAATAATGCACAAAACTCAACTACTCAGTAGTTCTGTGTGTCAGCCACACTAAAGCCTTTTTGTTGCAGTCTTCTGTATTTTCTTTTATCTATAAACACAAATCTAAAAGTATAAGAGCTGATGTAATAACATATAGAGTGTGTGGCAAGAATGTATAATAGAAATGTTTGTAAGTTTTGATGAACTTTCTTCACAAAATATACATGATGGACACACATGCAGTGCATGGGTCTGCAAAGGTAGCCTAGTAATGTACTGGAATTTACGGTGAGCCCCGAAAAAAATTCAATTCAAAATCTAACGGTCAATAAAAATGTACTAAATGTTACCTTCCACTTTCAATACTTTATGGGAGTTTCTAAACTGATACTCTCTTCAACATACCACTGTATTTATACAACTCTTCATTTAAGGTATGCAAATGGGATTCCCTACCTTTAACCTCTAAACAGCTATTTCAGTGAATAACAGATAAGTTAATGTATGCATCAGCTGAAATGCAGCACTCGGTTTACTTTTTTTTTCCTTCTCTCTCCTCGTCTTTCTTCTCTCCCTCTCCCGATTTCTCATTCCCTCATTCATGCTTTAATCAACTTATATCTTGGTCCTGAAATCAAAATTCAATTTGAAAAACGAAATGTTTCCTTTTCTTAAAAGATTTACTCTCTCATCATTACCATTCTTTCTGTGTTTGTTTGGGTCGTTCCATACCTCATATCTTATTTTCCATTTCATGTTTAAGTTGACTTATTTGATGTGGAAAATAAGATAAATGAGCAGGTGAGAGTCAGATCCTTCAAAGTTACATGATAATTACAAGAAACCTGTGTGCACATCTTTATCAATTTTCTTACCACACATCGACAATAGTTTCATTATAGCCATGCAAAACATATTAGGTGGCAAATGTGAAGATGTCATGCATACTGTAATATACAGTACACCAATATCAAATTGAAGAAATCTCCACTGGTAAAGAAAGAGTGAGGGGGAAGCAGAATATATATATATATATATATATATATATATATATATATATATATATATATATATATATATATATATTATACATATATATATATATATATATATATATATATGTATATATATCAATAATAAAGTCACAACAGAGGAATGCAGGGAATGCATTAATAGCCAATCTTGATTTAATGAATAATTCTTTATTGATCCTTTATTATTGCTATTTCTAGTACTGCCAATACGCGGAACAACTACAATATATATATATATATATATATATATATATATATATATACACACTCAGCAAAAAAAAGTATGTTCCCCCCTAACATTTTTGGATATATCTCAAAAAGTATTTTACGGATGTTCATAATTCGAACGGGATTTGATAGGGAATTTCATTACTCATAACATGAATGGCATATCATTGCCACCAGATATCATTATTGGTGAAAAAAAAAATCGCATTTTATGTCAAAATGCATGGGAAAAAAAGTTGCACTTTAGGCCATAGAGAGCATATTGTATACATTTCCTATGTAAGTTATCAAATGATCTTTTTAAATTGTGTAATTCTCAGGAATTTCTTCAGGTACAATGTGCTTCCCTATTAAAGAGATGTTATGCATACTTTTTGAACAATAGGCCTTCTCAATATGAAAATATTGGTAGAAGCCATGTGATTTGTAATTCCAATTCAGGTTGATCACATTAATGTACCTGTGGGCATTTTGCATCATGCCCTCAAGTTGTAGATCAGTTTGCTGAGGGAAATGGCATCGAGCGTATGGAGTGGCCTGCAAGATCCCCTGACTGTAATCCGGTAGAGAATCTTTGGGATATCATTACGTGGAAAGCGAGCAAGAAGTTGAAAGATGACACTTCACTGCAAGAATTTCAGCGCATCTTGCAGAGAGCGTGATGGGCCAACATTGAGCAGCGCCAAGTACAAACTTTAGTTAACAGTATTAGGAGGAGACGGCGGCTGGTCATTGCGGGTGGTGGACATATCAATTATCAAATACTTCACTATATGCTCATGAAAAGAAAGAGATAGAGAAATATGCAATAACCCATGCTTAAATGTTCAGAATCATGAGTGATTGTTTGATTATTTGTGTAAAAGTCATTGCAAATCACTAAAGTGCAACTTTTGTTTCCATGCATTTTGACATAAAATGCATTTTTCACACCAATAATGATATCTGGTGGCAATGATTTTCCACTCATGTTATGAGTAATAAAATTCTTTATCTATTTCCGTTTGAATTATGAAAATCGGTTGAATACTTTTTGAAATATATCCACAAATGCTAGGGGGGAACTTACTTTTTTTGCTGAGTGTATATATATATATATATATATATATATATATATATATATATTGTGTGTGTGTATGTGTGGGTGTGTGTGTGTGTGTGTGCGTGTGTGTGTGTGTGTGTGTAAGGGCGCCTCCCCTTTACGTAATGGGGAGAGGGAACGATTTTCTTTGCCTCAAATCATTCTAGGTGGAGTCAAATACATGCAAAAATGGTGAGGGTACAGTCACTAAAACTCAACGACCCTTAAAACATCAGCTTAAAGTACAATTAAAGAGAACATTCTGAGACGCGATTACAGCACTTACAGTCCTTCTGTAAGATGACACAAAACTACTCAAAAAGATCAGGAGACCATTGCATAAATTATAAAACTTTGTTTTCGGTTCTACGATTCGTGGGCGGTAAGACTCGTGCATGGGTGTTATTGCTCGTGACGTTCACCCATTGCTCTTGGCTGTCCCTTATACATGATTATCTCACTCAGTGGGAGATTATCTCATCTCATTGTTATCATACCGTCGTTCAATATTCATTTGAAGCAAACATAATCAGAAGTAAGATGACTTTATCTATGATGATAATTATAGCAGCAGCATCATTTCCACGAACTATGCAGTTATGGCACTCTTCCTATTTACAAGAATCATTAGGATTCATTGTGAAAAAAACAAACAAACTACGAGATCATTATAAAATCAATGATAAGGATGGTCATGATTACAACCAAGAACAATGAAAACAGATGATGATGATATAAGTACACCAACAGTTTATACCAGTGTCGTTATATATCACTGATGTTGATTAGAGCCGATGACGTCAGCATCAGATGTAGTTGGCTCAGCGGTTATTAACAGAGATGTTTCTTATCCAGACATGCCAGACGGCTCTGAGCAGTATTAAAAGCACAATGGGCGCCATCTGTTCAACGAGCCGGGGACCAGTCCGAGGTTCGACGAATCAGGTGAGTCAATGTGAGATCGCATTATTTCTATTGGTTACCATGCTGCCAACAGAAAACATGTCGTAAATACGCTTATAATCAGAGTCTCGCTGGTCCCCGTTCTTCATTTTCTCATACATCTTGGCTCGTCTCCACTAAGCTCAAACGGCAGGTAAGAAAGAGACATTTGACATACTGTAATGTGATATTAGCTGTAGGTATTTCCACGTGATGGAATTGATTCAAAGCGTTCTTCCAGTTTAGATTTTTATCTATTTATTCATTCATTTATTTATGTGTCTATCTATTTATTTGTTTATTCATCCTTCTATATATCTGTCTATTGAATGTTATTATTATTATTCATTACTACTATTACTACTACTACTACTACTACTACTACTACTACTACTACTACTACCACTACTACTACTACTACTACTACTATTATCATCATTATCATCATTATTCACCGAGGTTCTTATTTTGGTTACAAGGTTTACCATTATTTATTCATCTGTTCATTGGTGTGGATGTGATGTTGGTGAATTTCACTTTGTTGATTCTTTCAACAGTCTGAATAATGACAAATTGAACACAGTCCGTGTATACCATGATCAGTTCAGTTCAGATTAGTTCAGTTTGACATTTATTTCCATCTATCCAACAAAAATTGACACAAAATACATAACACGATACAATTTATACACATTGTTTTTGTCATTTTGCAGCAAATATAAGGATCATGAGCTGAAAGATGCAAAAGTATTATCTGAGAAACAGGGTGCTAATAAAAGATGAAGAAGAAAGAGAGTGTTAAGTTGGTGATGTATGCTTATCTACTACTTGGGTTGGACAGGGGCTTTAGAATACTTATTACGTAATTGAGCGTTGCAATCACAATCATCACCAAGGAGAAGTCAGGAGTATAATCATTATTCTCATTTCATCAATAGTGCCATAATTGTCATAATCAGGGTGATTATCATTGTAGCATTCCATTTAATCCCGACAGAATTATCCTCGTATGCTGCTTTAAAGTTTACATCTAAATGTTATCAGTCTTTCCGACTGTCTTTCAGGTCACAATGTTACTCTCATTATACCGATTTTATTCGTCACATTGCATTTTTGTGCCATTGTTTTATACTACTTGAAATCTCTTTAATTGATCCCTCTTCATATTTCTCTTGCCCTTTCTCCTAAAGGGATTGTATAGTATTGGTTGAGGTGAGAATTCAGCCTTGAACTTTTTGCAAGATAATTAGCAGTGCTTAGAAACCACTTTATGAAATGAGAAAGAGCATAATTATACACAATTGTATAAGAGGAATTCAAAATTCATTAAATGATGAAAAATCGGTTATGAAATGGCTGAGATATAATAAAAAAAAAAGTTGAAACAAAGCGATCCTAATCATAAGATGGGTCCCACTTTTTATTGGGATTGCCTTGTTTTAGGTTCCTCAGCCATTTTCAACACCAAATTTCATCAAATAAACTTTTAATTCCTCTTAGAATTGTATGCTCTTGCATATGAGGTTTCTCATTATCAAAAAAATTTTCATCAAAAAATTTTGGAAACGTGTAGCCCCAATTCAACCGAAACCGTACCATCCCTTTAATCTATCTGGTCTTTCTGTTTCCATCTTGTGTGCAAACCACGTATTTCAAAGAGTTATAAACTATGAACTTGCAGTGAAGCTATCTAAAAGTACATCCCGCAGTGACATCTGGAAACTGCTTTAGCATCATAACGACACGTAGTGATTATGCTACATTCTTTGTTGTGCATGGAACATCAAGGGATAATATTGCTTCACCAATCGAAATCTAACTGTTAACGAGATGGTCAGTGAATAGTAGTGTTTTATGTTGAATTTTGGACGTCTTCGTATTTCATCTTTATAGGATAGGCAAGATCCTCACAGACGCTATGGCGGGACGTGTTGCCTTCGTCTGGCTTGTTATCCTCCTCCCCACTGGCCAAAGTTCTCCATCGACTTCGATATCGTCCACAGTCCTTCACACAAGCGAGCTGTCCACGAAGATAGAAAGCATGGACATGTATCCAAGCAACGATGTAATCGAAAGAAACGATGACGATTATGATGGAACAGTGACGACCGATACCTCGGCCGAGTCCACTAGATGGAGCTGGACCGCCATGACGTGGTCGTGGTACACCGTGTTGCAATCGCTTTCCGTCATTCTCGGCATGGTGGGAAACTTACTCGTAATCGTCGTCATCTTTGGACGTCGCTCGTCCACGCGCCAGCTCTCGTCAACAGATATCCTGGTTGGTAATCTTGCGATTGCTGATTTTCTGACATCAGTGTTCCTGATTCCGTACCCGCCACCTGACCTGGTGACGATGACGTGGGCGGGCTGGATTTACTGTAAACTATTCTTTGCCAACTTTTTTATGTGGACGTTTATTACTGCCTCCATATATTTCCTCGTAGCTTTGTCCTTTGACCGATTTTTCGCCGTCTTATATCCAATACATTTCAAACATCACTTCAGCTTTAAGCGGGTCATCATGGCGGTTTTATCTATATGGTGCATTTCGCCGTTGATATCGTCAATGGGATTTTTCACAAATTCTGTGGACGGGAAGTCAGGAACGTGTGCCATCAAATTTGTGTCATCGGAAGCGAAACTGCTGTTGGGATTTTTCACTTTCAGCGTCCGCCTCGTCATCCCCACATGTTCTATGCTGGTCACACAAATTGCCGTGATCCGTGCTCTTCACCGCGATGCTGCTATTTTCAAATCTACCAATCAGCAGCTGGCAAATTCTAAACCTTCGTTTCACATAATTGCTCGTGATCGTACCATCAGGCTCGTGTTCACTATCGTCGTCACGTACATCGTCTGCTGGGCACCGGACCAAGTTGTATTCCTGTTGTTTAATCTGGGAATCATCCCACTCTCCTATTTTTTCACACCGATTCACAGGGTTCTTTTCATCGTTGCCTTTTTCAACTCCTGTGCCAATCCCATCATTTACACTCTTCGGCATCCACAATTTCGGAAAGCTGTGAAAAGTTTCTTCCTTGGTGGCCAAGCGAGGAAATCGCCAATATTCGATGAAATGATATCTCGTAGAGAGCCAACATCTCAACATGAGATTGTGGCCTAAACAAAGATTCATCATAATTTGAAAAAAAAAAGACAAAAAGTTTTTGAACAAAGAAGTATGCATCTTGCAACTGATTGACAAATTACCCTGCATTGACGTAGATAAGCACTGAATTGATCAGTGTTTAGTAGTAGCCATGATAAAAAAATCATGGGCATACATACTCGAGCGGGATAGCTCGCACAATAAAGCAGATTACGTTAAAAAACAATAAACAAGCACAAAGTTATACAAATACACACACACACACACACACACACACGCACATAAGCACAGCGCACACACGCACACACACAAAATCATCTGCAGTGTAAAATACCAAGCTGACTGTTACTAATTGATATGGTGAAATATACCTAATGAAAACGCATATTGGTATCAACGATAACGTCAAAGATAACATTATTGCCCAGCTATTAAAACAACGAAGCTAAAATATTGTTTTCGTGAGCTTGTTTGGACATATTGTTATAACGCGAGATGAATTTACTGATAATTGTGAAATGGCTACAGACGAAAGCTGTTCCTGTGAGTCGTTCCTACCATTATCATGATGGCAGAAGAAGACTTTAAATCTAATTTGAATTTATTAACAGATGATTTGAAACAAATATTGAATGGAGTATAATTGCAAATGTCATTAGACATGTAGGCCTCCATGAGTCTTAGAAAATAAAAGAATAAACCCATCCTTTGCAATGCTCTATGTGCTGTTATCAAGACTATTCATGAAATACATGAAATTTCATCTCAGTGTGAGAGCTGTTTTGCATAAAGTAGAAATAAAACAGAAATGAGTAGTAAAGGTGGGGGGGGGGGAGAAGTCATTGGAATTCCTCAGTTTGATATGAAGAGAACTATTAGCAATTCGTATTCTCTTTGAACTCCAGCGACACATGCATGGTGTCTATTGTCATGTATAGTCGTCATAATTATGATACATAGCGTATAGTGTCTCTTTGAATGTCATAAACAACAATCACCTAAAACTTCACTTTTGAATAATTGATTGATTAGCATCAATTTTGTTATACGTGGCCGCTGAGGCAGCAGTGACTGCTAATTACAAAGTAATGGGGATAAAAAGTCTTGTGTTCCCTGCGGGGAAGAACAGAGTGTGAAATCTCTTCACACGATTAAATTCGAGCAATGTGAGTCGTCAATTTACAGTGTGAAGCAAAGCATTACTATGTGAACACTCTGTGAAAACCACACCACAGTGTGAGACCATCTTCACACTGTTAAATTCGAGCGTTTTCACAAATAAAAGTCGACTATATGAACACGCATTTTCCAATATAGGGTTCGGACGCAAGCGCTGCAGTCAGGGGACTTTAACCCGAGAGAGGGTGATTGATTTAATCTGTGGCCTTATCCAGCGAGCAACAAGAGCTCCTAGCACTTTATAAAGAATGGGGTCATCCCACGAGGCCGACTGAAATACATTCTCTATAGGCCTATGGGTGCAGGTCACGAGTCCGACACCCATATACAGCCCATGAGATTGGACATATAGCCCACGAGTTCTACAGCCAACGAGTCATACGACCCATGAATTCGACATTAATAAAGGTTTATGAGTCATACAACCCACGAGTCATACAGCCCATGAGTTCGACGCTATGAAAATAAGGTTCATGAAGCCGACACTTTGCAAATGAGGCCCACGAGTTTGACACTATAAGCAAAAAGCCCCACGTGTTCGACACTAGGTAAAAACGACCTACGAGTTCGACATTACATCACGAGACATATCAATGTGTCGGTCCCGTGAGCCTTGTTTGCTTAAGGGGGTATCTCACCGGGCTTGAAACTAGTTCGCGACTAGTTCGCGACTCCAGATTTTGCTAGTTGCAGAGATGTCTCCGCGACGTCTCCGAGTCGTCTCCTAAAAATTACAGAGTCTCCGAGGAGTCGCAAGATATTTAAACATGTTCGATTTTTCGCGAAGTCTCCGCGACGTCTCCGCGACGTCTCCATCAGTTGCGGAGACGTCGCGGAGACTAATTATAATATCCGCGACTGCTGAGACGTCTCCACGATGTCTCCGCGATGTCTCAGAGACGTCTCAGAGACGTCTCCGCGACTCTATTTGACGCTGTTTGACGTACTTTAGAAACCACGTGACCATCTGCGTGCTGACATCCTGCCTAGATCAAGTCAGGTAATCCTGCAACGGCTCCATCATATTTGAAATTTTTGACACCTGCCATAAATCGTCTCGTCTCCTTGGTGAGACCGCAAGCCATTTTTATGTTGGAGACGTCTCCGCGACTGCTGCGACTGATAAGTTGGAGACGTCGCGGAGACGTATCCGTTGGTGAGATACTAGCTTTAGTGTCGAACTCGTGGGCCTTGTTTGCCTAGTGTCGGACCCACGAACTTTATTTGCTTTAATAGTGTCGAAGTCATTGGCCGTTTGACTCGTGGGCTGTGTGATTCGTGGGTGTCGAACTCATGACGTGCACTCGTAGAGAATACATTTCAGCAAGTTCTTGCAGCGTTACCATTGTGAACATGAATATATGTTGTTATCTCTGGCGGGTTATATATTTTCTACGACGCATGTCAAAATTTACATATTTCCTTATACATTCTGTTGAAAAAAAGGTAATATAAATTTTGAATCATTTGATTCATTTGCGTAGTATTGAATATCGTCATTGTATTAGTGATAAGTAATTGTATTGACGACAATAATAAACACCAGGTACACATGTATGAGGATAATGCGATTCGCGGCAGTTTTTATCATCTTCTCTGATCGATTGACGCAATGATGGTCGAAATAATTCGTGCCAAGACACAACGCATTCGTTATTAGAGAAAATGATATCTCTCATTAAAGATAGTACAGTGACAATAATGACAATAATAATAACGATAATAGCAACAACAATACTGATAATGAAAATCATAATAATCATAATAATGATTATAATAACGATGATAATGATCATGATAATAGGTCGTATTCATAATGCCTTTTACTACTCGGTCTTAGTGCTCAAAGGGCACGAAAGGGTATGCAAGACTGTACTATCATCAAATGATATACAGTAGAAATTATTTTGGATATAGATATGGATATATGGATATGAATAGGTAATATGTTGCTTTGTTCATGCTGTTGTTCCTAATTACCTTACGTTTGAAAATTCATAGAATAAAAATAACTACAATCTACAGAACATTGGTTCATATTAACCAGCTACTCAGTAACTGGTGCAATGTCGTTTGAAAACAAGCGTGTTTTCAAAATGAGATGGAATATTATATAATGTTAAATGGCAAACTAATATATAAATTTAATCCAGATTCATTCTTGTTAATGATATACCATGCGCTCTCCGGCAGGAAAGCCAATAATCATAGTCGAGTATATTGTATGATTTTAGTTATTGGTATCATTAATTTCATTATTTATATAGCACCCTTGATATTATACATTGTGGTGGATAGATGCCACTATAAGGCAGATTAAAAGCTGACTCTGGATCTATTCTAGACGAGGCAAAAAGAATATAGGCCCTGTGGCATTACTGAACTGGAACATAACTGCATGCTTCACTGCGTTGATTAATGGTACACACCGTTACAGTCTCCAACCACTGGCACTATGCAAAGCATTACATGCATGGGTAAGCTGGTGGTCAATGTATTCCATACATTTTTTTTCTGGGAACAATACGACAACAGCGAGCAATCAGTAACATAATCTCCTAGATCTACTTTGCTAAATGCATATTGGAAGGTCAATACGGGCCCTCCGCAGCCAGGTTGTGACTGTGTACGAATGTATGAGGGGTTGCAATCGCCCCCTGCTCATATTAATCATGTACGACGCAGGAATTGGTGATCTTCATCCCTTGCAACCTGATGATTGGAATCCATTGAGTCGCAATGCTTGCCAACCTATCGTGAAAGAAAGTTTTGACTGTACAACAGGTCATCAATGAGGAGTATCCTATCTAGACGCCTATCAGGAATTAGTATGATCATCTTCCATTCACTTTACTGTAGCACCATCGTTTTTGCTATTACTGTCCTGGTGGTTCCAGGTATAATCCAACTGTCACGAGGTAGGCCTATGCTAATGTCAGTTTCAGGTTCAATATTTCTTTTATCAGTTAATGTTTCTTTTGAATAAATAGAATGCACTTACATGACCTTTTAGCGCAGCTCTGACATTCTCAACAAAACATGTGCAGCTTTAGTGTTTGATCGTTTGAAATGCGTCGTTTGGTTTATAATCTCAACCGATTATCTAAATTAAAAACGCTTGAGCAAAATGTCATTTTCTTTATTTGTTTGTTTGTTTTATTTCCGTAGTCAGATAAAATGTGCAGTATACGATAAAATACCTATTAAACAATATCAAGAAATGGAGAATCGCCAATTGACCGTATTTACAAAACACAACCGTTCTTCCCGGGGATCATGACATTTACCACACGCAGTATAGTAACCGAAAAGTACTTACAATGAAAACGTTTACAGATACTATACAAAGACAGATTTCTCTATAAACCCCTCAAAATGGGGAATATATTTGATGCTACGTTGTTACATCATTGTGTATGACATTGTTGATACAGTCCTCAATATAAACAAACAGATAATAAGATATGAAAAGAACTTAAAATTGGTGCATTACGAATTTCATTGAGTAGTTAATAATGCTGCCTATACAGTCATGTAGAAAAGGGTTCTTTTCCCCAAGTATTCGAATTTGTCTTAAAGGTAAATTTCGATTCTAGTTCCAAAGAAGTGAATAATAAGGTTTTTCGAGAGCTGATATTGTTGCTCTCCAACTCCTCTGTGGTCTTATTAATATATACGTTTATTCATCTCACATCAAGTTTTAGTGATTTTCCAAAGAAGGTATGTTATGAAGGTAGTTTTACTTCATTTTGTGGTCGTAAAGTTGCTTGAGTGAATATAATCATAATTACTTCAAGTCTTTTTGCTTTACTTCATGTCTCCACGACACGTTATGACGCAATAGCTACCCTTTTTGTATGATATGGACGTAACTTACCTTTTGATAAGATAGCAATAGTAACCATTAATACTCCGAAGTCAGTAAGGAAGTCTGTTATCAATTTGGGGTCCACTACTGAATAAGAATCCACGGCATGTATTATGTCATTGGTAATGTTTGCATATAGAGTACAACAAAGAATCAATGAACTATTTCCAGTGCATTTATTGCTGCCATATATAGATATAACGTTCATCTTGGAATTTTCCACGTGTTGGACTTCGAAATTTATTGTTATTATAAGAAGAAGGAGTTTCAAAAACGCCATCTGTAGATCCAACAAGAAGGTTTTTATTCACAAAATTTTCAACCCGCCTCGGGCCTTCGTCAGTGTATATACACTACACTGACGAAGGCCCGAGGCGGGTTGAAAATTTTGTGAATAAAAACCTTCTTGTTGGATCTACAGATGGCGTATTTGAGACTCCTTCCTCTGTATATATATATATATATATATATATATATATATATATATATATAATTCAATATATAGATATATATATATAGTGTATATAGTGTATATAATAGTGTTTGGGCTCTTTTGTAATGAATCTCTGACGACAGGGTATAGATATAGATATACATGTAGATATAGATATCCAATTTCCAGGAATTATTATGCACGAGTTAGTAGTTGCTATAGGCATGATAGGTTCAGCAAAGTCTCGGGCTAGTTATCTGGTTGTCAGTATTATCGAGTACCAAAGATACACCTATCGGCCTATAACATTTGGATAATTAAGATACTTTTTAGTACAAAGTGTCAATTGTACATCAGTTCAATAGAGGAGTATAACTTGTGACAATATCATAATTAGTTATCAATGCTTTTATCCCATTTAAGTAATCAAACACACGAGATCATAACATACGACAGCGTGCACATTGTAAGCTTTGGTATCGTTAAACATCCATATACACATAACAAAGACAGTCTCATCATACAAGCACATAATATTACATTTTTAATGCTATCCATTATCATGCATTGCACTGTTCTTATATATATCAAAATGGAGATATCCAGAGGTACTAGACAATGTCGATGACTATAAATAAAACATTCACTTACCAGTTTACAACAGCACTGTCCTCCTTCTTCTGTGTCTTTAGGTCATAATATAAATAATAGATAATAGATTATGAAAAGTTTTATGACAAAACGGGTTAACAAGCGCCATACTCAAACAGCCTTATAGTAAGTCCATCCTTGGACAGAGCAAAATAAATGTTACATTACAATAAATATGCTGAAGTTATGTTTAAAAATATCCCACATTTACTTATCATTTTCTCTGTTCTATTTACTACATGTAATCACAAATATCTTGGATTAACAGGAATGAAGTTAACTCGCTTTGCGACAAAACTCTTCATAAATATGTACCTAAGGGATTTATATTATGTGTAGATTGTCATTACATTTTTTTTTTCTACTTTTCAAGGAGGAAAGGTCATTCGTACTTGGCAGTGGGTTTTTATAGTTTTGTAGAATCCTGTTTATTCCAGGGATTATAATTGAAGAGAGATATGTCTCTTTCCATCCTGTTTCAAGCGTCAATATGCCCGTATGGCTGGGAAGGGATAAACGCGAGATGTTACAAATTCGTTGAGGAAGAAACGGCGAATCACACAAGAGCACTCTCCCTGTGTACCAGGGAGGGAGGACAGATCTTCGTACCAAATGATGATGCCGAGCTGGCTGCCTTGGAGGCATCTGGTTTCCTGGCAACCAGCTTGGATCCAGGCATCTGGGTCGGGTGTTCGGACCAAATCTACGACGGACGGTATGAATGTGAGGACGGGACTACGCTTGGTGGTGAAATCAGTAACGGTAAGTGTCAAAATACTTTTTCTTTCCATTCTATACGATATTAACTCTCTTTTTCGTTTATTTTTCTTTCTTCAAGTACTCTCTCTACCGCTGTCATCATTAATACTTTCTTTCCAATTTCTTTGTCTCTCCGTGTTGTATGGTACATATCTTTCTATACCTTTCTTCTTCTTCTTCTTCTTCTTCTTCTTCTTCGTCTTCTTCTTCTTCTTCAATTAACTCCTGTTTGCACATTACCCCTTGACTTCTAACTGCAGATATTTCTTGAACTTGTAAACTTTTTTTTTTCACATAGACTTAGTTTTATATTCCTGTTATATATTTCTCTTCCCTCTTTCTTCAAGTTCACCTTTATACACATCACCTTAGAAAAGCAATGACGATGAGACTTCTATACATTGTCCTACATGTCGGCGAGTGACTTCATCAACTTATGATTCGGGGTGAAAATAGAGTCCAATAAAACCATACGAAAGCGACACAAAAATAAACTCACATTTGGTATATTTTTAAGCATAACTTCATTGCAAGTTCAAATATACTGCAACGCAAAGTGGTACTTACTCTAATCCACACAGTATGCAAAACCTTTGACAGGTCATTTATTCAATGCATGTCCATAGCTTGCGAAAGCTCCATTTAGATTTTTCAAGTACTGATGGAATTGCTTGGAGAAGAAGGTTTAAGATATATTGATTGCCCTGTACAACGCAAATCAAAACAAATAAAAAAGAGAGCCACATTCAATGCAGGGCAGAGGGGTTTTATTAAAGCATTCGAAGTGGAGGCAAAGTAGTAAAAATCGATCATTTCCGTGACTTTTGCCTGCTATTGATTATTTAATGGATACCTTGATATTCTCTCTCTTGATTCACTGAAGTAACAAAAATGAAAGTGAATGAATGATGTGCGTAAAAATCTCTCTTGAAGTCAAGTAATTCTTGTGGATTTTAGTAATGATCTTTACCAAAACTTTTTTCAATTCAACATCGACCCCCCCCCCCCCCCGCAAATACTATATTTCTAAATACTATACATCCTGACAGCAGTCAGTGATTTACAAACCACTGTTTTGGTCATTATTTCTGTACCAAGAAAAAGGAATTACAGAAGTCATAACAGCATTACGGGAACACTGTTCATAAATGTACATTTCCTGATTTGTTTTGCCATTTTTTTTCCTCTCATTTTCCTTAATATGGGCAATGTCAAGATAAAAGTATATCATGAAAAGTATGAGAAAGAAAAAGTTATACGGCTTTTAAATATTGAGATCACCATTGAAGATGCTATGATGACCCTGGCCCCCACCCCAGTGGAATAATATGTCGATGTTTCCCATCAAAACACTCCTACTTACGCGCAAAAGGGAAGCAATGAGATTGATCACTTTTGAGTGCTTTATCAAAATCAAGATGAATATCTCTCTTTCCCTCTACTTTTTGTATCTATTTAATGTAAACAATTATTGTATTGTTTTGGTTCGTTTGAACATTTACATCAGGGACACGCAATTCAACTTTCCTTTTGATGAAATAAACCAATATCTATCTATCTATCTATCTATCTATCTATCTATCTTTCTGCCTATCTATCTATCTATCTATCTATCTATCTATCTATCTATCTCTATGCAATAATTATGCGAAGAGTTTTATCACAGAATAACCTAAGTCGATCCATTCTTCTGAATTTGGTGTTAAACTTATGATCTCAGAAGAGCATACTCAAACTCCATTCCCGTTACTACAGTATGTTGTGATATTTGCGATTAAAGCTGTTGTTATTGTGTGTGTGCGTGTGTGTACATGTATATGAGTGTGAAACACACATTACACAGTACAAACTGAAACATGTGCTGTCACGACGTGTATCTATTCAACTGTCTCTGATGTCTGATGATGCGGTGCTTACTTCACTGCTATCAAAAAGGAATTAGTATATGGATCCCATCAGGGTGTACAGACGGGTCCAGCCAAATCATGTAAATATCACAGATTCAGGCTATTTTATCCAGGAAAAAATACTCATGTCAAAATAATTCTGCATACTCTTGTCCTGGACTGGACTTGGTTCAGACAATGGGTTTGTTTCTTCCACCTATCTTAATATTTTTGAAGAATCTGTGAGAAAGTGTATGCATGCATGTTTGCAAATAACATATTTATTCTGACTAATACATTTGTTGGACATGTCACAAAAACGTGATGGTATAACGTCATCAATAATCATTGTATCAACAAATGCGCATCGATCGCAGAGTACAAAAAACTCATCGTTGCGACATAACGGGATGATACAATGGGCGTTGTACTGCTACAAATTTAGATTTTAAATTACTCTTTTTTCATCTTAACCATTTTTTTTTTGTTCTGTTTTTGAATTTTCATTAAGAGCACCACACAATCCTGCTAAAGAATTTTGCAACTCTGCTTGAACCTGAACCTTTCAAAGTTGAAAAACATCACCAGTATTGTTTTCTATACTGGGAGCTTAGACTATACAACATGGGACATTTTTCATAGGTTCAGGCAGAGATGCCTCCAACTATTTAATGCAACCTTGACGATTAATTTAATACACAAAGTGACAGCCTTCTTCTCTAAAGCAACCAAAAGCATCATAAAGGCTATGTAAGTTTGTATATCGTACAGGTTTAAGAATAATATAAAATAATGTGTCAAATAGGTGTGTACATAAAATAAATCAACAGCCATTCATTCATTCATTCATTCATTCATTCACTTATTTTCCATCTTCAATAAAAATATGTAATCATGAATTCTGTGCAGAAGATGAATGCATATGGACATCGCAATATACAATATGAAATGAAAATTATAAATGTATAACTATACAATTAACAAGAAAGGTGAAAGAACCCCCATCTCACCCCCCCCCCCCTCAAAAAAGAAAGAAAGAAAGTGCAAATATGAAAATGCTGTACATGTTCTCGTTACTTTGAAGCGTGCTACTTTTCATGTGTTTCTGTGCTCCTTTAAAGATTGGTGGATGTCGGCGCTATCAAGCAATACCAGTGAGTGCTTGATGCTACGGGAAAGAAGTCCCGTGGTGAACACATCACAGCCCACACCATCTGCAGCTATCATTGAAATCTCCTGTCAATGGAATCTGTGCGTACTCTGCGAACGTAAGTGACCAATATATATTCTTGTTATGTTGTTGCTGCTGTTGATGATGATTTTTATTGCCACTTTTCAGTGTGTCAGATTATCTGATTATCATTTCAATATTTTGGGAGTGCATAGTCTTCGGATTATAGTTCTTCTGACAACACTCATTACAATTTTTAGAATCGATCACAGCGATTTGAATGGGGAGGTTTAGCTGAGATGGAACATCTTCAGATAAATCGTTTATTTTTTGTTCAATTCCAGGGGGAGAAGCTATCATACCTCCAGCAGTTTACGCGGGAGGAGACTCCAGCGATAGCAGTGTTGGGACCACTTACGCGACTGAGATTCTTAGTGAAAGGAGTGGTAGCGGCGATGACGTCGGGACCCTCTGGCTTGACAGCGGTGATGATTCCGGTGATGCGTTCATGGGCAGTTGAAGTGGAGAGGGGAGTGGTGGCTCGATTGAAAGCAGTGGATGGGATTCAGGTTATTGGTGGAGTGGGAGCGGTGAAAGTGGAAGCGGAGAGGATGCATTCCTGACCACACCCATCGCTAGTTTCTCCAACTTTACCCCGGAGGAGAGGCGGTCAAAGTTGTTTCGCGCAGCCGGATCCACCAATAGGACGCTTACGTCAAACCACTGTTCGTTAAATCAACCATGCGCGTCACTCCCAGATATATCTCTGCTGGCCTGTTTTATGGTCTGTTTCCATGACGACGGCTGCCATTCTCTCACATTTGTCGCCGGGATCTGTCACTCAGTGGCGTATCTAGGGAAAACGGCGCCAGGGGCAAGCGCGAAAATTGCGCCCCTAATTTCTGAAAAAGGGTTCAACCCCAACCCCATCCCGGTAGGGACTTTAAACAAAGTCCACATGATATGCTTTTTCAAGCACTTAAAAGGGGTCTTTTGAGATTGATTTAAATGTAATGAGTGTTGATAAATTTTGGCGAGCGAGCGCAGCGAGCGAGCCGAAAATTTTTGTATTTTAGCTTACAAAACATGGAATTCTTGTTATTTTGTGCTTATTAAATCTTACAATTCTAATAAAGATATAGTGACGGCCTTATGGATAACGATTTATACCAACAAACTGAGGACTTAGAAAAAATACTCTAAATTAGTACGCGCGAGTAAGCCGAAATTTGTATATTTCCGCGTCATCATCACGTTTTGTTCTTATCTCTCTCTTTTTTCTTTTTTCTTTTTTTTTTTTTTGGCGAGCGAGCGCAGTGAGCGAGCCGAAAAAAATTTGTATTTCAGCTAACAAAACATGGAATTCTTGTCATTTTGTGCTTATTAAATCTTACAATTCTAATAAAGATATAGTGGCGACGATAACGATTTATACCAACAAACTGAGGACTGAGCTGAAATTTGTATATTTCCGCGTCATCATCACGTTTTGTTCTTATCTCTTGTTTTTTTTTTTGATAAATTTTGTATTTCAGCTTACAAAACATGGAATTCTTGTCATTTTTTGCTTATTAAATCTTACAATTCTAATCAAGATATGGTGACGACATTATAATATAGATAACGATTTATACCAACAAACTGAGGACTTGAAAAAATACTCTAAATTAGTACGAGCGAGTGAGCCGAAATTTGTATATTTCTGCGTCATCATTACGTTTTGTTCTTATCTTGGGGTTTTTTGCGCCCCCCCCCCCTCCGTTTGTTCGAAACCGTTGGCGCCTTCTTTTGATCCAATTGGCGATCGCTTCAGAACGGAAGAAATTGCAGCCGCTGCTCTGTGAAACATTTTGCCTGCTAAATATAAAATGACATTCCCCGCGTTATCATCACGTTTTCTTCTTACCTTCTTTTTTATATAAGTTTTGGCGAGCGAGCGCAGCGAGCGAGCCGAAAATTTTTGTAGATCAGCTTACTTACAGAACATGGAATTCTTGTGTGAACACAGATAATAAGCCCGCGTCATCATCATGTTTTGTTTTTATCTTGTTTGATTTGGTTTTCTGCCCCCCCCCCTTCCCGGGCGAGTTTTTTTCTTGTTCTTGTTCTTTTTCTTGTTCTTGTTCTTGTTCTTTTCTTTTTTTTCTTTTTTCCTTCTTCTTCTTCGTTTTTTTTTTCTTTTTTTTTCTTCTTCTTTTTTTTTTTTCGTTTTTTGCGCCCCCGAGGAGTGGCGCCCGGGGCACGTGCCCCCCTTGCCCCCCCCCACCCCCCTAGATACGCCACTGCTGTCACTTGAGTCACGACACCAGGGCAGATGCAACTCCCACGCATTCAGCAGATTCTCTGGGATGCAACTACTATGAAATTGTGCCGTAGATCTATATAATATTACAGTCATTATAGACTTCACGATATTTGCCCCTGATATGCACCCCCGCCTCCATGAGTTCCATGTCAGTAACAATTATGATGAATAATACGCACACACGTATGATATACATAATATATATCATATGAAGTGTACATGTACATGTATATATATATATATATATATATATATATATACATACATATGCGTGCGTGTGTGTGTGTGTGTGTGTATTTACATATGCCTTCTTACATTTACTCCAGGAAATTTTGTTCATGTATTTATATGATATGATATTCCTGTACAGGGCTTCATGTATACGTCGTATCAAATAGTTAAACGTACATGTTTTCATGTTTTTGGAATAACTGAAATTTGGTCCTTTTCTAAATCTATTGTATCCATCAATGTCCATGGTCCATGAATATTTTGTTGAAAAGTTTAAATTCCCACCGGCTAGGTAATTACGATTGTGACAAAAATTAAAACTATTGAGAAAAGGCAAACACTTTAAAGCAACATTCATTACCTTATAATACATGGAGACCAGTTCCTAATGCTACAAGTTTAACTTTTTGAGGTACATTAAACAAACAAGAAACAAACAAATTCATTTTATTTTCTCTATGAGAATAAATTGCAGCCAAGCAAACATATAACTACTTATTGCGAAATCAATAAACATGTAGTTTTGTAACAACTTCACACAATGTTAGGCAAGTTGTGACAGCACATGGCTTACTTTGTTACACTTTAGAAACATGCATACATTGAGTAAAAGCAGATCTACAGGTGTAGTTGTTAAGTACCTGTCTGCGTGTAAATGTTCGTGTATACGTATGCTTGTGTGTGTGGGGGGGGGGGTGGAGCGTGCGAGCACTATTTGCTCTTTTAGGATAATATGCATTAAAATGATATTATAGTCGGATATTGCCTAGATTTACATTAACAGTATTGATCGTGAATGAACTGAATAAATCTTATTTACTGTTTCCTACAATGCAAGCTTACTTGTTATCAGAGTATGTAATGAGGTACCAAACAGTTCTTTTACGTAGCTAAATGCTCAAACACTAGCCAATGATTTCAGTGATTGAAGAGTGTTATTTTTAAGATCTGAATATGCCTGAAAAACCAAGTGGCATCATATCTGAAATTTTATCGGAATAACTTGTTATACCTTAATGATATTTTCAATAAATGAGGCAAGTAGTAAAACAATTTGACCCTGTACATAAGTATAATAATTTTAAACACGTTCGCTCAATAAACTCTTAAACATCAGGCGGTGCTGTACTCTCAACAAAACACTTAATGACACATAATTTCTTTTTCAACCAGTGGTATACACATTATTAACTTGAAAATAAAGGTTTTGAAAAAAAAAATACTCAAAAGATGGACCCTTGTGCCAGAGTTTATCTAGTCTTTTACAAAGGCTGCTCGCAATAATTTGTGGACGTGTACAGTCACAGCGAGTGTTAAACAGCGAGCTGCGCGAGCTCCGATTGCTGTGGATTGTGCGAGCTCATTGTGAGCAGCCTGTGCAAAAGGCTAGAATTTATCTGGCTATGATCGAGAAAAGTATTTAAATTTCCGGCATATAGCAAAATGAATCCGTCAAAATTTAAAAAGTTAGCTCTTCTCCATTTGCCTTGGTCAGCATTTTGACCTACGTACAGTAGACTATCGTTATTCCAATGTCATAGGGACAAGCAGTTTTCTTTCGTTATGTCGAAATTGCGAAATGTCGAAAAGTGTATATATATATATATATATATATAATATTCTCTCTCTCTCTCTCTAGAATTTATATATGATTTTTTTTTTTTTGCCTGAATTTTCGCTTCCTTTGTATTAAACTGCAATCTATAACGGGAGTAAACTGTACAGATGCGTGCCCTCGATATAATACGTAATCGAGTCATTTCATATCTCTATCTCTCAAACTTAACGATGTAGAGGACCCTGGTATAAAACTTTACATGAAACAAAACCAGATTTTGTTTGAAAGTATGTTCAAGGCAGTGGTACTTTGGAGATGGAAAACAAAAAGATTCGAGAATAAAAGGACCAGTACCCTCAATATGGCTGAGAGGTTTCAAGGAAGGGTATTTAGGAAACAACGACATCACAATGTTCTCAAAAGTACCACAGCCTTGAACATACTTTCAAACAAAATTCTGGTTTTGTTTAATGTAAAGTTTCTACCCAGGGACCTCTACTTGTAAGTTCTGAGAGATAGAGATCTAATTGCAAATGTTTACGACGATTACCGTCAAATCAATGGCCCCGAAGTACGCAGCATTCCATGCAACATGAAACGGAGTACTGCTGATATTTTTTCCGCGATTGCTTTTTTTTTATGACATTGATTAGAAAACATGTTTACAACTCATTTTTTGTGACATTGATTAGAAAACATGTTTACAACTAATTGGACCATCAGTAATGGTGCAGTAGACAAGGGTCTGGAATCATTAATGAGCATTTTGTTTCCGAACCATTTCAGCCGGCCGTGTTGACGGGTTTGTGTGTATGTTATAAATCCTGTTTTGGAAGAATAAGTGTGGAAGTCCTACAATGTGAATTCGTTTGTGTATGCCTATGTCTGTGTCTGTGTTTGTGTGTGTGCGCGTGTTTGTGTTTAGGTATGTAGGTATGTAATGTGCCCAACAACCTCAGCTCAACTCTTCATAGACCAGAATGGCTCTAATGGTCTTTATTAAAACAAACAGACACACATACACACACACATACACACACAAACAATTGACTGTGCCTGTCAGACAATGGTCAGACCACGTCTCTAATGAAAATATGCATATTAAAATACATACTGTGGCTGTTTTAAGTTGGAATATGTATCCCTTTCGGCTGGCCGAGACTAGTCGGCAACTTGGTGGCGACTTGAATCTCCCTGGTGGCAAAGACGTCTCCACAGCGTCTTCCTGGAATCTGGCCGAGTCTCCGGGGAGTCACGAGAGAATCAAACATGTCCGGTTCTTTTTCGGAGACTCTTTCCTGTTTCCGACTGGTCGCGGTGACGTCTCCTTAGTCGGGGCCAAGTCGTAGAGATTAATAGCATTCGCGATTTCTGGAAGAATAAGTTATCACTTTATTTTGAGACGTGTCTAAAGTCTCAGTAGTTTCGCCGATCAGTCTCGGCGACGCCTCCTTCTAAAGCCCGCCGCACACTACACGATTTTGCCCCGATTCACCGGTCTTAAGACCTTAAGACTATAAGTGTGACGTCACAGTCTTGCCATTTTCTAGTCGTACGACTGGGTCTTAGCGCCAGTCGCAGAGATTTGACATGTTGAATTTCTACGACTGGTCTTAGGCTTTCAGCCATTTACAATGCAGTAAAATACAAGCTCACGCAGTGCGCACTGTGCGCACTTTACAGTCGGGTCGTATAGTGTGCGATGTCCGGTCGTACGACTGGTCTTAAGACCCAGCTAGGCTAAAGACTTTAAGACCAGTCTGATCGTGTAGTGTGCGGTGGCCTTAAGATACCTAGCTTATTAATCTAGAGTGGGTATCTAAAGCCCGCCCCACACTACACAATTTTGCCCCGATTCACCGGTCTTAAGACCTTAAAACTAGAAATGTGACGTCACAGTCTTGCCATTTTCTAGTCGTACGACTGGGTCTTAGCGCCAGTCGTAGAGATTTGACATGTTGAATGTCTACGACCTGTCGCAGGCTTTCAGCCATTTACGATGCAGTAAAATGCAAGCGCACGCAGTGCGCACTGCGCGCGCTTTACAGTCGTAAGACTATATGCTAACTCGCAAGGTTCGGTCGTATAGTGTGCGGTGTCCGGTCGTACGACTGGTCTTAAGACCCAGCTTGGCTTAACATGACTTTAAGACCAGTCTGATCGTGTAGTGTGCGGTGGCCTTAATTGGCCTGGAGACTTAATGGCGACCTGGTGGCGACTCGAGTGTAGCTGGTTGTGGAGTGTTCGCGGAGACGTCTCCGTAACGTCTCCTATCAGACAAGCCTAGTCTCCGGGAAATCGCGAGAGGATCACACAATGTTTGATTTTTTTTTTTCCGGAGATTTTTTTTTCCAGTCTCCAGCTGGTCTCCCTGACGTCTCCGCTTCGTTTCCATGCTGTCTCTTACTGTCAAATTACGGAGACTCATTTTGTCCGCGATGTCTATAGACAGTATAGACGTCTCATAAACCTTGCAGAGACGTCTCAGTGACGTCTGGGTGATGTCTCCGCACCCTCCGTACGAATAAGTTGTCAGCTAATTTAGACAAGCCTTGGTGACAGCGCAACCCATTTTTTTTTTCCAGTCGCAGTCCAATCCAGTCCAGTCGTGGCAATCGTGGCGAAGGCTCCTTCAGTGATATGATAGTTATTGTGCACTTAAGACATCGAAACTCTTTTCATGTATAAGGATCACTATGCATGATCAATGACATTATTAATTGGCATATTCTCACTTGACAACATCACTTTTAATACACAAGAGAAAATTGCTTTGACATGTTGAGTCACGTGATTGATGAGAACAGCACTTCGTTACGTGCGTGTGCACGAAGTGAGCCGCATCTCATTTCATCGCCAACTTTCAATGAGGAAACCATGCCTTGTCGTCTGATTCTGGCGTACCTTTTGGCGCGTTTGGCATTACTACCGACAGGGGCAGCAGACAATGTCCACGAATTTGGTAAGTGCAGAGCTTCTACACTATATTATAGTAGAAATCATTCTTGAGGATGTTGATTGTATCCCGAATAAGAAAAGTTTACTCATTAAATTAATCATAATCGGAGAATTAGTGCCCCTTAAAAACCTGGAAGGGTCAGTATGCTATAACAGAAAAAGATGATGCCCCAGTCTCACTTACTCTAAAAAAAAAAAAAAAAAAAAAAAAATCGAGTGAAAATATTCACTCCTAAAAGAGTGAATACAAAAAAGAGTGAATTTAGAGTGAAATTGGATCACTCCAGTGATCCCAGTGATCACTTCAGTGATCACTCGAGTGATCCTTGAGGTCACTCCAAAATGAGTGAAAATGAACATTTTCACTCAAAATTCACTCCAATTTCACTCTAAATTCACTCTTTTAAGAGTGAATATTTTCACTCGATTTTTTAGAGAGTAATAATTTAGAAGCATGATACGTTTGAGAAACTCCTTTGGCTATAATCATGCATTCGACTCTTGATACCTCGCAGATGAAAAACCCCTAACTGACTTCATCAGAAGCAGTAAGATCAAATAAACAAAAATGCCCTATGCAGTTTCAAAAGTTTCAAGGGTTAAAAATTGTGGACAATTTCAAAAAGTGTCACTCAAACTTGACAAGAAATGAGGCAGGTACGAAATCTCCATTTCTTGCATACTTTCATTATAAATCGGTCATAGATAGGGCTTACGTTCACACATTGAATGAGATGATGCCGCTGAGCCGAACTCATTGGATTTTGCATTGTTAGTTTCGTTTGTGTTACTATTAGCATGGTTAGAGTCACTTATATATTAGCAATCATGCCATGGGGCCTACATTTGCACTTATACGATGAATAATGAAGCTTTCATTATCTTACTTTTTAGTTGAATGTGTAAGAAAAAGAACGGCAAGTACTATTTATATCAATCATGTCAATGAGAGGGAGACAATATGGTAATGAGAAGACCCCCCCTTTTTGAGTTTGCATAGCAGGGCCGTGACAGCATTGTTTGGCAAAAATGTGTGAGTAGTTTAAATCCTTATACTATTTCCTTTCCGATAGTTTTAATCAAAGTTTGTTTCATTCCCATCTGAGAAGATGGCTGGATACCCCATATTCAGCTGCAACCATGGTCTTCCATGGGGTTCAGTTGAATATAAGGTGGGGGCGTTCGTGGTTGTTGTTGTTGATAATAATTCACTCTCTACAGACATTAAAAAAAAAAAAAACATGGAGAGAAAATTTTAACTGAACAAGAAAAGACAGTGTTGCGTATAATGAGATTCCGAATCTATGCATATATAGCTTTAGCTTTACAGACCTTTCTTGTCACTCTGAATTCCGGTCTCATTCAATGTGTAAGTTTTTTTCCCACCTCTGAGTGACATAGAACCAAAAAACACACACAAAACAGTGGGCAGTCGCTTTTATGAAGGAGTTGCTCCATGATTTATCGTACATGATGATTTGAAACAAACCCTGGGTCTTTGTTTACAGATAGGTTGTGCTAAATGTTGTTGCTTCGATACCAAAGGAAGATAGTGAGTCAAAGAGTTATTTTCTTTCTTTTTATCGAAATCACAAAACAAATGTGAAGTTGAATGACATGCCCTGTATCACTTCACTGTTATTTGTGTGTTGTCACATTTCGCGCAAAATTTAATCCATGCTATCCCGTTAGGCACGTAAGCAACATCATTATCAAGACATATTCCTTTTGATGGTGTTTGAATTGTCATTTTATGAAAAGCATGAAAAATAAGCAAAAAATACATACTTACATTAACATTCATATATATATATATATATATATATATATATACACATACATACATACATACATACAAATATTGAATTAAAACGGTAAGATAAGTTTCAAACTCTGTGTGTTTTCAGCTCCGATTGTCTTGGATGCATGTATGTAGCGTTGCAGGCCTACATATGCAATGTCCAAATGCCCTGACAATAAAAGGTCGTGGTATATTTGCAACTAACTCTTCCTGACACGAGCACTCGAGTACATTACAATCAATAACTATTATTATACATCTCATTAATCTTGTCCTTCTATTTCCCCCCTTACTTTACAATAGGAGAGTTGTATTTGCGCCTTGAGGTATTCTTACCACAGTTTCATAGAAACAAAATATTTATGTCATGTATGTCGGTGATTTTTAATGGAGTTCTTCAAGGATCAAACCACTCACGCTCTTGTCAACTGCTCGTTAGCCTCACCCCATGGTATCGTTTACTACAGTTTCACTGCAGGATTATTCCATTACTTCCTTATCACGCCATGGCATTGTGGTGTAGGATTCATGTACATTGCCATTTGTCACCACATCACGTCGTTCGCATTCGAAATACCGCTTTTGACGGTTTTAGAAGAAAACAACGACAAAAAACAATTTGGAAGAAATATTTACATAATGCTGCCCATGATAAAGCATATTAAAGAAAAGCAAACAACAAAAACCAAACCACACACCCACATCCCCACACACTCACAGATATTACAGGTAGGGCTATTGTAATCCTGCGGGAAGATTAAGGTAGGACACTCAGTGATACAGGAGCAGTTTATCCAGGGGTAAAAACCTCTTCTTCGCTTAGTCACTACATGACGTCATACTTACTTTAAATAAAACCTAATATTCTTACAAATTTTACCGCTTCTTAGGTTTCCCTTATAGTTCCCTCTCTCTGCTTTTGTTCGCCTATAATATCGACATAACACGACCGTTAGAGTACGACTTTTCTACTATATATCTTGTGAAACGTAAGCAAAAGTCTTTGAGCATGTTACGTAGCACGTGTTACCAAAACGAATCGTTTATTGTGGAGCAAAATGAAGTATAATAAACTAACATGAAACTAAAACTTAAGTATTATGCTACTGTCAAGCAGGATATTCTTTTCTGTGGCCAATATTCATTGGAGATTATTTTCAGCAACTAAAATGTACTTCCCCGGAGTTGCCTCTTCCATTACTGTTGTTCATATTGTATAGACTTCTGCCTGTGAATCTCATAAACTGCATTTTATGACTATGGGTATTACCAAACATGCTGTACTAGCATTGTACTCGTGGGAGTCTCGATCAATTCTTTATAATTACTTTCAATTAGTCCTGCGTAAAAAAAATCGATGTCACGCAATATGTATATCTATTGTATTCTACTAAGTACAGATTAACTTCATTCCTGCTAGCCGAGATATTTATGATTAAAGCTTTACCTCCCCCCCCCCCAGGAAAAAAAAAACAGACGATGATAAAAATATAGTGGGCTATTTTCAGTTACAAATTAAAGAATATTCCTTGATGTATTTCAAGTAAGGTATCACTGGACGATTTTATGTGGCTCTACCTCATGAATGATATAGGGATATATATATATATATATATATATATATATATATATATATATATAATTGTTTAATATTTTTGTAATGTTTATTTATTCTTATTTTCTTTTCATTACCTATTCTTATATGTCATTTTCTCTGAAATCGTCATTGCTATTTTTCTAACAATTTATATCATTACTTTTGAATGACGAAAATGAATGAAGTGAAAAGAAAAAATAGAATTATGATTGAAACCGTAAGGAGAATTATATCACACACAAGCTGGGGCAATAAAAGGAAGAGGCAGGAGCAGCAGACGAAGAAGAATCTAAAAAGATTCTGCTGTGCACAGAATTCTGAAGATTTAAAGCAAGTGATGAAATTCAGGATGATTAACTCATATACTATTTTGTTTAATTCGTATGACAGCCCCCTCCTCGCTCGATGACACGACCACATCAGTGCACATTACGTCTGACGATGTCGTTGATACTGTTGGAAACTTCGGGAGCATAGGAACGTGGCTCTGGATCGTAAATACAACTTTGCCCGGTCATCGCGTTCAGGTTCAGTGTCTGTCTTAAGCATTTTGATTCCTTTTATTGAGGGGACTACAAGGAAGACAAATTATGGGATACTGATAAAGACACGAGACTTGGAACAGTGCTGAGTTATACTCAATTTGATGCCCATCTGATATTTACTAACAGCACGGGGCGTTGAAATAGACAAAGTGAGAGCTCTTGAATTTGAGCTTCTCAGTGTTCAACCTAGAGCAGAAACGATTAAGAAGTTCTATTCATTAGAACCAGTGTTTTGATTTTTATCCTTATTATTGGAAGTAATACAACAATCTGAAGTTGTGCAAATTTGAACGCATATTATGTCATATTTCGAAGATTGCATTTTGAAATATAAAATACATAAACGCAAAGAATTTTTGTTTTGTAGAATACATCCATGTTTGTATATATACGAAGAGCTTGCTTCCAAAAGGCACTAAATCCATTACTTTTCAATGGATTTAGCTCCTTTTGGTTGCAAGCTCTTCGTATTACATCTACTCACATTTAGTTTCCTCGCTGCTATTTCAGTACTTCAGAGAGGCGTCTTAAGTACTACGAATAATTGCTAATTTGCATTTTTTATTCTGATTGTTATGACAGTAAGTCGATTAAAAAACCGTAGTTGACTCAGAAATAGATTTACACGTTTATGAACAGAGGTTACAGAAATGAACTAAAAAAGAAACGCAGAAACCAGCAGAGAGTTCCTCCAATGTTGTTTTCAAAAAGAAGAATTGTTGGCCTACTTCTTTAGATAATTAATAGTCATTATGACCGAATGGCAAATATCTTAATTAGTATTTGAAAAATGCTCATTGTCATCACTGAGTTGCAACTGAGTTTTTCTGTATGCTCCTTTTACTTTTAGATGGACTTTTCCTCGTTTCAGCTGGTAGTGTATTCTTCAATCCTCGAGATAGGAGATGGCAAGCACAACGACGAAATCAACTACGGATGGCCGTATACCAGAATAGCACGCTTCAGTGGAGACAGCCCAGACGGCAGTGTGACCTCCATGTCAAATTCTTTATGGATCAAATTCATATGCAAGACCAATCAAGTAAGGAATATTCAGTTCATCATCGACGTGCGCAGTGTTGGACCAACAGGTGAGAACTTAACGGCAATATTTACATATATGCAAAGAACGCATCATTCTTTATTGTATCAATAAAAAGGTATCATGCGGTCATGGCCAAAGCTGTCGCTTTGATTATCAAACACGAGATACAAGACATTGATCGAAAAGAAGTCTCCTATCATAATGCTAAAAATGAGAGTAGTAGTAACATTAAAAAATACACACACAAAAATAGACAAGATGTTGTTTTATTGGTCCATCTGGTGAACCATTTCTTCATTCCAGAAAATATAAGAAATACCTGTCGAGGTCTTGTTAATTTAGTGTCAATGGCATTCTTTCATCTGCAGACGACCAGACCGAAACAAGTATCGTCCTGCAGAAGCACTCGCCGATCACGATCACTTCGCCACATTATCCCAACGCCTACCAAATAAACTCTTTCAGGCGGTGGCAACTTCAGGCGCCCGCGAACTACGGCATTGCTCTCGAGTTTTCGTCCTTCAATCTCCAAGCTACGGACGGAAATTGTCTCGACTACGTCTACGTAGGCGACACGGGAACGGGGATAATCGATCAATTCTTGAATCGAGCAATAGGCATGGTCGGAAGCGGTGGTCGCGTTTGGCAGTACTGGGTGTGCAAGATGAACAACGATATTTTCGATTTGTTCAACTACCGCTCCACGACTTCTCATATTCATCTGTTGTTTGTCAGTAGCTTCAAATCCGGAGGGACAGGATTTTCTGTTGAGGTAACTGTCTTCCCATTTGCAAACGGAGGTGAGTTTATTATCTTCTTGCTCTACACCGAAAGCGTAAATTTCTCTCCTTTATTCTCAATTAAGTGTAGACATTTTGTGTCAAAAATCAATCATTTGCCCATTATTTTCTTTTCCTTTGTCACTCTCGATATCATAACTTTGTGAATTGGTTTAAGGAATGACATGGCTTCCTTTACATTCCACAATGTATACAGCAGTGTTTCTCCGTATCTCCGTACAGAGACTGGATCGGGTATAAGGGGGATTTGCTGAGGAACCCTAATTTCATCATCATAATAGCGAATTGTGTCCGCTTACAACTTCAAAAACCATAATTCTTGTCCTAAACAGTAGTCTTTGGGTGTTTTAACGATTTCAGACGTGTCGACGGCCAAGATGGCAACAACCAATCCTACTACAGGAACCTCAGGAGTGACAACGGGTACGATAAACATGCTAACCACGAGCCAGTCCTCTTCCCGGGGAGCTACGGAGGATCTCCGCCTTGTGGAAGCGGATAAAACGGATGGGGAGTCGGATGGGCGTTGTCCCAGCCCAGACGTACAAATGGATCAGAGTCTATGCCGACCTTGCGAAGAAGGTAAAAACAATTCCCTTTTTTCTTCTGCTAAATTAACCGATATGAATTTGCGGGAAAATCCTTCCTACTATCATAAAAGAGGCTGAGCCCCTAAGAAAGGAAAGAGGTAACTAGATAGTTTATTTTAAGTTTTGCTAACTTTTGCGTTTTGAAGAAATTGTGATTGTTAACTGCTGTTTAAGGTTTTAGGTTTCCTTTCCACTCCTGTCCCCTCTCGCCCAACTGTCCTGTCCTCTTCATTTTTTTTTTTCGGACTTGTTCATAATCATTTGTTAAAGGAGCTCTCATTGAGACCTTTCAGCTTCATCTGTGCTTAAAATTGTTTGGAACTTGTCCTATGCAAGATTTTAAGTAGAATCTTTACTCAAGTCTTATATTTTTTCTTTGCTATACTGTACAGTGTATAACATCGTGCTTTGATAATTGACACATTGTGTATCTTACAATTTGTGAAATATGATGTACACATGTATATGCCTGTAGGCTTTTTGCAGAAAAAGAATTAATGTATATAAAATTTGCCATAACTAAATGCAGTGCATAGTATGACTGTTGTTCAGTTGCAAATGAATACGATTCTTAAAAAAAAAAAATGGAATTAAATAACATTTCAGGAGAACAGAAAGAACTGCTAAAGTTTTGTGTGATCGCCACATCTGCTCTGCTCGGCCTGTCCCTACTCGTCACCATAGCGACATGTATCCACTATCAACGTTACCGTCGTATATCGGTCGTGCGTAAGGCAAAGGTGTGGTATGCCAAAACAGTCACAGACATTCTTCAATCGACGACCTTGACTTTTCTGCACAACCTAAAGGCCCGGTCCCACTGCACTTACGGATGCAAAGAGGATGTAAAGCGTACAAAAAATCTTGCCATCCGTTGGAAACGCTACGAATCCGCTGTGTACCCATCGCATACGTGTTTCATCCGCTCTATCCATCGAACATCCGTCCACTGTGATTTCGTCCGCGCAAAAAGTTTTAAGCTGCTTAAAACTTTTAGAACGGATGAACTTTCCGCTGTGTACGGTGTAAATCCGCGACATACGAGCAACAAATGTTGTATGTCCGTGCGGCATCCCTTAAACGTCCGCTGCATCCTCTCTGCATCCTCTGGGCATCCTCGCAACTCACATCCGCTGCAGCTAAAAACGGAAAGAGGGAGGAAAGATATGGTACGTGGAACGTCTTTACATCGTTAATAGCACGTTAATAGAAAGGATGTAAGCGTATGCATCTCGTATATAAAGCATTTCGAAAGCATCCCCTCTACATCCGCTCTGCATCCGCTCTGCATCCACTCTGCATCCGCTTTTTCTGCTATGCGTCCGTTTCGCAATTATCTCCGGTAACCCCTTCGGAGCTGTCATCCCCTTCCATCCGCTTTCATCCGCTAGGCTTCCGATGGACATCCGTTTAACATCCCCGCTACATACTACCCACGTCCGTTCTATTTCCGTTCTGTTACCGCCAATTTTCGCCAATTTTGTCAATTTCTGGAGCGGATGAAAGCGGATGAAGCCATCCCCGAAATTTTGCTCGTCCGCTGTGTCCTTTCTGCATACGCTTTGTGTCCGTCGGCCAGTGGGACCGGGCCTTTAGTACACTGTCAGCCATTTATTATCATTGCAGTGCATTATCATTTTAAGTGCTTTTGCCACAGAGCCATAGAGAACTCAGATGCGTTTGACACACCTCACTCTTTAAACTTATAATTTTACGAATTGCTATAAAGCTTACTGCCATAGGACAGGGTGCATCTTAAAATCTAAAGTTGACACAGAGTATAGTCATGTCCATTTTTTTAATACCAATTCGTCTTTTGTGGAGTACATTGCATGATTAGACTGACACTGATTGAGTTCAATGTTTTCGAAATACCATTGCATACAACTGAAAAAAAAAGGGATAGCACGTATTCATTTATGCGAAATGTTTATCATAAACCCATGACAAATTGGGGGTATAATCATGAAAATCAGACATAGATAACCAGGTAATAATATTCAGGGGTTACGCATCGTACGCGACCAAGTACTGACTTTAGTTGCTTCCAAGTATCTGGGAAACATGGGTATGTCGTGCGTGCAAGCATGCAAAACTAAAATCCCATTACTTTTGCTTTGGATCACAATGCAATGAAATCTCTACCGCCATTCTCTTTTCTATAATTATCTGTGTTTATCAAAGAAGGATTGAACATGTATGGATCGAGTTGCAATTCAAGTTTTCAGATAACTCTAGCACTTAAGCATTGGCACCTTTACACTTGATGACAAAGTTTGAGCTTCATTTTCCGCGGATGCTTCATCAATAGTATAACAACTAGTAAGGTGACCAACTCTTGTGTTAAGATACTTCAAAAAGAAAAAAAAAAGAAAAGAAAAGAAAAAATGACTTGACTTCAGGTAACTGTAAGACGTAGTTATGTAATATAATAGTACCCTCAACTGAAGCATTTTTTTTTTTCAGTTCGTTCCCTCATATTATTTCGCACTCTTTTTAAGAACCTGTGATTCAGTTATTTCTTTAGATACAACCCCGTGTCATCTATTTACTTATACATCACTACATTTGCTCTGGCAGTTAGTTTTTATACTTTGAATTGGATTTTGATTTTATGCAAGTGTCTGGTAATATGCATAATATTTTGATGTGAAAATGAAAAATGACCTCATATTAGAATTCAACCAACCTTTTTTTTTTTTTTTCGGGGGGTGGGGAGGAATACCATTCGCCACAGTGATAGTTTGTATGTAAAATAATTCACCCGGTTGTATATCTCAATTTGAATTCTTTGTATTAATTTGTGTGTGTGTGTGTGTGTGTGTGTGCGTGTGTGGGTGTATGTTTCAACTATTCCCTTATGTGCTTTCCTGAGTTGGTTGGAGAGGCCCAAGGGCCATAGTGATTTTGATTGCTTTTTTCCAACCCGGCAACTAAGGGAAGCGCACCAGGGAAAGCCTGACATCTTGTATCCTTGTATTTTGCTTGTTTTGTTTGTTTATCTGTTATCACTTGTATTGTCTTACAAATGCCGAATAAATAATTATCAGATAATAATGATAATGCATAGACATCTTTTCCCAGAAACCCAGTGATAACAGTTATAGAGGAAAGGAAGTTGGGTATAATGGGGATGTGTTGATTGTCATGTTACGGTCACAAAAGGTCACAAACGAGAATTTTGATTACAAGCTCATGACCAACGTCAAAATGGATTATCATGTGTATGAATTAGGTGGGGGATTACCAGCTATTTCTGAACTGTTCTGAACTCATTACATATTCACAAAGACGCCACACCCAAATTTAATTGGTTTGGCGATACTGCAGATTGATTACACAACCTCCCAAATGTGTATTGATCATCATCTCACATTTCAAAGAAAAAGTAGAGAAATAAATCTCTCAAGGGACAATTAATATCTTACAGATGAAAAGACAAGTGGGTTTCGAATCCATTCTTGGAAAGAGTGATGATAACGAAACCTATTGGCATTAGTTGGGTAAAAACACTTTCGCTATCGAGAAACAATTGCTTACCCACCCTGCAATACAATCGTAAATCAAGAACCATTGATCATACTAGTATAAACAATACCATTCACCATCTTGAACATAATTTTCATAACCCCTGTATAAAAACCTGAGAATAGAAACAATTGTCGCCAAAAGGAAGTATCATTCTCTTGTCATGCAGTTCTTAAGTGATCTTTGCAATGTGATTCTAATGTTGAACAATACTAACAGTACAGTTGACCATTTTGTTGTTCCTGAGAACCATTTCCATTCTCATTAGGAAACATATTAAAGTATGATTATTCATTGTCATATGACATTGCATGATATCGAGGGTACAGTAGGAGAATACGTCATCATCGTTGTCATCATCATTTATCATTGTTGTTTCTCGTGTCACTATTAAAACTGCTATTTAATCATAACTTCCCATCAAGGCCAACCGCCTACTACTACATTGTAGATGGAATATAACTGCATGAGAGCAAAATGAATATGCATTTGGAGTATCTGATCTACACATTGATTCTCCAAGCACAAAATTACAGTTAGTATTACGTCATCGTACACCATAGCGAAACCAATGAACAACACATGATGGCGACTCTGCCAATATCAAACGCAATACAAAAACACTATTGTCTTATATTTATCTCTTACATTATCTTCTGCGGTTGCAGCGTTTCAAGCGAACACCAAGCAAAACACCCGTCTTGGAGAAAGGATTAGCCCGGCTTCATCCAGACAAGATCGATGTGGATGACTACCTTGTCCCCAGTATTTCGCCCTATGGTCCCATAGTCTTTTCTGGGACTGATTCGACGAGGTTCCATTCCAGCATGTACGAGAATATAAAAGAGGAGGGAGCTCGCCACCCCTTCGCTCAAGGTCGGAGTCAAACGCCCAAACACGCCACGGTGGAATCCAGAGTGAATTATGTGCAGCAGTCTTCTCCTGCTGTCGGGGGACAAGGTCTCTCCCACGTATATTTCCTCGTGAGCAACAAGTAATCTGCGGCTGCACTTTCGCTCGATAACTTAAAAGTTAAAGGCATAATTTACCATTTGCAGATGAAACAAAAACTCAGTATTAGTGCTTTAAAATCGTTCTAAAATGTTAGTTAGGGATAAAAACAACCACTGGGGGATAAAAACAACCACTGTATAGATTTTGATCCGTATTATCGATGTTAAGTATTGTTGAATACACAAAATAGTTATAATAAGAATGTTTCCAGACTGAACCGTCTACAGTGTTATGGTTTATTTAGAAAAATACTGATATCTCCTTATATCTTAGGCTCTATTGCGAAAATTGTATATGATAGGATGTTTTGTGATACAACACAACTGTATGCATCACATGTGATATATTGAACATTTTTTTTTAAGATTACATCGCTATGATTTTAAGTCGACTACTGTAACTGATGCACAAATGTAAGCAATTTTTATCATGCCATTGACATGAAATAGTATAACAAACGCACATAATCTATTTCAAATGTTTGTACGCAATAACCGTCAATTGCAATATTCATTTTCTGTATTTCTATCCTTACTGTCATCATACAACATGCAATTATTATTTTATTCGAATTTCCTCTTCTTTATCAGATTCGTTGTTTATTAGGTATTTCGGGTTTGCTTTTCGTCATTTATGTCAAGGCTATTCCTGAATTAATGAATCATTATGTGTCATGTGCATTTTTTGCGCATTCTAACAGTTACGTAACTAAGTTGCTCGGGTGACGAGGAATCGTGTAAGCGCAATACAGGTGGCTATTTTGTTATGCTCTCATGTATTTTATTTGTTTCTCTTGCTCTTTTTGCTCTCGTTTCCTTTACGTCCCTTTCCTTCCTTTCATAGTTTTCGTTACGAGGTTGTTTGTTTAAGAAGACCAACATTTTCATTTATACAGGGACCTATACATTGCAAGCTCTGCTTTTTAGTAGGTCCCCCACATTTCATGTTTGTAAAATTTTCTTCTCTTGTATTCTTTGTAATTACGACGCTATGTCCTGTTCAATCGATTGTGTGATGTTATTTGTGTTTGAGATGTGGAACAATCAAATCAAATCAAATATTTTCAATTTTAATTCTATACTTACATCATATCATGACTAAGTACACTTTTACATCTGATTCGTGCATGGGTGCTTTAAATTCCATTTGTGAATATCTTCCAAAAATTTTCGGAAAAGAAAAGTACGTGACTTTATTGTACTGCACTTATCACTTTACATTATGCAATATACCGTATTATTTATCATCATTTATTATATATCATGTAAGGTTGAATACATGCTATGTTATAATTCCTAATTGATTCTGTGTTATGTTTTGCTGAAAATGAAAATAAGTGAATTTAATTTAATTTAATATGAACGTTAGCTAGCTTTCAGGCAATCTAGGCAATTACTCTATCATGATATCAAACTGCTTACATACATTATACAATATACGATGTAACAGTATTTGCTTGGTTAATTTTTTGATCAGTAGCTCAATCTCTTGATCACCATGTAAGAATAAAGCGTGACAACATAATGTGGTATAAGCAAGCAAGACACATTATATGCACTCACTAAAACCAGCTAGAGGTGAGTGGTTCGTAATAAGCCAGTTCGGGGTTGCACTTTGAGCATGAGCAGAAAAAGGTAATCTGTACCAGCAGAGCATGTTCGTTTTAAATTCACTGAGATAAGCATCTGTCGTGTCTGTAATGTAATGATTATTCAAGTGAATAGTCCATGGGCCAAGAGGCGAAAAATTGGTTATTGGTACCATCTCAGGTGGCAATACCTTTTTGGTGTCATTTTGTTTGTTGGGCATAGATATGCTTATCAAGCTATAATAGCTCTTCCAAATGAGTAGCTTAGTCCTAATAAATGAATTTTTAACCAATTTGGTCTCGTTTTTATATCCCTATACTTCTGAATCGAGGCTAACCGCTATAGAAACAAGAGCACGGTATTCTG